>NC_143575.1:249875983-250209809 GCF_048544385.1 Mastigoproctus giganteus
ACTGTCAAAGTCTGTATCTGATCCATGATAATGCCACTGTGCAATCCTCATGTGCTGCAGTTAGGTTGCCTATGAATGTGAATTAAAAATATTGCTGCATCCTGCTTATTCTCCCCGACCTTGCACCCTTGGATTTCTTCCTCTTTCCTGAAATCCTTTCTTTGTGGAAAATGCTTTGTTTCTGATGATGAGGTGATTTCCACTGCTAAGTTGTGATTTGAAGGACAGTCAAAGGACTTCTATAAAACTGGCTTACAGAAGAGTATTAAGAGGTGGCAAAACTTCTGTGCTAATGACACCGATAAGAGATGATAGTATACCCAGGCCCCACATGTTGAAAAAGTGTAATAGTGGTGTTTATTTCAACCTCTCACAACTACTTCTGGGTTAATACAAATCTTTTTTTAATGCCCCTCATATATAAATTGGTATTAAATATAATAAGCATTTTAAAAGCTATACACTGGTAGACAAAAATTAAGGTATAAGTGACAAAATTGCAGTTGTTTGCAACATCATTGATATATTAAATGAAATATGGTATGGAAGAGCTTCATATGGAGATATTGATAAGTTTAAGTCTACTCCACTTGTAGTTGTGAAATATTTAAATTGAACTGGAGCTTTTCTATATAAATTTGGTACTTCTTATTTTTAAGTGATCTTGAAAACATCAAGTTGGATCAAATTCTAAAATTGAGTGCAGAGCTATTGTAAAATATCTTTTTGAACTGGGTTCAGAAAGATAGCTGAAATGCTCAACTTTTAATTCTTGTTCATAGTAATTTCTTCTTCCTATCCAGTATTAGGCCTAGTGGCCTGTTACAGTCTCTCTCCATCTTTGTAGGGATCTGCCTCTGTCTCTCCTTCCCCAGAGTTTATAGTTCAGAATCTCTTTTGGATAGTCCAATCTCCATTCACTCTACATGCTGTATCCATCTGTTCCTCTATGAATTGATAAAATTCAGTACTGAAGTTGTCTCCAGTTCTGACAGGATGTCCTGATTTCTTTTCGTGTCAAGTTTGATGTGGTTCTGTGCAATCAGGTGCATTTCTGCACTCAAGACATAGTAATTTTAACATAAGAAATCTCTCTACAAAATGGAGTTCAAAAGTGTTCTGGGACTGAATCTTCCAAAACTTATTTTTAGATAATTTTCATGGATTAAAATTAGCTATAAATGTTCCTGAAATTAAATAATAGTCTGTGCAGTAGTATAATTAAGAATCACCACAACATAAAAAGATTAAGGATAAAGATTCTCTGGAATGTGCTTAGAATCAATTTTTCTGAGACAGTATGATTTTTTTTTTTTTCTTTTCTTTTCTTTTTTTTTTATCATGATTATTCCCACGATGTTCTACATTCATGGGAAAACTCAGATTACACTGTCTTTGTAGAAAAGTTATGACAAAACTACTTGGAAAAAGTAAATGCATTACTGCTTTTTATTAAATTGTTTAAAAGGAAAAATTGAAAGAAGACGAAAACTAAGTGTTTCCAGATCACTGATGTGCTAATTCTCAAGGCTTACCCACACCCCGCCTCTTTGCTAGATTTAGCTCCCTTGGCATTGTCTATTCCCTACAATGAAAAAATTTTTGAAAGAGACCAAATTTCAACCTGATAAGGATGTAGTAACATCCTTATCAGGATATGGAGCTGGATTGCAGGACAAGATTCTGAATTTTTTTTGAGTGACCTAAAAAAAGTTGGAGAAAAGATATAATAAAAGCATGAAAAGAATTTTGAATAAATTTAATTTCAGTTAACAGTTATTTCTTTATAAGGTAGTCTTAAAACTTATCCATATCTCCTCATATTAGATGAAAATTAGTGTTTCTGCATCATGGCATAATACAACATAATAAAAGCTTTACATCATTAATTAAAATGTTATTTACAAGTTATACAAAAACTTTAAGCTAACATATGTACAGAAGAATTTAAGCCCATTGTCAATTATTTTTTTATTAAAGTAAATAAGTTTATATTGCACATAATGCATAAGTGTACATAAAATTAAATGTAATATTTACAGTTAAACTTAATTGCAAATGCAGGGTGCTCATGGTGAGTTATGTGGAGGTTTTAGTGATGCTCCTTGGGGTAAAACAAGAGGTAGAGGGCGCTATGTGCCATCAGATAAAGCCTTCCTTTTTACCCTGATTAATAATAATGAGGTTCCTCCCACAAAATTTGATGTTGTAAAGAAGATGTTTGCTATTGCACATCATCCAGAGTAAGGATATTTTATGATATTATTATTTTTATATAGTATTAACTATTTTAAGCTTTTGTTTTGCTTTTTTATTGAACTATTAATTGTATAAAGTATTGCAGGTAGGGCTTCTCTAATGTATGTTTTTTCCCCCCCCCTTCCTGGGATTTCCCATGAAATTTTACTGATTCCCGGGATCCCAGGAATAGTTGTATAAATTTAGAAAAATCGATTGTTTGTGTTTATATATTAAAAGTTAAACAACTTATAGAAAGCAAAGAAAGACTACAACATATTTCTTTATTTATGACTAAAATAAATTTTTTTCATGAAAAAATAACAAAAAATTAACTTTTAAAATAATGAAGTGTTTTTATTTAAAATTTCAACATTTACAATCAAAAATGAAATTTTTTTTTTATGTATTTTGATAATAACTTCTTAAAAAACAAAGCATCAATACTCCTATCACTAAGGCTACTTCTAGTGAATCAGCTAAATGCATAATGTTGGAAGCTCTGTCCCCAGTTGGCTTGAATAATTGCAATTCTTGCTCAAACCAGGCCTAAACACTGTTTGTGATCCTGAGAAAAAGTTGAAGATTGCACCACTGCTAACTTGTTTCTCAATGTCATGGGACTCATGGGTTGTGCAATTTCTTGATTTTCTTCATCTACTGATTCTGAAGAGTGGAGGCTGGGTGGAGATTCGTCTTCGTTGAAAAGTCTAATCAATGTCATCTTAGCAAATTCAAATAATGATTCTTTGTGTGGTGGTGATGAGGCCAGGAGTCACTGCAGAATTCACATAATTTTCCCCAGTATTTCTATTTGGTAATAATAAAGTAATATATCAAGTATGAGATTTTAAATCCTGAAGAAAAGTCAAATTAATTTAAATATTCTTATTCCATTTGTAAATTAATAAGAGGAGTATACCTCAATATAGTACGTGGAACACTTCCGTATGATACCCTCCAGAAATTAAAACGGAAAAAACGAAAAAATCGACAACTTACCGGTACATTAAAGTAAAATATAAATAATTAAAGTAAAATATAAATAATTAAATAATCAATTTAACACAATTCAAAATCAATTCAAAACAATTAAAATTCAAATTAACGCAATTAAAAGAATCTAACGAAAATATTCAAAACGATTTTCCTTCCTGAAGCTGACAATGCTTTTCGACCGACTGTCGTGATCACAGGAATGAAAATTACCGAATCAGGCTAAACCTGCAACTCAAATAGTGATTATATGTCTTCGCGCATGCGCGTAAAGGTCCACGAATCGGAGATCAAATATGGCCGCCGAACATTAACAGAATTCTCGTGTAATTTAATTTCAACGGTTTCTGCAATTAATAGTCGCGTATAATTACATTGAACGTTAAGTATTTTGGCCTCGTTAAATAAAAAAAGTGTTTTTCGTTAATGGCATGAAAGGCTAATTCTGACACTGCTGAACGAGAAGCACGAACTGAGGCTTCGTGTTGATTTACACGAATATTAAGAGAAAACCGCGTCGAACTCTGGTAAGACGAGTCGCAATCACCGCAAGAAATGTTGTATACTAGATCATTAATTTGTGTTGCGAACGCGGAAAGAACCGAGCGATTGTTCAGTATAGTGTGTAACTTCCGTATAGGCCTAGCTATAATTTTAAATTCGGTATCTTTAAAGAATCTGTTAAGCTGTTTGTGCCACTGTTCAACATATGGGACAGAAATAAAGTATTTTTTGATATTACTATTGTTGATTGGTGTAGTATTTTTTATCCTATCCTTAGCTTGTACCCTAATTCGATTTATTGTGTTAATGGGATAACCCCTGTTCAAGAATCTGCTAGTTAATATTTGTATTTCTGAGTCCAAAGCAGAATCCGTCGTTGAATATTTATAGGCATTTAGAAATTGATTAAAGATAATCGATCTTTTGTAGGTGAACGGGTGGTAGCTATTATAATGTAGAAGCATACCGGTGTTTGTGGGTTTTCGATAGATGCTAAATTGTATTTTGTTCGAGTCCCGGGTAAGCGTGAAATTTAGAAAGTTTAATGACTTAGTATCCGTATCTTCCCTTTCCAATGTAAATTTGAGTCTAGAATGAATATTATTAAACGAATGTAAAATGTCTTGGATAGTACTACTATCAGTAATAACTAGAACAACGTCTAAATACCTCCCATAGTATGTGATACGGGGACGAAAAGGTGTCAAATGTATCTGCTCAATCGTTGAGAGATAGATCTCTGACATTAAGCCACTCAGGCTCAAACCCATTGGTAATCCAAAAATTTATTTGTACACCTTGTCTCGAAAGGTGATGTAGTTAGCCTTAACTAATAGTTTAATTAAGTGAAAAATTTCCTTAATGGGCAGCTTCGTATAATTAATCAGTGTCGAGTTTTTATTTAACATATCCCAAATAATATCTAATGTGTATTCAACGTTTACATTCGTATATAATGAGGTAACATCTAATGAGCATAAATTGTCATTGTCGCCGAGTCTACAGTCTTTAAGATTATTAAATAATGTATCGTAATTCTTAATCCCAAATTGTATAACCTGTCTAAAAGGTTTTATAATATTATATACATGTGTGGCTAAGGCTGAAAATGCCGAGTTCCTGTAGGAAACAATAGGTCGAATCGGAAATCATGTTTATCTAGTATTACCACTGTATGTCCTTTATCCGCCCTCTGTATAATAATGTCCTTATTTTCTCGAAGTTCTCGTAAAGCTGTACTGTCATGTGTATTCAATTTAGGAAGTCACGTTTCTTTTATGTTATTCACTACTTGGTTAACTTGTTGAATAAATACATCTTTTTGTGGAACACTACGAAGTCCAAATTCAATATCAATTACGCATTGTTTTTTTGGCAGCTTTCGAGGTGGTAAATTATAATTTAATCCTTTGGATAAAAGTGAAATCTGGTCCTGCGATAGTGTACACGAGGAAAGATTTGTAACCTGTTGATATGTCGGTTCGTTGGATACTGGGTGAGGGGGTGTTCGTGAACTAGCCGACATATTCTGTGGTAGTGCGTTGTGTGTCTGTGGGGGGGATGTCACCCAACTCGTGTGAACTTGGTCGCAAGCTTGCGATAATGTGTTAGAATTCGCATGAACGTGTCTTGAACTATTCGATAATGCTTCCAACTTATTAACGTGTCTGTTTTTTATTTCTGAGGCTTGTGCTTCCCGTCGCAAATCTATGGAGGTCTTCAATACAGACCAATCGTTCGGATGTAGATTATTTTTTAATTTATCGCGAAGCTTCCTAACCTGGGAAAGGTATTTTTGTTTATCCGAATATCGAGATTTTAAGGCAAGCTTAACAATATTACGTGATGTCGCCAGTGATAGTTGTTTTATGCCTGAAATTTTTTGATTTAAATTCACCCTGGCAAACTTCGGAACGATGTTGTTTTGAAGGCAATATTTTAGGAAAGAAATATGGTAACTTTGGGCCGAGTACCTTAGTGTAGATTTAATGTAATTTTGTACCAAGCCATTCAAAAAATCTCCCATAATTGTGTGTATCGATTGTATACTACTGGAGAGACAGGAAGTGAATGAAATAGTCAATAAGAGTTTGAAAATTAATTAGATAGTATGAATCAGAGCTGTAATACTCAATATGTTCTACGTTGATAATAATATTAGTAAATTAATAAGAGGAAGTAAATTAATTATCGTGAAGTGGACCCGGCACTGTTTACCAATTTGGTAAATCAATACAATAAAACGTTAACCACATATCGTAAAAACGACTACATTACTATGGTTCATTTGAAGGAATTGAAGTCCAGAACATACAATATTCCTGCACTTTTTGGTCAGGTAAAATTACACAAGCCTGGATTTCCGATTCGACCTATTGTTTCCTACAGGAACTCGGCATTTTCAGCCTTAGCCACACATGTATATAATATTATAAAACCTTTTAGACAGGTTATACAATTTGGGATTAAGAATTACGATACATTATTTAATAATCTTAAAGACTGTAGACTCGGCGACAATGACAATAGGCGCCTCCGTAGCCAGGTGGGAAGGAGCAGCAGTGCGTAGCACACGCTTCTTGATTAGACCGGGGTTCGAGCCCGTCACCACCAAATACGAAGGACGTGGAAAGGTCAGGGAATGACCACCGCATATCCCGGAGCAATATGGCCTTAGTTGCTAATGCTCCTAAAAACCAAATAACAACAACAATGACAATTTATGCTCATTAGATGTTACCTCATTATATACGAATGTAAACGTTGAATACACATTAGATATTATTTGGGATATGTTAAATAAAAACTCGACACTGATTAATTATACGAAGCTGCCCATTAAGGAAATTTTTCACTTAATTAAACTATTAGTTGAGGCTAACTACATCACCTTTCGAGACAAGGTGTACAAACAAATTTTTGGATTACCAATGGGTTTGAGCCTGAGTGGCTTAATGTCAGAGATCTATCTCTCAACGATTGAGCAGATACATTTGACACCTTTTCGTCCCCGTATCACATACTATGGGAGGTATTTAGATGATGTTCTAGTTATTACTGATAGTAGTACTATCCAAGACATTTTACATTCGTTTAATAATATTCATTCTAGACTCAAATTTACATTGGAAAGGGAAGATACGGATACTAAGTCATTAAACTTTGTAAATTTCACGCTTACCCGGGACTCGAACAAAATACAATTTAGCATCTATCGAAAACCCACAAACACCGGTATGCTTCTACATTATAATAGCTACCACCCGTTCACCTACAAAAGATCGATTATCTTTAATCAATTTCTAAATGCCTATAAATATTCAACGACGGATTCTGCTTTGGACTCAGAAATACAAATATTAACTAGCAGATTCTTGAACAGGGGTTATCCCATTAACACAATAAATCGAATTAGGGTACAAGCTAAGGATAGGATAAAAAATACTACACCAATCAACAATAGTAATATCAAAAAATACTTTATTTCTGTCCCATATGTTGAACAGTGGCACAAACAGCTTAACAGATTCTTTAAAGATACCGAATTTAAAATTATAGCTAGGCCTATACGGAAGTTACACACTATACTGAACAATCGCTCGGTTCTTTCCGCGTTCGCAACACAAATTAATGATCTAGTATACAACATTTCTTGCGGTGATTGCGACTCGTCTTACCAGGGTTCGACGCGGTTTTCTCTTAATATTCGTGTAAATCAACACGAAGCCTCAGTTCGTGCTTCTCGTTCAGCAGCGTCAGAATTAGCCTTTCATGCCATTAACGAAAAACATACTTTTTTATTTAACGAGGCCAAAATACTTAACGTTCAACGTAATTATACGCGACTATTAATTGCAGAAACCGTTGAAATTAAATTACACGAGAATTCTGTTAATGTTCGGCGGCCATATTTGATCTCCGATTCGTGGACCTTTACGCGCATGCGCGAAGACATATAATCACTATTTGAGTTGCAGGTTTAGCCTGATTCGGTAATTTTCATTCCTGTGATCAAGACAGTCGGTCGAAAAGCATTGTCAGCTTCAGGAAGGAAAATCGTTTTGAATATTTTCGTTAGATTCTTTTAATTGCGTTAATTTGAATTTTAATTGTTTTGAATTGATTTTGAATTGTGTTAAATTGATTATTTAATTATTTATATTTTACTTTAATGTACCGGTAAGTTGTCGATTTTTTCGTTTTTTCCGTTTTAATTTCTGGAGGGTATCATACGGAAGTGTTCCACGTACTATATTGAGGTATACTCCTCTTATTAATTTACTAATATTATTATCAACGTAGAACATATTGAGTATTACAGCTCTGATTCATACTATCTTATTCTATTTGTAAGACTGACTAACAGTTAGCACTCCTGTTTGCTTACATGTAGGATACCGCAATATGCACTCGAATGTACTACGTATGTAGTTACTGCAGCTAGTGGAGTGAATTCAATATATATATATATTTTTTTTTTGAGTAATTGGTAATAAAATTGAGAGTTTGGTAATAATTCTTGGTAGATTTGATGATACACCAAGCACGAGACTTGGCAACCATGGTATCAGTTGCTAAGTGTTACTTGAGGATAGATTAGATGCCTGGAATTGCAATAACTCTCATAATCCATAATCAGTATCTCACAACTCATTGCATATCATTATATTAAAAAATAAATTTAAAACAATTTAATGTTCCTGAGAATTAAAAAAACCAATAAAAACATGTGGGATCCCGGGAAAGAAGCCCTAACTGCAGGAATAAGAAGACAGGAATTTTGTCTTCTTAATATACATATTTTTATATTTGTTCATCATTGTTTGAGTCACTACAAATTCACAATCTGAGACCACAAGCAAGTTTGTTATCTTGTCAGGGGCATGTTTTGTTTAGTGCCCACTGAGAGGGTGTACAGTGTAATTCCTGTTTCAGTGCCACAGTCATTTATAAATGATTAGTATTTTTGACCTGTTCATCAGAGCCATAATTAGGTATTCCTGTGAAGCAAAATACACTAATCCCTTGTCAATTGCAGGGGATATATATTCATGAAAAGCTGTGTTTGGAAAAACTGCGGTTAACAAGGCTAGTAACTGAGGCTATATTCACAGCAGTTGTGCTGAAAATATGGCATCTTTTAAATCCAAGTGTGACTCGAGTGAAACCATTGGGGCAAAGTGCAAATAAATTCCCACCCTCTGTATTACCCACTAGATTTGTCCTCATGATCATCTGTGAGAAGCAGAGACAGTATTTGACATGTTCTTTTGTTTAAAGAGGCTGGACAGAACTGTACAATATAAAAAAAAAAAAATGCACAATGCAAAATTTTGTATACAAATATAAAACTGTGGTAATTCAAATCTGCAGCTGCCAAAGGGATTACTGCAAATGTTCTGCACCTCTCTAATAAATAAACATTACAAATTAACAATGAATAAATAAAGAATGCAAAATGCATGTTGCACTCACTCATTTTTTGGTGTCTCAAAGTTAAAGTAACAATAAATAAATATATACAGGAGTATTATAATGTGGGACCCACTTCAGGGATGGATTTAGACCTAAAAAGAATTAAAACAAAAAGTTCATATAAATATAGGTGTGGTTTCACCTTGTTTCTGAGTTATAGCCATTTTTGTGTTGCAGCATTTCTTTCCACAAAGTGAGTTAGTATAGCTGGCTCCATTCAACTGTTTCCAAACAATGCTCAATATCTCATAGAGGGTTTTGCTAATAGTTATGTAATCAAGATCCCATAGTGTTCTTTGAGTGATTCCAGTTTAGTTTTCCTGACAAGGACACTATTAACATGTTGATATTGTACATTTGATGTGATAATGGAGGCTTATTCAAATCGAGAGATGGAAGATATGAATCTCACGTACGGACCTGCTAGATGCAATGCAGCAGAGGCAAGACATCTGTAATCATCATTTGCCAAATAAAACCTTTCAGAGAATATGTGAACACCTTGGGGAATCTGGTTCATTTAGGAAATGAGTTTCAGATGGTGGTCATTTTGAGCATTTTCTTTAAACATAAGCGGATAGTTGCTGGAACAGAACAGAGTTAACTCAGAAACAAGGTGAAATCAGACCTATATTTACATGAACTTTTTACTATTTTTTTTAAGGTCCCAAATCCATCTGTGAAGTGGGTTCCACATGGTATGATATACCCTGTATATAAAGTAAGAATTTAGCAAGATGTGATTCCATGACCATTGTTAGCCTTGTGGCCTTCTGATGAGATGGGGACCAGTAGTTGATCTAGTTTTTCTTTATTTTTGTTTTACTAATAGTCCCATTGTTACGGTTACTTTTCTGTTTACAGTAACATTTCATGCAGCTCAGACCTGGTGCCATCAAAGGGATGCTGCTAAATTTGTATTAATTGGCATGTTTTATAAATTTAAGTTTTATTAATTGGTGATTCTTCTAAGTTATTTTATGAATGCATTCCTGCAGCAACATCCTTATCTTGATTTACTCCACCCCACCCCACTTATTTTGTTCCTATAATTGTGTACTGGTTTCCTTTTTATTCCTAATTACTTGGCTTGCTATACAATTGACATCATATTCTTAATTTATATATTCTAGTTACCACAACTTGGAGGTAATGCCCTTACAGCCACTGGGGTTTGCTTTACTATCTTTCTTACATTTGAAGTGCATATAGTTTTTTTTTTTTTTTTTTTTTTTTTTGGCTGTGCTATATAAGCTTGCTTTTTTTTTTTTTACATTATTTGCCACTACTATTACTACTATATGCTTGCTGTAACAATGAAAGTTTTCCAGAAAAAGATTGTTTTAGTAGCACAAAAAAAAATTGATATTGGAATGCCATTGTCACTAACGTTTTACCATTATGACACACAAAACCCAGAAAGGGACATGCCATCTTGTGTACTTGAACATGGATTGTAATTGCCAGCAACCAGTTAAAAAATAAACTTTCAGAACTTATATATTATTTGCATATAGAACATGTGACATGTTTTGCCATTCTCATTTCTTTGAAAGATGATATATTTCTAGGAATTATTTAAATATACCTTATTTTTTATTATATTAATTTAAAAAAACAAACAAACAATAAAATATTTTTAATTCTAGCTATGGGCCTATCTTTGGAGCTGGAGCAGACCTTTGTATTGCTCACAATTGTAATGCTAACCTTGAAAGTTATTCCAATCTACCTCATTCATACGATGGAGAAAATGCTTCGTGCACATTACTGATGGGTGATTATAACTTTACTGTTTTGGATTATGAAGTATTTACTACTCTGGGAAAGTAAAATATCAAAAAAAAAAAAAAAAAAATCTGTAAGGGGAAAAAAAAAATGCCATTTGTGCTCTACCATCTGATTACTTCATATTACAAGTAATTCATTGGTGGTTTTTTGCAGACTTTCCCTACTCAGGTTAGGATAAAAGGGAATGTGTAGGTCTGCTACTTTAATTATTACCTGTACAGTTTTTGTTTTTTTTTTAATTAATTTTAAACCCAGGCTGTGCAGCTTTGTTAATATGTCCGAACAAGTCAAGAACAAAAAGAAAAAAGAAGGAAAGATAAAGATGAGAGTTTTTAGGGGATGTATATGTGCCATGGATACTTATTTTTATTTATAGTTATATATAATTTTAAAAAAAATTATTTTTTTAAATTTAATTGTGTACACAGCAGAGAGAATAAACAGAATACAATAGAATCCCAGTTATCTGAAGCAAGTGGGGTCGAGACTATTTCAGATAGTAAGTATTTTGATAATCAGTTTTAAATGCACTTAGTTGCATATAAAAGGAAAGCAGGTAAAGAAAGAGAGAAAATTATAGTAATTTGCATATTTATTTTTTTTTTTTGTTACACAGTATACTGTATATATTTATACAACTTAAAAGTAGTTGTCATTCTTTTGCTAGCTGTTTCAAGTACCATTCCAAAGCTGTGAAAGCTTAGGAATCATTTGCAATTATAATGTAACGATATCTGCATTCTACCTCAAGAAATTACATTTTCTTTTGGATTTATCTATTTATATAGTTCTTTTGTCTTTTTATCAACAGGACGTCACTCCCTTGCTTTATACTCTGGATTTACTTTGAATTTCACTATTTTAAACAGTCTCCAATCTTCTTTTCATCATTCATTACTATGATTTTAATACCATTTTTTTTTGTCCTTGACAACCTATTCTGTTGTCTCTTCCAGATAATTATTTCTGTACTATTACAATGATTTTGATTTTTAAATGTTCTATTATCTTGTGGATTACACAACTTTTAATTCAGTCACCATATATGTCCTTTTACACTGATGAGCCAAAACATTATGACCATCTACCAATATGCCGTTGGTCCTCCATGTGCAGCCAAAACAGCTTGTACCCGGCAAGGCATGGATGCTACATGATTTCTAAATGTGTCTTGTGGTATCTGGTACCAACACGTAACCAGCAGATCCTTTAACTCCTGTAAGGTCCATGGTTGAGTTGCTGTTCCAACACAAACCACAGATGCTCGATGGGATTGACATCTGGGGAATTTGGAGGGCAGGGAAATACCTGGAAGTCTTCCTCATGTTCCATGAACCAGTCTCAAACAATCCGGGCGGTGTCGCATGGTGCATTATCCTGCTGAAAGATGGCATTGCCAGAGGGGAAGGCCGTTGCCATGAAAGGGTGTACCTGGTCAGCAATGATGTTTAGATAAAGTGTGTCAAACAGCACCAGGGGTTCCCCCATCCCCGCGTTGCTTACATTGTAGGTGAACCAGTTTGCTGGGAAATGCCAGAGGTTTATGTGTAGTGTCATGTACTGTTGTTCATCTGGTCATTTAGCCACTGGGCGGCACCTCCGTAGCAAGTGGGAAGGAGCAGCAGTGCGTAGCACACGCTTCTTGATTAGACCGGGGTTCGAGCCCGTCACCACCAAATACGGAGGATGCGGAAAGGTCAGAGAATGACCACCGCATATTCCCGGAGCAATATGGCCTTAGTTGCTAATGCTCCTAAAAACCAAATAACAAACAAAGAAACAGCCACTGGGCCCAAGACATTGCCCCACTTACACCCCATGAAGGCAGACCAGGTACCCAGTAGTTTGAAATTTTACTCTGGCAGGCTCTGCCACCTAGTCTCCTGTGATTTCAGTGGTTAGGGCCTATGTTTAAAAAAAAGGGGGGGGGGATGATAATGTTAGAGTTGGAAAGGCCAAATATGGTGAGCGCAGTAGAATTTTGCCATAATTAAATTTGGACATGTAAGGTGTACAAACAGAGTAAGGGAGGGACTGAAGACTGGGAGGAAAGACAGAAAAATGGGGACAATAGAGAAGACTACCCCAGGTAGTCATAGGGCACACCCATGCCTCACCAGAAGGAAAAGAGGGGTAGTGAGGAGACAGGATGGCTGTCACACTCTGACGTCTACCACCTACCTAAACACCCACGCCATTGGTGTTTAGGTAGGTGGTAGACGTCAGAGTGCCTGGCACATGGATAACTGGATCCAGGGTATCCCAGCAGAATACTGCCCAAAGCATGACACTGCTGCCACAGGCTTGTTTTTATCCCACGGTGCATTCAGGTCCCCAGGTAAACAATGCACATGTACCCGGCCGTCCACATGGTGCAAGGAAACGTGATTCATCGGACCAGATGACCTTCTTCCAATCACTCAAGGTCCAGTTTCAATGCTTGCGTGCCCATTGTAGGCACTGTCGCCGGTGAACCGTGGTTAGCATGGGCACTCGGAGTGGCCTGCGGATACGCAGCCCCATTTTCAGCAGGGTTCGATGTACTGTTTGTGTTGTGACACATTACTCTCATCACCAGCATTCCAATTACCAGTCGCCCTTCTGTTGCCACATACCATCCGGGAGAGCCTTCGCTCACCTCGAGCATCGATGAGCCATGTTCGTCCAACACCTCACTGGCGGTTTGTGGGTTCCCCCTCTGACCACTTTCGGTAGGTACTAACCATGGCTGACCATAAGCACCCCACCAGCCGTGCCATTTCGGATGTGCTCTGACCAAGTCTGCCCATTACAATTTGGCCTTTGTCAAACTCATTTAAGTCTGCTGCCTTTCCCATCTGAAGAACAAGAGTAACACTGATTAGCGGAGCTCTGTATCAGGTGTTTTTTATACTGTGTCCCAACCCACGCACGCGCCATTGTTCACCTGCAGTTGCTTCAATATGCATAACGACTTGCTGGTTATGATGTTTTGGCTCATCAGTGTATATTTTATAGGAATTTTACCACAATTTTCTGATTGTCTTTAACAGTTTTTTCCATTTCCAGGAATATAACTTATTTGGAAATAAGTTGTCCAGGAATTCACTGTTACATATTCAGATGTAATCCCCCCAAAGACCTGCATTATGTATCAATCTTTTATAGCTTGTATCAAATATTTTAAACACCCTTATTATCAACAAATTATTTTCCCACCTTCAATTTGATGCACACTATTTCTTTGTATATCATAATTTTAATTTTTCTCCCTTATAGCTTCTTTCCTTTTGATTGGCTCTTTAATTCAGCATTAATTTTGGATAATTCAATACATCTTTTAGGTTCTTCACATTCGTTTTCATCTTAATTTTTCTATTTCTTACTTTCTTCTTCCTAATAGTTCTGGCACCTTGTGTTCTTTACAATTCAATCTGGAGTGCCTCCATAGCCAGCAGTGCGTAGCACATGCTTCTTGATTAGACAGGGGGTTCGAGCCCGTCACCACCAAATACGGAGGATGCGGAAAGGTCAGGGAATGACCACTGCATATTCTCGGAGCAATATGGCCTTAGTTGCTAATGCTCCTAAAAACCAAATAACAAACAATTCAATCTGTATGCATTTTTCTATTACTTTATTAATTCGAACTTAATTATATATAATTAAACAATGCTTTTGCTGTGGTAACAGAAATTTGCTATATATAGTGGATTCCTGTTATTTGGGACACATAAGGACTAGTGCATTTTGGCCCAATTAAAATAACATAAAAAAATTAAAGTATTTTATTTTTTTGTTATTTTAATAATTTAAAAAAAATAAAAATTAATTTATGCTTACGTGCATAGCTTAATTAATATGTACAAGCTAACTAGTTGACATTTCTGTTCACTGACATTTGTGGGGGGGGTTAAAATTTAAAACAGTAAAAAAGATAAGCAATCGATAACAAAGAACAAGGCATGCACAAATTGCAACTAACACAATACATGCAGGTGAGATATGGAGTAATAAGTTAAGAAGCTTTAAAAAATAGGAATGAAGAAAAGATTCTGAAAATTTTGTTTTTTATATGATTGTTAATTTCATGGAAGGGGAAACACATTTCATCATAATTATGTAAAAACCCATAGAATTCCAGCTGTTGTATTATAGCAAATTCAGTAAGATCGAGTTTACTATCCATTTATAATCGATTGCACTAACAGAAAAGCCCAATAAACCGGTAATTGTTTTATGGTTGTGACCTTAAGAAATCTGATCATGCCACGTGGTCTGGTCGGCGACAATCGTAGGGTAACCTCGAGTGCTGCAATCTCCTGCCCCGATTAAACAGCATGTTATCCCAATTAAGTGAAGAAAACCCTGGCTATTTTCTCGATTTGGTTCTGTTCTTTAAGATTTGTCCCAAATAAATGGCTGCCCTGATTAACCGGTGTCCCAAATAACCGGAATCCACTGTATAATTGTATACTCGAGAAACTCAAATGGCTAATGTGCATATGACTCAAAGTGCAGCTTAGCTGGAAGTAATATTGTAAGATAGTGACAACCTTGGAACAACAGAATATTATGTAAAATATCTAGATATCTATTTTATGTTTTGTTTTCAGCTTTACTGGGTTTTTTTTCTTTTTTGTACTACAAACAGGAATCTTATTAGAGAAGGCCTATTTAACTAATTTTATTACTAATACAAGTTCATTGATAAAAAAAAAAAAAAAAAAATACTGATTATTTATTTTTATTATTTTTTTTTTTTTAATGACATCCGGCATGTAATCAGATCAAGTAACATGCAAATGCTGCTTCCAAAATAGTGATTTATGACATTTCTTGCTGTGGATAAAGAAATTCTTATTCTAGAAATCATTTAGATTTAGCCTTTAGCCTTTATTAAGTGAAAATTTCTTATAATTTGATAATAAATTCTTATAATTCATATAATTAGAAGTATATGGGATTTAAGTATAGAATATGAAACCATTGATTAAGATTAATAATTGTAGAAATGTAAAAAAATAAACTGTGCAGTAAACAGAATTTATTTTTATATCTAAAATCAATTCATTTACCTATAAGTGAATATTAGAAATAAGTTGATGAGAGAAAGAATTGGTGTTTTTTCAGCCATCAATATTTTTAAAATTTAATATTCATTGTTTTATAAATTGAGTTGAATTTATTTTAAACAGAACTTATTTGATATGGCTTTGCAATGAGAGATTACAATTATTGGGGATAAAATTGCCATTTTAGAGGTTATTTACAAAAGTAATTTTTAACTTTGAACTATTGAGCTTTGTAAAATATTCAATTTGCAGAATTTTATCATACAATAAAATTGAAACAGATCCCGGGGGATTAATAAAGACGGAACCTGAATGTTCTATTACCTGAAATGATATCATCAGAGGCCAGATGTTTGCATTTGGTTTCAAACATTGGGCATCACCTACATCCCTTACAGGCAGAGGTCTAATATTTATACCAGTAGATGCATATGTACATTGACATGAAACACACTTAAAAATATACACCCATAATTACGTACTTTGCTCAGAAATAAACCATCTAAACACAAATTGATTAAAGCATTTTGTTAGTTGATGAAATACTCTTCCAGCACCTAAAAATACAATGAAGGTTTTTTTTTTTTTATTTTAATTTTACCTTAAATTTGTCAAAGCCATGATTTTTCAGTGAATGCCAAGTAGGGTTGGTATTATTAAATTCCACATGAACATCTGTTTTACAGTGGTGATAAATTTTCTTACATGTTTAAGCTGAGTGGGTAATGTGCCCACCCTATAAGAAAAATTATTATTCTAGGATTATTCTATTAAGGTATGTACTCATTATCAGAATATTATCTTTTCTTTGTGAAGTTTTCAATCAAAGGATTATACAAAAAGTGGTGGTAACATAGTTGTTACAATCAAACAAATTTTATATACAAGTATTTCATATTGACATTCTCTCAGACTACTTTTCAGTTTATTTTCAGCATATGCACCTGCATGTAGATGTAGGTTTCTCTGTATCATCAGTTCACCTGATTCCTTTATTCACTTGATTCTGCCTGTATGTGATGTCAATATCACATATAAAATTTTCAGCCCTCCTGTATAACTCTCTCTCCAAAACATTGAGAGATATCTGATATCATAAGCAGCATGGCTTTGTATTGTCAACAAAGCATTGCCCTCTGAGTAGCTCCCTCATCTTGATGCAACAAAGCTGCATCATTTACAGAAGTACTCTAAGTAATATTCAGAGAACAGGAATGGGGGTCAAAGATTTGCCACTGCTGCAGCAGTACCTTTAGAGCACCAGCCCCTTGACATTCTTCATGGTCTTGTAAGATTATTGGCACCATCTCCAAGAAATGGTAGTGCTTTTGTCATGTTGCTGGACACAAATACTTCAGTGTGATTACACATTTAAAAATAACATATAATCAATCCTTCCTCACAAAACCAAACTTGATGGTATTAAACATTTCCCACAGGAAGTATAATTATTATATACTTGTAAATAAAGCTTATTTTTTGTAATAATTGTATTTCCACTAATTCTGAACTGTCATATCTAACTTAGTTACCATATTAGTAATTTAGATTTAATTAATATAAAAATGAAGAAAAGTTGAAGGATTGTCTAGTCCTCATGTTTTTTGTGGTCAGCAATGTTTAAACTATTTAGTTAATGCATTGGTCAATGCTTACAGCGAAAAAGACATTGCATAACCACAAGTTCCCTTGATATTTCACTACTTTTAAACAAAATGATTAATCTTCTATTTATTTAAAAGATGAGATGCCATGCAGTATGCCCTCATGGGTAGCACAGTTGGTAGGATTGCCATTCTCTCCTACACTGGATGGAAAAGACCTCAGTTCAAGTCCCATCAACAATGGGAGGAATTTTTATAGACTTTTTTCAAAGTGGCTGAGTTAGTTGGTCTCAGGCGAGGGTAGCTTGGTTTTTTCTCCTGGAAACTCAGGTTTTTTTGTCCAGCAAACTGAAAATTGACCTGAGAACACATGCAATTTATAGACAATATACACTGAGCAATATGGCCTTAGTTGCTGTTGCTCCTAAAAAACTTTACAACAACAGCCATGCAGTATATGAATTCCCAAGTATGAAATCATAAAATGCTAATGCTGTTTCATTTGTTAATAGTTGTAGAGTTTGTTTGGCCATATGCATTAAGCCATATGCATTAATTAAAAAGTTTAATTTAGTTTTTTTTTCTATTTAAAAAAAAAAACAAAACATAATGCTTTGTAATGCATTTTGGTAATTCTCAGTAACTTTTTTTTATACTGGTAAATATTACACATGAACACTGTAGAATATCACATTCATAATTTGCAATATTTATTTTAAAACATTTTTTTCTTATATCATCCCATTATATTTTTAGAAGATTCATGTGTACTCCCTCATGGAATATATACTTAAGGGCATTTTTTACAATAACAAAGTGAAATGGAATTAAGCAAAACTTTTGTTTTAGTATTTTCTTGCACTATTGCCCTTATGTGAGAACATGATGGCAACGGATCATGTCCTTCTAAACACTGCCAAGTGGTTTTATAAACTTGGCAAGGCTAACATTTAATGCTAGAGGTGCTCGAGACACATCTTGAATTTTTAAACAGTGTTCATTCAAAAACCACATATTTAATCTTTGAGAGGCACATTTGAATAGAACAGGAACAAACTGTGGGCCAGAGACTTGGGGGGGGCTGTATACAGGGCTGGGGTCTGTGCAAAAGTGGATTTTCTGCTCATTATACATGCCATGAATGAGAATATACAAGCTCGTCTGTCACACTAATTCGTGGGTGGTGCCTCCATAGCCAGGTGGGAAGGAGCAGCAGTGCGTAGCAGACGCTTTTTGATTGGACCGGGGTTTGAGCCCGTCACCACCAAATATGGAGGATGTGGAAAGGTCAGGGAATGACCTTTCCGCATCCATAAGAAAAAACTTGATAATATTAATATGTAGGTGAAGTTGGTATGAAACTGTATGTAGTAAATTACCAAAGTAGGTGGTGCAGTTGTAAAAAAATTTAATTCTCAGCAATGACAGAGGAAATATAATTACAAAGTGGTACTTAGAGTTTACTAAGGGTTGGATCTTAGTGACTGATATCAAATGGTGTCAGCCTTGAGCTACCCCAGGGTAGCTCATGGGGTTTTGTCAATGATATACAGAAACTTTGTTTTGCAGAGAAAAGCAGCCAGATTGGTGAAGGGAACAAAAGGGTCCACTTACCAGGAATGGCTTCAGTTTTGCAAATTGCAGCATTTTGAGACTAGGCACCTGTGGGGAGATCTTGATGAGTTGTTTAAAGCCTTGAATGGATTGAGTAAGCTGAATGTTAATGGCATTCTCCCACTTGCTGAGACTACACATGAGGGGGCATAAGTTCAAGTTGAGGAAGGATGGTTGCAAGATAAATGTGCATTGTGGAAATGGATGGGTTGAATAAACTCAAGGGAGAACTAGACAAATTCTTTGAGGGTACGGATGGATGAATTTTTTTTTTTTTTTGTTGATGCTATATAAGCTTGCTTTCTTGCATCATTTTCCATTACTACTACAAATAAGTTCGTGCTACTGTGGTTAAAATCTCAAAATAGGTGACATTTTCAAGGATTTTTCTTCATTGCTGAAGAAAAATCCTTGCAGACTGGAACAGGTAAATAAAGAAACTAACATTAGGCAGATGTAAGGGGAATATATAAACTGAAAATGAAGCTAGTGCTTCACTGCTAGTAATCATAACCTGAAGCTGCTATGTTACAGTCCTTGAAGAACACTGGAATGATGTATGAAGCAAACAGCAAAAAACAGATAAAGTGAAGGAAGAATGAACAGGGCTTGAACAGCATATTAGATGTCAAAAATGCTAGTGAGAATTAATGATTGCTTACAGAACTTTTAAAATGTGTGGACACCGGTCTCCTAGGCTGAAAATAATGTTTGTAGAAGACTTATCTCTTAAAAAGAATAACTGTAGAAGAAAGAATTAATTGTGCAGTCAGATATGAAGTTTTCTGAGCAATGCAGATAGGCTGCCGGGGCAGGTCATGGCGTTTTGTCAATGATATATAGGAATTTTGCTAGAAGGGAAAAGGAGGTGATTATCCCTCTGTATAAGGTCAGGCCACGCCTTGAGTACTGCGTACAGGTCTGGAGGCCTCATTTTAGGAAGGAGCATGTACAGAGTAGGGCAACAAGATTGGTGAGGGGAATGAAGGGATCCTCTTACCAAGAGAGGCTTAAATTCTGCAAATTGCAGTGGCTGGAGACTAGGCACCTGCGAGGTGATCTGATTGAGGTATATAAGGCCTTGAATGGGTTGAGCACGTTGAATTCTGATGGGATCCTTCCACTTGTTCAGATTACGAACCTAAGGCGGCATAAATTCAAATTAAGAAAAGACAGATGTAGAATAGATGTGCGGAAATTTGCCTTTAGCCAGTGGGTGGTTAATTGCTGGAACAAACTTCCACTTTTTTTTTTTTTTTTTTGATTTGGTAGTTGTTGGCGCATCGGCTTCTGTGGCCATATTGCACCTCCCAAGGTTTTTGCAGTACTTTGATCCAAGCCCGAGGCGGGAATCGAACCCGCGACCTTTGGGTTGCCGGGCAGGTACTTTACCCACTCGGCTAGCCCGGTCGGCACAAACTTCCATCTGTTGTTGTGGAAGTTGATAGGTTGAATAAATTTAAGGAGGAACTGGACAGGCATTTGGAGGCAATGGTGTGTTTTTTTTTTTTTTTTTTTTGGTTGATGCTGCATAAGCTCATACACTTGCTTTCTTGCATCACATGCCACTACTACTACTACAACATTATTTACATAGTCTTATTTATTTTTACTTCTCTTCTTTTATTTACTTTTTTAACAGTGGGAATTTTTCCTATTAAAATTGTACCGTGTTAATTTTAATATTGGTTTTATTTATTTTTTATGATACTGCCTCAAACTTCATATGTTCAAACAGTGTGATGTTATGGGAGATATGTGCTTAGGGCCAAAAACTCTGTCCCTGCCTAGCATCTCACTATCTCATTTAATTCTGCTGTTTAATCCAAATTCTAAGTAAATTAATTAAGTAATAACAGAGTGCACTGCACTTACTCTGATCACAGATAATGTTATTATTTTCATAATGTTTGCTTTTATGAAGTCCAGGTCAGATATATACTAATACGTGGAAAAGAAACCCATTTATTGAAATCAGTGCTTCAGTTTTTATCACTTTCTTGCCTTATTGTGGTTTACACATATGCAGCAAAAGTGATTATGTAACATCCCAGTTTTGTTTTTGATGTTGCTCGTCTTAGTTACTGACGCTGTTTTTTTGTACAGTTCATATGGTTGTCAGTGTCATTACTTCCTTCATAAAAGAAAGTACCATATCTGTACTCCTACTAGTTTTACAGTAAAGCATCAACTCTTCTAATTCTTGAATTTAGTATTTTTTTGTTTTTAATGGTCTGTATGGATTTCCTACATCATTGACAGCTTCACTTTTATTGATGACTTTCTTGGAGAAATAGTGAACAGTCAAATTAAAGTATTTTATATTGCTTGATCTTCATGTTTTCTTTCTGTCTATTTTCACCTTGTTATGTGCACAATTCTGCTCTGCATCAACAAACAATGCATGCTGAAGTGCTGCATTATTTTTATTTTATTTTCCCCCCTTCCTTCTTCTCCCTGTTATTGTTATCAGTTTAGCTAAGTCCTACATGATCACAATAAGCAGAATCCACTGTAATCAATTCAAACACAGTATGAATGTTGAAAAGAAAATAAAGTTAACATATACATCAATATAAAGGTTTATAAACTATTTATTACCTTTATAAATAATATAAACTATTAATATACAGCTTATATTATTTATATAGTTTATATGTAATTAATACATCCCTCAGGCAGGAATATTAGGTTGGGGTTACATAATATGGCATTTTGATAATTGTCCATTATCATGATAATGCTGATCAGAAAACAATGGTGTTTGTTTTAGACAAAATTGTCTATATAAACTAATAAGAACAATAAAATTAATATATAAAGAAAACATTATGCCAATATGAAACTATGGCTAAAACCTTGGTTTAACCTTCTGCTGCTAGATGGCATCATGGACACCACTTTTTAAAATGGTTCTATTATTTTTTTAAGTTTGTAAATGAAATCAAATCTTCCCATGTACCTTTGCCCAAAATATACATGTTCACACTATATCTGCCAAATGCCACGTGATTGTTTGTGTTTCAATCTGGGGGGGGGATAAGCGATCTCAAATTCTTAAAAATATGATAACTTTTTTTACTGTTATTATTGGTTTATCTCATTTATTTTCATTCGATATTTTTTAAATGAGTTTAGCAGATCTTAATAGATTGCTGTTTTAAATTCAGCAAAAAAGGTGAAAAATTAATTTTTTACAATTAAAACAAAAAAGGGTGGTGTCTTGCAGATAACAATTGAGCATCTTTGTTAAATGAGGGTGCAAGTTACAGAAGTCTAATGAACTATAGTGTTAGGGTCGGGGGCCACCTATGGTTTCCCACATCTGCACTATATGTACATTGTGAAGAAATACAGTACTGCTGTAAATGCCAGAAAAATGTTGAATGTGTAGTATTGTGTTGGGTTCTGTTGTTGTGTTCTGGCATTTGGCTACAGGGCTCCTGGTGGAACCCCATGTTGCCTGCACACACCACTAGGAGGTAGCCAGGCTGCCTGTTTGTTTTGTTGTTCTCTGGCTGGTCTTTGTCAGGGTTGCCTGAGCTTCCTGAATGGAGACCAAGGGGAAAAGAAAAAGAATCTGAGCAGGTAGTACAGAGTGTATAATGGAAGCTAGGGTAAAATGGGGTGTGTGTCAGAGGATGTAGAGGAAGGCATCATCTGAAATGAAGGTGGCGATTTCCGCCTATAGGCAAGCATGGGAGGAGGAACCCTCGAGATGGTGGAAGAAAAGTGAGATTGCCATTTGGCAGAATGAAATCCTACCCAGCCAAGCTGGGTTAGCTATAGAAATCCCACCCTGAAAATCAAGGTTATCATCCCACCCTAGCCAGGCTAGGGTCAGCAGAGTATACAGGAGAATCTAATGGACAATGGGGTTGGGTGGGGTAAAGCAAGGCCTATCTACTAAAGCCAATTGTTCCATTAAACTTGAAAGAAATACATATTGTAGCTTGAACATTATGAGAAAGTTCTGTATACTATGAAATGAAAAAACAATAACATGAAAATATTAACTGTTGATAAATACTATCAGACTGAGGCAGTTATGTCACTTTTGTCTTGCACAGACAAAAAATCTGGTTCAGTGGATACTGTCCATTACCTCCCAAGTATTAAATCAAGGTGCCTACAATGAGGTGGGGTTTTGACAATTATAATGTCCTTCAGAGGAAAGTTCATAGAATGAACATGGATCCCTTATTGAACCTTTCTAACTGTGTTTATTTTACTCCCACTATACTCTTACTGAACATGTTGTTCAATTTCAATATCATGTAACAATTTTATGACATTGTCTGTCGTTTAATTTCCATAGGCAAATTTCCATTTGCCTATGGAAATTAAAATTTTTTTATATAACATTGACTTTTTCAGTGGTGTATAAAATGAGAACAAGTTTACATCATAGTCTAATTGGGGTGGAAGAATAAAAGCTGATTATAAAAACTTTATAATGCCATGTCTCAGATTTTTCTATCAAAAAAATAGAGAAGACTAGCTCTTCTGCGATGTGTAGCAGAACAAGTAGTGCGTGGAAATTTATTTTTGTTTTACAGATGAGTGGCACTTCACCCACTAGTCAGATAATTGGTAGTTCTTAAGATTAAAACTCTGAAGAGCTTTCCATTTTTGATAATTATATTGTAAATTGGGTTGAACATAATTTTTATGCATTTTTATAAAAATCTTCCAAGCATCCTCTGTTCGTTTAATTAAGCTTAATTCATACCTTTACATTAATTATAGTTGAAACGAGCATCAGTTCCTGCTGTCTTTTAGTGTCTAAAATTTGTGCTTATTTATTTAAATATGTTGTGTTTTTTTTTTTTTTTTTTTTTTTTTTACGAAAACCCCAAACACGAAAGGTATCAAAACCTATAGTACTTAATACCGTGCATGGATTGAAGGAGAAGTATGATGGGGGGAGGGGGATGCCGGAAACTTTGCTCTAGAGACTAAACATGGGTTTCACCACTTCAAGCCTTCAATAAGCAAAGTGGTGGTATTTCACCGGTTGATGAAAGTCATCTGTAATCATACCAAATATATTTTGATCTTTAAATATATTTCTTTATTCTTTTATTTCCTTTGTATGCACTTCTAGGATAAGGGTCTCCTTATTTTTATTTATATTATCAAGTTATTATTAAAAGAAAAAAAAATCATTTTAGCTGTAAAACTGTTTCCCTAGCCTAATTATCTATTTCTAAATCTTACATCATTTTTCAATATTGTTTTACAATATCATTTCAGAATGTGAGATTTTATAATAATGAAACCTATGTAGTAATGATGCATTTTCATTAAACAATGTCATAGTTAGCTTTGGATTATTGGTAGTTAACCAAATGAATATTTTTGCATTTACTAATGTTATACCTTAACTGTCATTTTCTAGATTACACACAAATTTATCAGGTTGTTATCAAAGTGGTTATACCCTATATATTGCCGTTAACAAGTCCTATTTGTACTGGGGAGTTTATTTTTTGACTTCACCATCAAATCTGCACTATGTTCATCAATGGTATTAATATGGAATCCACTCCTGCGAGAACCTACTTTTGATATTTATTAACTTGGAGTAGTGGTTAATTGTGATCTGTCTTCTGCTGTTTTACCATCCCTTTATCTACTGTAGTAACAATTGCCTTTAATGCCAAACTTATACAAAGACCTTGTGGAGCTGTCAGTCCTTACAGGTGTACAGGATCAGTGAAAAGTCACTTTCTGTTTTGGAACTTGCGTTACTTTACTTGATTTGTATGTAAGATGGAGCCATTGTTCACTGTGCATTAGGTGGAGATTTTTATTCCATTTAGTGAAATGTTAACTTTATCTTTTCTGATTATTCATTCCAGATAAAGAATAGCAAATAAACTGAGTATAAGTGATAGAACCCAAAGTGCTGCGAAGTAAGGAATTCTCTTTTAACTGTGTAGAATGCAGAAGATATGAAAACTATATCCAAAAACCGTTAAAGGGATGTCACAAAAAATTAATGACAACAGGATAAGTCATTGATGCTAAATTGATGTAACAAAAGACCATCCATATCTGCAGGATATGGACTTTTGGCAAAGTTATTAGACTACTCATATTGCATAATGCAGTGAATTGGCAAATATGCTGTAAGCATATTTTTTTATGCAAGAAATTAACCAAATTCATAGCAGTTTCATCTTTATGCAGGATGAGGCCCCACTCATGTCTCCATTCCTGTGTGCAGCTGGCTGGATATTACTTTTCCCAACAAGTGGACAGAGACCAACACAATGGCCAGCTAGTAGTCCGATTTTCACCCTAATGGATTTCTTTTTGTGCAGAGGAAAGTGTCTATATCAAAAAGGCAATGACTGTTGATAAGTTAGTGGATGATATCTGGGAAGCGACTGTCTGTTTTCTTACACTTTCTTTTACACTCTGTGGACAATGTAGCCAGCCAATTATTTGAGGCTTGCAAAAATGGTGACAAATGTGTTGAACTGTGACACAGTGAATACTAAATGGCATTAAATTATGTACTACATACCAATTGAAGTATCACAACTTTTATAGCACATCACTTTCCAATCACCCTTTACATAAATTATCAGAATATACATTGCATCCATTTCTTTTTTGCAATTTCATAGTAGTTTATATGCAATTTCTCTCTAAAAGCTGTGCTGTGATTATATTTTAATTCAACTTTTGTTCCATTATAATCTCTTTTTGTTTGATGGCACTCCTTGTGTCTAAGAAAAGTGCAATTTTATTTGACATCTGCAATTTTTCTTCACACAGGGATCAAACATATGGGTCTAGATACTTCATATTTGAGTCCAAGAATGCTTTTATTATTATAACTGAGGTTATAACTATAAAGCATTTAGGGCATAAGCCTCAAGCTATGGAAAAATGTCTAGACTATGTATAAGTATAGTGCGAAAGCATCAATAATACATAGCCAAATCTGAATGAACAGAATATTAGCAAAGCAGCATCGTTTTAAGTTATATCTCATATTGTGAATACCTTCCCAACGAGTTGCCATGATATTGCACTACTTCGAATAAGTAACACTTCACCTGAGGAGAAGACTAATGTTACTTATTCTCAGATGGATACCACCACCCAGACGGCACCGTTTCAGGGCTATTTGGCCCTTCTTCGGTGGGTGGGTAGGTACCCGAGTGATGCAATGATGGCAAAACAGTTATGAAGTATAACTATGTATTATTGATGCTTTCTCACTATACTTATACATAGTCTAGACTTTTCCATAGCTTGAGGCTTATGCCCTAAATGCTTTATAGTCTAAATACATCATACACCATCAGGCATCTCTCATATTGTGGAGTTATACTTCATAACTGTTTTGCCATCATTGCATCACTCGGGTACCTACCCACCCACCGAAGAAGGGCCAAATAGCCCTGAAACGGTGCCGTCTGGGTGGTGGTATCCATCTGAGAATAAGTAACATTAGTCTTCTCCTCAGGTGAAGCGTTACTTATTCGAAGTAGTGCAATTTCATGGCAACTCGTGAAGGTATTCACAATATGAGATATAACTTAAAACGATGCTGCTTTGCTAATATTCTGTTCATTCAGATTTGGCTATGTATTATTGATGCTTTCGCACTATACTTATACATATAACTGAGGTTTTAAATAAGTTTGCTTGCTGATTCCTTAATCTAATTTGATAATATCAGTCCTTGTTAGTTTATTCACTTTGAAAGTTTTGCAATCTCTCATTCAATTTGCTTTCAGTGATCACGTAATCATCCACTTCCCAAGTAGTAGTCTAGCACTGTGCAGTAGATTTGCAAATAACAATGGGCTTTCTGATAGGAATGTTTTATTAATTGTAGCTAATTATCTTTCCAAAAGATCATGGCAGCATATACCCCTGAACCAGTCTCTCTCTCTCTCTCTCTATGTATGTATGTTTTTGTACATGCATAGCATATACTTTTATTAAGGTTACACATGACAATTAATCAGCCCTCACTATGCAGCTTATAGAAATGTAGAATATTTTAAGATTTTGGTCATTAATATATTTTTGTTTGTATAATATTGTACCATGCACATATCCTAATAATTCTCCACCACTCTCAAATGATGAAGTTACTAATTAAAGTATATTTTTCAGATTTATGAAGTGTTTAATGTTATTTTTCTGGCTTTGGCTAGTATATCTCAGATCAGGGTTGTCCAACTAGCAGCCCATGGAACCCTTCAGTTGGCTTTGTGTAGCCTGCAAGACCATTCTTACAATTCTCAAAATATGTTTTCCTTGTCTTTAAAAAAGGCAGCTTTTTTTTATATGAAAGTATTTACTAAACATTGTGCATAATTTTGCAATTTATTTCACATGACATGTAAATAACTTTTTGTCAGGAAAAAATTCATTACTTTTTACAATCTTAGTTATGTAACATTAGTAAATTTAAATAAATTATTTTGGACCTTATGGGTCCAATTCTTATCTGTGTACATGTGTTTCATAGATCTAATCATTGCAGAGCAGATATTTGTATTGGTAGATTGGGGGGGAAAAATATTTTCTATAATGTGGTCACTTAGTGGTCTGAGGTTGGACAGCCCTGATTTAATGATATATTGAAAAAAAAATAAATTGTAAATATAATACATGAAGAATTCATTTTACCAGAACTCATTTTATGAGCATTCAGCTTGGAACAGGTCCATCTTTTCCATTAGGTATTGTGGCCTGGTGCCCATAAAAGTTATTAGTGCCTACAAAAATTAAAAAAGATAGTAACCCAAAGAATATAATTCAAATAGAATTGAACAATTTTATTCACACAACAAAATTCTAGAAAGTAATTTCTAAATGCAGGTTTCTAAGGTAAATTATTTCTTTGGCTTTTTCTGTTAGCAAAATCCTAACATCAAAGTTTGTATTGCAAGTAAGTTATTGCTGGAATAAGTGTTGTGGAAATAATTTCCAAATCAAATTAATAGAAATGTTTTCACATTTCATTAAAAATGAAAAAATTAGATTAATGCATGGGCATATTAATGTTTTATATGATATAGCGAGATCTTGGAAGAGCATCTAGTGCCTACAAACACCAAAAGATGGCCCTGGCTTAGAGTAGTGATTTCACTCTACTTTAATTATTTTATTCTTTTTGGGTTTCACAAATAATTATTATTTGTGTCATAACAGTGCTTTTTGAGAATTATAGTTGCACTTTTTTGCATATTGGTGAAAATGCCAGCTTGGTAAAGGTGTTTAATTTTGAATCTGTTATTACTGTGTTCTGTTATAGGTTGTAATATGTTGTAAAATTTGTGTTATGTAAAAATCTTGTTTTGTTCCAAGGAAAAAAAAAAGTAAAGTTTTCTTGAGTGTTTTATGTTTGTTTTTTAGTTATTCTGATAAAATCGTTACCTCTGAGTATTTATGTGATAATTGTTGATTTTGTAATTTAATATTATGGATAATGATTTTGCTGTTTTCTTGTCTGAACATGGCTACATTTGTTAAAATTTTGTTATTTGTGGTTTATAAATCGGCAGGGACAGATTTAGTCTGTCAGGGGGCTGTGACAAAGCAAAAACGTGGAGGTCTCCCACCTTTCTAAGGGGGAGACAAAACCATTTTCTGGGATCCCCTTTAACGGGGAGGTTGCCAGCTAATGCCTCATGTGCCTATGCATAAATCTTCCCCTATAATCGGCGCCTCTGTAGCCAGGTGGGAAGGAGCAACAGTGCGCAGCACACGCTTCTTGATTAGACCGGGGTTCGAGCCCGTCACCACCAAATTCGGAGGATGCAGAAAGGTCAGGGAATGACCACCGCATATTCCCGGAGCAATATGGCCTTAGTTGCTAATGCTCCAAAAAACAACAACATCCCCTATAATCAGCTCAGCTAGCATTTTATCATTATTGTTTATGTGGCCCCCTAGGAGCCTTTAATGGAATCTCTTCTCTGGTCAACTTAAATTTTAAAAATTCATTTGCAATAAACCCATGATTATTTTTGTAACCAGTTGTATAAATAATCAAGGAAATCAGGAATGATTGTATAATGTAAGCATTTAAGTTTAAATTTTAAAAAAGTCTACAATACTAATATCCTGAACTCTTAATTATTAAGCTTGTAGAGGGTTTACGACACTAGTATTGTATTATACAAATAGATGCTGCTGTGTGAAAATTCTGTACAAGATTTTTCACTTTTGTTAGATTGTCTGTCTGTTTTTTTCCTAATGACCTAAAATCCTTATTTTTTTATGTACTGTTTCATGTAGAATATTGTTGTTTATTTAAAAAATTTTTATCTTAAAATCTTATTTTTTTTAATGTACAGGTGTAGTTTTATACACATGTATTTTGTATATTTTTACTCTAACAACTGACTTGTCTGATAGCATTGAACAGTGTTTCAAATCTCATTTGTATCTGGTGACGGCATTTTCAGAGAAATAAAGCTATACTTTTATTTAAGAGTAGTCATTTATTTTGTCTATTTCTGAAAGTTTCAAAGCATTATACTAATATATTTTTTTGATTTCTGTTAACATATTGACATGTTAACAGAAATGAAAGAGTTAGTATGGTTAAAATTCCATACTAACAATCATGTTGGTATGGAATTTTTTTTTTTTTTTTTCCTTTCGTGAACAGATATAGGATGCAAATATAAAAAAAAAAATAGTGATATATATTTAACTAGGATTAGATATTATTTCTCTAAACTCTATTGAGGAGATACAATTTTTACCAGTACTTAAAAAAGATAGATAAATAAAAAATAAATTTCTGTTTATACTCCAGGATGACCACAAGGTTAGGAGTTCATAAGATAAAGAGAATACAAGAAACATCATGTGGACTAAAACCATGGTCATCCAAGTGTGTGCATGTGTACCCTCACACTTAACTATAGTGGCCATTACTTAATGAGAAATTTACAGATAAGGAACTCTTGAACAAACATGCTAAGGTATGTTTGTTCAAGATATATAATATGTATAATAGATGTATAATATTATCAAGATGTATAATATGCAGTCATACAGCTTTATGACTGCATATTATACAAAGGTAAACTATTGTACACAGGTAGGATGTGGAACACAGCTTATGCTGATTATCTTTTGATAACGGTATATGGAAGATTGGGAAAGGAGTCGGAGAAAAGATCTCAAGGCATTAGGACATATTGAAGAGTGGGCTGAAGTTCATAAAATGGAAGTATCTTTGAGAAAGACCCATATGGTTTTGCTAAAGGGCAAGCTGAGTGGGGAAAGGAGACCTACCGTAAAGATTTTTGAAAGTCCTATTACATATGCCCTCTTGGTCAAATATTTCTGAGTCTATGTTGATGAGAGGATGTCTTTCTTGCCTCGTGCAGAAACTGAAAGAGAAGTTTAGAGTTATATACTCTAAAATTAAGATAATATGAATGGAATGGAGAGTGAAGGGCAAGACCCTAGATGTCTATAAATGTATATTTACACCCGTGATTACACATGCATGTGGGGATTGGGGACATTGAGTCAACAATGGCCATGTTAGAAGGAATCTCTAGTTGGATCAGAGATTTGCCCTTCTGGTGGTGACTCGGGCCTCCTGAACTGTGTCTATTGAAGATCTGAAAGTAGTGGCAGGTTAGGAACCTGCAGATTTATTAGTTGTGAGAAGAGCATTGGAGTATGCTATAAAGAACAATGTAAGAGTGGCGATCTTGGTAATGAGATTTTGCCCAAATGAAAGAAGGATTTACAGTAGACAATATTTAAAAGGAGAAAAGAAAAAATTACAAAATGAAGTTAAGGAGATATGGCAAAAGCGATGGAATGGTTTCATATTGGGTTGGGTCACTTATGCCTTTTTTCCTTGAATAAATACCATTCAAGAATATAGAAAGTAGCCAAGTTCAGGAGTATTTGTGATGATTCTGGTAACAGGGCATGGGATGAGAAAACGACTAACTGAGTTGAGAGATAGAGGATGATCCAATATGTCAACTGACTTGTCTAATAGCATTGAACAGCGTTTCAAATCTCATTTGTATCTGGTGATGGCATTTTCAGAGAAATAAAGCTATACTTTTATTTAAGAGTAGTCATTTATTTTGTCTATTTCTGAAAGTTTCAAAGCATTATACTAATATATTTTTTTGATTTCTGTTAACATATTGACATGTTAACAGAAATGAAAGAGTTAGTATGGTTAAAATTCCATACTAACAGTGGACAAGTAGATGTTGAACGTGTGCTAAGGTCTTGATATTTTGATTTAAGAAATCAAATGATAAGTAAAATTGGCACCGCCTCATACACCTGCAGTGAGTTATTTTTAAATATTGATTGGTATAGGGTGTTTCTGGGTTTGCTAATGCAGCAGATAGGAGGAGGAGAATGTAGATATTTTAACTGTTTTACTGAATTAAATAATTGAGCTTTTAGAGGACAAAGTGTAAATAGTGTATATAATGTTTTGCAAGTTTTATTGTTTTGAATTGTGAGTTTGTTTGAAAATGATTATCTGTAAGAGGAAGTTTTAATGTTTGAGATTTTGTAGTTTAATGTTTATGAAACGATTAACAAGAACTGCAATGAAGTGATATATAAATGCTTAGAGTTTAAAGTTGAGTTAAAGAAAATTGTTAGTAGAGATCCACCTCCACGGGGAAGGGTGGTAATGTCTCTCCAAAACCTGATTAGTCAGGTGGGGGATGTGGCTAAGGATCAAACTGAGAATTTTTGTAACAAAGTTAAGTGCAAATGAGCTTTGGCTCAGGGAGTGTGTAGGCTGGTGAGTATATTTAATGATGATGATGTGCATTATACACCAACCTTCACTTCACTTTAAACCAGAAATATGGCAGCAAACATTGACATACAACTGCTTCAAGACACTGTCATTATGGAAAAATTTGCACATTGTCATTTCCAGCTATTGTTTGTAATTGCATGTAGCTGTTGTTATTTTGGCCTTTTAAGTACAGTATTTTTGAGTTTTCCTTTACAACCCACTGTACAGTCTGGTGTATAAGTTGACCTTTGAAGCACAACACATTGCTGTACACAATACCCTTTATGACTAAAAACCAGGAGTTTACATAAAAGGATAACATGATGAAAAAGGGTGAGAAAAGAAAAAACATTACTATTAATAATTAGAGAATGGAGCACAAACACTAAAGAATGTACACAGGAAAATATATATAATCAACAGGGTGTTGGGAAATAAAATTATTGTTAAGAAAAAGTTCATTAATTATGCAGGTCAGCCTTCTCAGCAGGCACAGAAAGGTTGGAACACTGAGGTATTGATGGAGAGGTCCTTGAGAACAGGTTCTATGAGCTTTTGGTGTAGGGCTCAGAAGGAGGCTGATTGGAGTAAGGTATACAGAAAAACAAATTTGCAGTACAATGCTACTAAACAAGCAATGGGTAAGTCAGATAAAGCTTCCCATGTACACCTATAGCATTAGCAAATGCATCATAACCTGAATCAGCAGGTTTTTATTTTATGGCCTGCTGCTATATAAGGACATACTGTTGTACACTTATCACTTTCTTTAAAGTTTACTGTATAGTGTAATAAACAGTATAAACTTAACACAGAAAAAATAATTTAATTAAAAAATAGCCTGCAATTGTTAATTTAGATTTTACTAGAACACACACTACTTGCGAGATATGACAGGTGACTATAAAAAAAGGGATCAACTAACTTACGTGCTGAAATATAAAGTAACTTAATTTCAATTGTTACACGTTTAAGAAGCTTAGTCTTGTGTTTTAAAATGCTGTAATTGGTGTCTGTTTTGTAACAAATCAGGTTTATCTATAATTAAATGCTGTTTGTTGTAGTAAGGTTTTAGGAGCATCTAGCATTCAAACCGCTAGCACTGTTGCGGGCATTGCATCAGTCATGCATGTAAAATTTTCACTGATTGTAATAAAGATATATCAGTGACTAAGGCCATATTGCTTCATGTATATACTGTCTGTAAATTGTGTGTTCTGAGATCGATTTTCTGTTTTGCTGAAAGAAAAACCCAAGTTTCCGGATGAAAAGTTATGCTACCCTCACCTGATACTGACTAACTCAGCCACGAGAGGAAAAAGGGCAATTAAAATTCCTCACGTTATTGATCAGCCTCGAACTCCGGTCTTTTCCACTCAGTGTAGGAAGGAGGATGATCCTACCAACTGTGCTACCCACGAGGGCTGTTTGTAAACTGGGCAGGGGCTGCAACGTTGCTACTAAAGACATCTTTTTGTCAGAACCGTTCTTAATTTTTATTTTCTGTTTTGCAACTGGCAAAAATCAAAACTTTAGAATTTTGAAAAATAAAACTATTAGTAAAGAGAATTCATACAACTGATGATTTTTTTTTCTCCTTCTAAACTTTATTTGTATGAGAAGGATGGTGAGTAAGGGGTCACTAACTTCCTTTCCATGCAGCGCATTATCTCCTCCATTTTCTTCACAAGATCACTCGTTTATTTATTTTTTCGATAAGTAAGAGGTAAAGTTAATGTACTTATCTGATATTCAAGAACGGTTTCGATAACGTGTAAATAGATTTCAGGATGCTTTCCATGCATTAAATCTTTCTTAATCGTAACTTTAATCTTTATTATTATAATTTTCATTCTGCTAGCTCGTTTGGCAGTAATAAATGTACACAAAGTATGATTTGATGGTTAGAAAACAAAGAAGGAAGACGCTTTTCAAACCACACATTACAGCTTTTACTTTGGCTCTCGAAATCTTATTCAAACAATTCGTCCAGCATTTGGAGACAAGCGTGACGTTTGGTCCCCAGAGGATTCGATCTGCTCTCTGCTTTACCCCTTACTAGTCGCGCACTAGAAATGAAATTCTGATTTCTTTAGGAGATCGTTATTCTCTGCTTTCGGCACGCTGTAACTCCACCACCAAAGCCTGTTCCCTTTTGTCTTATATATTCCGCTTGGGAAGAAAGGAAGCGAGGTTCACACTCTGAAACTAGATTCAGTGTAACGAACCTTGGACGCATGTGTGGCCAGTCAAGGAAGGTCATTACGCTAACGGGAATTTGTCTGAGGTTTATGTGTTATTCAAACACCAGCAGTCAAAGTAAATCAGGCAAGTGGAAGACAAGACAACAGCGTTTCTTTCGTCAATCGCATGTATCTGCGTTCTGTCAGCTCCACATCTTCCAGTTTCCGAACTGACGGCAGTGATCAATCAACACGTTCGCTTCCCCCCACGTTTGGGAGAATTGAAATACGAGAGAGAGACGATGGCCAACTTAATGTTTAGCTTCCGCTTCTTCATAAGGCCCCTCCCATCTGGGTTTTTACTAAGTCGGATAACTCTTAGAAGGTTACTGGTGCGTCGTCAGGCAATACTTATACCTGTACAGAGGCCTCTTTATTTCTTCCGCCCCATCCAATCACCAGTTTTATTCCGCTAACAGACAAGATAGCGGCAAAAGCTTTTTGCAAGTTGTAGTTTTAAGATTTTTCCTGTGGATCAATAAACTCGAAGCTCGCCGCATCGAAAAGAAAACTGGCAACGGGAGCGAACTTTGCTTAAAAAAAAACTCATTCTGATTTGCCTTAGAAAAAAACAAGAAAAATTTTTTATCTAAACTCCCATCAACTGTTGCGTTTTTTTTTTTTTTTGCGCTTTTATTCGTCAATGTACTTAGATGTAAATAGTTAGGTCTTCAGATACAGAGGAATATTCAATTGTATCCTATTTTGAAGTACTTAACTGCATGCTGTTAAACATTCTTGTTTCTGGACTACGATATTTAAAAGTCCATTCTCCTAATGTGAACTGTTCATTGTAATTTGAATGTACATCTCGCTGTCATGTAAAGGTGCCATATTAGAGCCTGGGGTTGATGGGATCTATCCAGTTATATTAATGGAGGTAAGAAAATCGTTAACCATAATTACAAGAGCATCTTTGGATTCAGGCCGATCCCTATATACGAATGTATCCCCAATTCACAAAAGGGATTCAAAAGGTGACATTAGTAATGACGGACCTGTTAGCTTAATCTCTGTTCCAAGGAAAATAATGGAGTCCCTGGTTAAAGAACTAACGTAGGATCATCTAGATAGGAATGCAGTTATACTGCAACCACAGACAGCATGGTTTCGTTAAGGAGGCGATCTTGTCTGACCAATGTGATTGGATACTATGGTGCAGTAAAGAAAGGAGCTGGATACAAAAAATAATTTTGTTGTCACCATATACTTGGATTTCAGGAAATTTTTTTGTTTTTATGGATAAAAGCATGATTGAGTTGGAGAAGACGGAGAGTCGTTATCAATGTCGGTACAGCATTGTACCCAGGGTACAATGCTGTCCCATTGTTGTTTTCTATATTTTAATAATAATGATGAAGGATCTAGCTTAATGTCTACGTTTCCAGGGTAGTTAATGACAGTAATCAAGGTATGCTATTGCAACAAGATGTAGAAAAATTAGGCCAATGGGCTGAGAAATGACAGTTGGCTTTTAATGCATGGTACTACATACAGGTAACAATAATCTCAGATTAACTTACCAAATGTATCAATAGTGTGTTGCTTCGCTAAGGGTAGTGTAAAATGACGGAGACCTGCGGGTTTAGCCGTATATGAAGTTCTCTGAGCTGTGCAGAGAGGCTGCCTGCACAGCTTAGGAAGAATGTAGAGCTGCTGGAACGAGACAGAAAAGGGTAACGAGATTGATGAGGGGAACAAAAGGGTGTTCTTACCAAGAAAGGTTTCATTGTAGCGTCTGGAGAATAGGCACCTGCGAAGTGATCTGATTGAGGTATTTACTGCTTTGAATAGACTGAGCAAGCTCAATGCTGATGATTCTTCCGCTTGCTCAGACTACGCAGATGAGGGGTAAAAAAGGGTAAACTGCAGCCATTATCAATCTACTGCAGGATCGAAGCCTCCCCAACGATTCATGTTGGGGAACGTGGACCATAATCTGCCACGCTGGTCCAGTGCGGGTTGGCAGATCGACCGTATTTAGCAGTCAGGGGCTTGAACCCCGGTATACTCAAAGAGTGTGTGCTACTGCATTCCCGCTCCTGACCACTCGGCTAGTCTGGTGCGATAGTACAGCGGTATCGTCACCGTCCTTCCCACACCGGATGGAAAAGGCCAGGGTTCGAATCCCGTTCATGACGAGAGGAACTTTTGTGGGCATTTTTCATTCTGTGGATGAGTTATAGTCGGTCTGAGGCGTAGACAGCAAGGATTTTTTCCTGGAACCCGGGGTTTTTCGTCCATCAAAGCAGGCAAATCGACCAGAGAACACGCGCAATTTACAGACACAATACACATTGGTAGATGAAATAACTTTCCGGGTGACCATAATTAAAATTTTTTTTTGAGTTACGGAGGCCTCTCAGATGAGGGGACATAGATACAAATTGAGGAAATGGTTGCAGGATAGATGTGAGGAAGTTTTCCTTCAGCCAGTGGGTGGTTGATTTTTGGAAAAAAAACTCAGCCTGAATAATTTCAAGGAAGAATTAGACTAATTATTGGAGGGGATGGGCAGGCAGGTGATATTTTTTTTTTTTTTTGGTTGATGCTTTATAAGCTTGCTTTTTTTTGCATCATTTGCCACTACTAATAGTATTTCCCTACTCATTTTGACATCTCAAGCATCAGTCTCGTGATGACAAAACTGGACACAGATGCAAGGACTGGTTCCACAATTTTGTTTATATGAGAGTGAATTAGGGATTAAGAGGATATATCAGTTTATAATTTTATGAAAATTAACTACTTTCTAATTAATCATATTCATTTTTATTATTTCAGCATACTTTCAAAAAGTTGAGTTATTGTATCGAAGTGGCATTATTATATCCGTATGGGAATACGGATATAATAATGCCACTTCGATATTTTATTTATTTTGCTAATAAAAAGAATAAACGAGGTATTTTTAGTAAGTAATTAAATTAAATAAATAAAGACCTTACCTATGGGATTAAAACACATTTTAAAAATGTGTTTTGTCTCCGTGAAAGTAACTGTTAAATGAAAATCGTAGCGTTATTGGGTCCATTTACCTACTTTTTATTTTGACAGCTCTTGAGGGGATATAATATAATAAACATGGCTTGCAATATAGTCAATCACAGACATAACAAATATGGCATATTAGGGTATAAGTACGGACCTAAAATCCAATAATAACAACAACAAACACTATGTCTATGCTAACCTCATACCTCGATACAAATTGAATTGTAGAATATTTTTTAGACGGGTACCAGAAGTTTCACTATGACAGCAGTGGTATTTGAGAAGCAGTACAGCATTTATTTATTAAAAACATTGTCTTGAGAAGAACGTATGTTTATTTTGCGACATTACCCTTCATAGGTCTGACGTAGCCGAGTGGAATGTGGAGTTCAAGCCCGCATCACTGCTTAATACTCGTAACGATTGTATCTGATTATTTCTTATCAAAATAACTTTTACAATGCCTAGAGACATTCAGTAATCAATATTCAAACAGGTGTACACCAAACAAGACAATCTTCATCGCTTTGTACGATGTCAACGGTTTTCACAGAAAATAAACCGCAGAAAGTTGAAAAAGCGCTTTTTACACTTCTCGAAAATGTCTATCAAAATTTAGACAGCAATATGGGTCGTACACCTTCAACTTTTTCGTAGCTGTCGATATTTCAGCCACGAAAAAATCGAAGGTGCACGACTGTACAGTAGGAGAGGTTTCGTTTAGCTCATTTTTAATGCATTCGCTTTATTTACAAGTATTAAAAAAAACAAATAAGACATTTATGATAAGCACGCTTGAGAAATTTATTTGTATCAACATTTATGTATTCGCAAACTTTTTGTTTTTAGGATAACTGTCGGTGAAGGAATCACTCAAGTCAAGTAGCGCATAAAGCATATGAACCGAAGAGAAAGCAGCAGACAATGCGGAAAAGCAGACGGCTTTTATTGCATTTCTGCACAACTGATTTACATAACATGCGAAAAATCCGCTATTAGTTTAGACGCAGAGACAAATACAAATGAAGCCCTCAGAATAACAAAAATGGAAATATATTGATATGATAAACAATTCGATGTCAAAAAGCTTTAAAATTTACCTTTGAAACTAGTGTAAACTTGCTGGTTACCAGTTCACTGAACCCACATCGTCAGGTAGTTAGGCTTAGACCATTGTAACTTGTTATTGACACCTTCAGGGGCTTGAACCCCTTGATAAAAATAAAAATCAGATAAAAATAAATTATCTCCTAGTATCTTTGGCAAAGAAAATAAAGCGTATAGCACAATTTAAATTTTCTGACTCATTCTTTCGTTAAATATCAATTCATTTGATTATCAGTTAACAGTTAATCAACGAACACCAGATTATGAAAGATATTTGTGCCCTCTTGTGGAAATTTAAAATCGCGTCAAAAATAGTATTTCGAGTTTTTTTTTTCTCTTGTATTCTAACATTAATTTATTAAAAACGTTAATATAAATTTAACAGAAATTTAATTTTATAAATAACTTAAAACTATATTTTAGATTCTTTTTCGAGCTTGAAGTACAAAAAATACTGGTGGTTTAAAATCTGTTTATATTCTTTTTTTGACAATGAAAAATTCCGAATGTCCTCACTGACATCTTGCAAGCGGGCATGAAATATTTCCATAAGCTCAAACTAATTTTTTGCTCTCAATCAATAGTTGGTTGTCGATAACCATCCTTGTCCCTAGCAGAGTCCTCTATTTTGGAACACTGAATGAAACCTGAGGTATTATTAATAACCTCGCAATAAACCAATATCTCCCAGGGTGATTTCTCTTGGATGGAATGGGGGGGTATTGTAATGTCTCTTCGGCATCTACTGTCAGGAATGATGGGTAACCTGTAATTATGCGTACGCTTCTTTCCTTTGATAGACGTAAATTCGTTTTAAACTCATAATATAGTCACGTGTTTGGCTTGTCAACCATACGATTGGTTAGGAGTGGACTAGATTGGATTCGAAAGGATGTAACTTTCGTTATATTAAAGAGGAATTAGTTGGTTTAGTTTTACTTAACGACACTCATAAAGAAGACATAAAATGGCCGTTGGGGACTATCCATTGTCCAGCACAATTACAGCATTCATGAACTATTTTCTTTTGCTACAATGATTGTAATTTGATTCCCATTTCAGTGATCGATCGTTTGGGGATTGAAAGTAGCAATGGTTTCGGATAGCAGGCCATGAAACGTTTTTTTTTTTCACTAACATTGTCTCTTTCTGCTGTGGTAATATGACTCGTCTGATGAATAAAACCTTTCTTGAGTTTCTCTTTCTTTGTGCTTTCTTTCTGGTTTGATGCCAGCCTTAAAAAATCAAAATGAGATTTCATGTTTCATCTCCAGTTTTAATCCATCACCGTGCAGAGAAATATTAAGAAATTGGTTTGCTCCCTCTTTTCTTCAGATTTGCTTTCGTTTCGTCCGCTATTTTCTATTTTAGGTTAGCTCTCTCTTTTCTTTTGATTTTTTTTTTACTCCTGAATTTCCCGATACTTTAAAAGAAAAAAAAATCGATGAATTTTCTTTTGTCTCAGTTATGGGTGTGCCGTTACAGTACACGTGACTCGATCATTTTTCATGGCAACTAATCCTCCCAGAGAAGTAGATTACTCAGAATTTAATTCGCTGATCACTCCTTGGTAGGCCATAAAAACGAATATTGGAGAAGAGGGATTAGAGGAGCTTAGAGACTTCTCTACGGCCGACGTTCGTTTGATTTATCGTCGTCCCTAGAGGAAGGGATGTTTACATCAACGTGGACAACTATAAAACGTCATTAGAACGGAGGAACACGTGCAGCTTACAAACACTTAAATCGTTTTTGTTCCACTCTATTGCACCGTATTGCTTCAGTTCAAAGGCGCTTAACTAGTACCACTGGAGGAGTAGGGGAAGGGGAAGAGCCCAATGAAAGACGCTGCTTTTTTTTAGATTTTTTAGAGATTAAGACATAAAAATATGGGTTGCCATAGCAACAGCCGTAGGATTTTTTTTTTTATATGTGTGTATTGAGATGAAAGAAAAATTGAAAAAGTACGCTAATTGCTAGAAAACTCTTATTTTCTTTTTTTTTTCATCCTAATTGCTTGACAACTGGCCATCAAACTGTCAACATAGTACCCAAGTAGCCCGTCCCCCTCCTCCTCTCCATTCATATTTACGGACATGTTCAGATAAAGAGAAATTTGCACTCAGATTATTAGGACCTGTTATCCGCGTCTCCTACCACAGGGATGCGAGCGGTCTTGCTGCTTTGTAAGACACCATAGCTACTGGAATTCGAGCTATTTACCTCGCGGTTACCATAGAAACCATTTGCTGTAGCGCCGCTAGCTTCCCCTAGCGGCTTTCTTTTCGCACGTGTGTTCGAAAATTGAACGGATGGCCGTGTGACAAATGAACTCTGAGATGGGAGAAACAGGAGGTGAAAGGTCATCAATGTCACGCTATTCTTTCTTCTCTCTCTCTCAAAAATCAACGGTTCTTTACTGCGAAAAGTTAAAACCTTAAGGCTACATTCTGTTGTTTGTCAACCAACCATTACTTAATGGTTGGTTGGTTGGGGGGGAAGGAAAGACACCTGCTCAATGGGGTGGATTATAACTGCCACGGGGAGCCCAACTATACAAGTATATACGTATATATTACTTTAATTAATGTAGAGAACTAATATTCACGCGAAAATGTAAAATGGTGCAAAGAAGAGACTAGTATCAGTAGAGCAAATAACTCGTATTAAAAGCATTATATGCCATTATTTCAACCAGCTACTTGAAAAGTTTATCCCAAATCCAGTTTCGATCATTTTATGAATTCCTGTGGGTAAATTTAATCTTGTTTTAATATATAGACAAATTATGTTAGTTTTATTTTTAATTATGTTAAGGCAAATTCTGTTCCAGTGTCATTGTTGTAGGGTTTTAGATGCATCAGCAACTTAGGCAATATTGCGTCATATATAATATGTTTGTAAACTGCGTGTGTTCTGTTGTCGATTTGCTGGACAAAGAACTCAAGATTCCGGCAGAAAAAAACCATGCTACCCTCGCGTCTTTGACGGGATTCGAACTCAGGTCTTTTCCATCCGCTGGAGGTAGGACGGTGATTATATTACGAGGGCACAGTGTCATTACGTTCGTCCATGCATGAAAATGCTTGCTCTAATTCAAATGCATGACAGTTTAGACTCTCCTCCTATAGACTAAATATGGGAAACAAATATCCTGTAAAGGCATTTCATGTTTTTTTTTTAAACTACGCCGTTTTCGAAAAACTTCTGAGAGCATTTTCGTTTCCTTTTATTGTCAGGAACCCATTGTGCAATTTATGACATACAATTCCGAATAACTCTGTATAAGTAGTTATCCTCTGTTTCTAAATAAAATTGAAGATTAAGAATTTCAAGGGAAAGACGAAACCTGATGTATTTTCTAGCCGTTGGTATTTTTGGAGACAGATTACTCCTTACCAGATTCCTGATTTGTTTTGTCAACTTCTTTCTTACGGTATTTGCATCTTGTAGGCGACCAACAGTTTATGCCAAATCATGACGTGTTTACTCCTGATGATTCTTTAACCACAACTCCTTGTAATTGGCAAACGTCATCTTTACAAAGATCTATTTAGAAAAGTTTGATTACCAACTCGGAATCCTTACCACTGAAAACTTCCAGAAACGAGTTTAGGTCAACGAACTCGACAATTTTTCCTTAGCCTGTAGTGTTTGGTAGGAAGCTTTTCAATTCTTAGAGGCTACGTTTTTATATCGTAATGAGGTATTGTGGGTGGAAATGGATTCTTCAATCAGCTAACTTGACTGTGTTCTATTGTCAGTGTGGGATTATTGATTGCAATTAGCTCTCTTATTACATCAAGGAGACAATGTAATTGACTCTGGGAAGTCAGATATTCATTAAGAGGTAGCCATACCGTTACTGGAGACTTTTTATACTTGGCTTCAATCAATAGGGTAAGCGTTAATGATACTAAGGAAACACACTTTAATGATGGCAAACACACAGTTGGCGATACCTAAAGAAAGGGAAGATTCTCGATTAACTTGGCGAAATGTCAATCCCCTTACGCCTTCCTTTAGTTTCTAGGTTAGGAAGCAGCTGCATTTCTTTTTCTGCATTCATTTCCGCGACCTCCAATATCCTGGAAGAATGCAAATGTCATGCAAATTTCAATCTTACAGAAATCAAAGCAAGTTTCTCCTTCCTTCTCAACCCTCAGCCACAACTTCACTACGGGTGACAATAACCTTTATTGTGCGATATTGCTATAAAAATAAGCATTAGAAATGAAAGTTTTGCTCCAGATGAATGATAAGTTATAAGAGATCTTAAGGGTCTTTGAGCACATTTAATATTTTTATTTATTATATAATATATTTTAAATAACAAATTTAATAATATAAATGTGAATAAATAAATATTAAAGACAGCTGCAGATTTAAGGTAATAAAAATTAAACTATTTATTACAATTTAAGTTTCAAGAATAATTTGTATACTCCCATAATCAGAGAACTGTCATTTGACGATTTAAGTTTTGTTACAATATTCACATTTAATATGTGTTTAATTAACTTAATTCTAAAACCATCATATATCATCCTCTTCAGTATATACAGCTTTTGATAATTAATATTAAGTACGTCTCCTCTCCTTTTAGCTCTTAGAACAGCCTGGATTCGTCGTGGCATAATTCAACGAGGCGTCGAAAGAGTTTTACAGGGATGTTGGTCCATGTTGACTGAAATGATTCCCATAGTCGTTACAAATTGGTTGGACGTTTCTCAATTGGTATCAAAGAGTGCAATGTACAAAAAAAAAAAAAAAAAAAAGAAAAACTAAACCAAACTATTATAGTAGTCCACCCGAATATTTTAAATTCATCTGCCGTGCGTTATATCCGTAAATTGCGTGTGTTCTATGGTCGATTTGCCTGTTTTGCTGGACGAAAAACCCGAGTTTCCGGGGAGAAAAACCTTGCTATCTGCGTCTGAGACCGACTAACTCAGCCACGGAGTGAAAAAAGTCCATAAAAGTTCCTCGCGTCAGTGACGGGATTCGAACCCAGGCCATTTCCACCCGGTATGGGGAGGACGGTGACGATACCACTGTGCTACACGCGCAGACGGCCCAATGTACACCACCAACCCCCCCTCCCCCCTAACACACACACACACACCATTACATCGCCACCAACGGTCTGAACTGACCTAGCAGATAGTCCATGGACTCATTATTTTCGCCATATTCTGGTCCTCCAATCATCGTGCAAAACAAGAACAGAGACTCGTAAAACTAGGCAATATGTTCCCAATCTTCCATTGTTGGTGTTCGTGAGCCCACTGTAAACGTACTTTCTTGTTTTTTGCTTACAGGAGCAGAACCCGGTTCGGTCTTCGGCTGCGATACCCCAATCCGAGACAAAATACGACGATCTGTATGTTCTCTTTGGCTACCATTATTGTACTGGATTATTTGACTAACTAACCTTTCTGTTACCCTGCACAATTGTTGTCAGCTTCTGTTGGCCTCTCGCATCAGTGGTTTCCGATCGAGGATCGTCGCTAGTTGGATGTTATTTAATTATTAGACCAATCTCGATACACCCGAGATATAATCATACTTGCGCGTCTGGCTCCGACTACTACGCCATGTTGAAAGTCCTTTAAATCTTTTTCGTCTTTCTCATTCTCGCACTGAGCTGCATATATATCCCTTAACATCTGCCGACCTGCTTTATGGTAGAACGCGTTTCTCAAAAAGGTCGGTGTATCTAATAAAGTGGCCACTCAGTGTACTGATATTCTTTCACTAAGTTCCAGTGATTATGTCTGTAAGCTATAACTGCTGCAATCCGATCAGCATATCTGATTGTAAACACGTTCACCTGGAAATACACGTTAACTAAAATTGGGAAGTTTTAGAGAAGTCTAAGGAAAGACCAGTTAAGACTCAGGTGAAGATCATTATTCAGAGGTAAGCTTTCCATGTTTGCGGCAATGTGAAACACGAGGTTGGTAACAGTTCCAACAGAAATCCTAGCAGAGGGGCAACATGTTAGTCACACGATACGGTATTATCTTAACAGAACGCAGATCCAGTGTAATCACGGACTGGGGTCTGATGGTCGTAATTATTTCCCCTTCTGAATGAAAAATGGCTTCCATTAAGATGAACTTCACGATAAAGAATGCGTGATTAGTAAAACTTCCCCCAGACCTACCCTCCCCCTTTCTCCTTCGTCCTCTCAAAGACGTCGATCTAGAAATTAATCATTCTGCAGGGAAGGAAGCGAAGCTCTAGTTGTCCGAGGAAGTGTCATCGTCCCTGCCATCTAACCAATTACAAAACACTTAAACAAAGACATCTAGGCCTGGGACGAACACAAATTGCGGGGACGTCTAGGAGGAGGCCTTTATCGGCAGGCTTGGGCGTTCTTATCTTGTCGCCTTAATAAACGAAAAGTTTGTTGATGATTCTGTGCCTCCTGAATTACAAAAATCCCTTACCCTCCTCTTCTTTCGTTTTTTTCCCTCCTACGATCGATTATTTAGCCTGCCATCTACTAGTAGCGACATAAATTAAAGCAGGAAAGATAGCTGTTTCTTGGCACGCTCGTATAACCGTATGCCTCCCCCTTTTTTATAGTGGGCGGTATTGAAAATCATTTGCAGTACACAGACATCTTTTTTTTTTTTTTAGACTACTGGACATCGGTGAGAATTTCATAAGCTGTTGGAACCTCCAAAACCAGGCATGGAGTCATCCAATTGCCATAGCAGGGAGGGAGAAAACTGCCATGTTAGGGCCACCCGAGAACCAACTCATCTGCCCATGTGTAATATGTCTATAAACTGCGCGTATGTGTGTTCTCTGGTCAATTTGCTTGTCTGTTGGATGAAAAACCCAAGTTTATGGGGGAGGGACCTTGGTATCCACTCCTGAGACCAACTAACTCAGCTACGGTGTCAAAAAAAGCCATAGAAATTCCTCTCGTCATTGACGGAATTCGAACCCTTTTCACCTAGTTCAGTGGTTTTCAACCGGGGTGCTGCAACAAAATTCAAGGGGTGCCACGTAATTTGGGTTTAAGTTACTTAAACTTTTTTTTTAAATTTATTTCATTATAAAAAGATGTACAGTATCTTTTTAATTTTGTGGTAATCTATAATTGATGTTTACTTAGTATCTCTTTATAACGAATAAAATTATATATAATTTGTATTATGAATTGTAATTTTGTTTATAGTTATATTATTGTAATAACTATCATGTAACATATCCGATTCTCTCATATTATATAAATATGAGAGAATCGGATCTAACAGGTAGAAAATTGAGTAGGAATGCCACAAAATAAAATAAATTACTTAGGGCTGCCGTTATTAAAAAAAGGTCGAAAACCTAGTTCAAACTAACAAAGTCCAATATGTCTATAAATTGCGCGTGTGTGTTCTCTGGTCAATTTGCCTGTCTGTTGGATGAAAAATTATTATTCAGCAAACAGTCAAAATTATTGAAATTAGTTTGGTGTTGCACGGAGATAATGGAAGTAATAAAATGTATGTGTGCTTGTTAGGGCAAGGCAACTAAAGCTATGAAGCGTCAGTATATTATGTCTGTAAATTTCGTGTATTGTGGTCGATTTTCTTGTTTGTTGGAGGAAAAATCCGTCTTTTGGAAGAAAAAAACATGCAACCCTCACCTGAGACTAACTAACTAACTCATTTTTAAACAAAAACCTAATGTTCACCCGTTGCTCGGCCATTTCCTAGCAACATCAGGCTAATACTAAATAAAATAAAAAAAAAAAAAGGCGACACAAGGACATCAACCAGAAAGTAACTGCAAACATAATTTTTTTTTTTAGAAATTTTAGGACACTTTATATTAATAATATAAAGTGTCCCAAAATTAATAATATTACTGTTATGCAAACAGACAAAAATTGTTACTAACCATTTAAATTGTTAAACAAATAGTTCAAATTATTGGTAACTTTTTTGTTAACAGTTAAGCATTGTAAGTAAATAGTGCGATTATTATTAATTATTGTTAATAATTCGATATTGTTAAGTAGTGAAAATTGTTAATGATTTACTGTTGTTTATTGTTTGGCAAACCATTTAGATTGCTGTCTTCGTAAATCACTAACACACGGGGCATGTGTAAATAATTGAAAAATATTTTTTAATAGTGTGTTCCTTTTTAGCCAGCGACTGTATAAAATATCGAAATTGTTTTTAAAAAATTCAATTAGACAAAAAAAAAATTAATCGAATCCTCACTATACGCTTTCTGTGGACGATGTAATTTAGATTTTACTTTGCGAATTTACGATGCGAAAACCAGCATGTAATTCACAACTTTTCGCATTTTTCTTCGATAACGTTGTGTGTTATTAGCATTAAGATGTTATCAATATGGAATATCGTTAACATAACCATTAATGTAAGTGTTTGTATTAACATTACTTTGTACGCATGTAAATGCAATTCTTGTCATGTTTTTCAAGGCCAGCAATTTCGTAAATTTATTCTTTTCAAACAATCTACTCTGTGGATGTATTGCGGTAAGCGGTAGCACAGCATGAAATGATTGAATGCTCTGCGTGTGACTCTTTTCTAAAGTCGCCATCTAGTCGGCTTACTCAGGCAACAGTTGAGTGACCGTAACCCAGTCGTCAATCCGCGCGTGCTATATTTAGTGCCTCGTTTTTTTTTTTCTTTTCTTTTTTTTTTTTTTTTTTGTCTGACGAATCTTATTGTTCTCTGAACACCCCATTAATGGGGGGGGGGGGCGCGAGCGCGACACATCGGACAGCTGGCAGTGTCCCCGATCTTCACCACAAAGTTGCTATGGCAACGGATATCGACATGTACGTGTACCATCGAGGTGAAGGAAAGAAAAAAGTTTTGAATGTTGACCGCGTTCTTAAAGTACTGTATACCGCGTTGACAACCCACCACGTAAGGTGAGGGGGGTATGAATGGACTAAAGAAAATCGTTGTCACGGATCGAAACTCCTTAAAAGAAATCGATTAAGTGAAATGTTGGGAAGAGAAATTTTAACGATTTATCCAAAAGTCACGTGGTTCTTTTTTGGGAAAATACAGCACGAGAATTTTGATTAATTAGTGACTGAACATGTCGATGTTCTCCACAGTATGCATACAAGCTATGTACATAAAGTTACCAAAAATTTATGCCAAGTATTTAGTTATATCCGTATAATGCTGTTATATTTGGAGGTGGAACGTTTTCTCTTTTTCGGGATGTGTTTCAATTATGTCAGCTATCTTCTTCAGTGACTGTCCATTCTTTTTGTGGTGGTGGCCGTTGAAAGTGTAATGTTCACTGAGCCAATGAATTAGCGCGCATGTACGAGAGGGTAAGAAAAAAAAAAAACAAGGCATAGAATTAGCTGGTCATAAACTTTTGCCAACGCAGTGTATATAATAAATAGATAATGAGGGATTACGTTTTACATTTGATATAATGATATTATTAAATTAATTTTGGAATAAAAATATACGCCGCCGTAGCCTAGTGGTCAGGCGCGCGGGTGCATAAGTACACGTGCCTTGAGTGACCGGGGTTCAAGCCCGTGACTGCTGAATACGGTGCTGTTTCTTGTATTCTGTCTATTTGTGAACTCCTCTGACCGTTTGGTCGTCCCGGAGTATAAACAGAAAATTTATTTAAATTTATTTTAATGCACATATAAAAACAGAAAAAAGTTACGTAACCTATTTAGGATTATAAATTGATTACACACGATCAGTAATATTAGACATTTTTGACTGGCCAAGGTATTATTTTTTGTAGAAGAAATACAGGGTTGTGTTGACTAACACCCCAACGTAGTAATCCAAATATTAATGGAACTACTGAGGTAATAAGCTTAGCTGTGGACGTGCCCAGCACCTTAAAGTATTACTTCCCTGAATATCTCTGCTGTACAACGGTGTAATTCGTTTTGAGATGTAAACGTCTCCAGATTGTCCGCACTATATAAAGAATATGTACTAAACAAATATACGTACAAAAAATATTTTGCAACAAAAATCGTTAAAAACTGTTAAAAAATTGCAAAACAACAGTTGTTTAAATCGACTAATTTTCCATACACTATGCGAAAATTGGCTAAGAACTAAATTGCTAAAATCAGTCAACTGCGAAATTTTCAACAAAATTTCTAATTTTGTAGATTTCGCCTAAAATCATTTTTTTTTTATTTTTATAAATTTTCTTTAGCTTTGAAAAAAATGCATAAATATTATAAAATAATGAACCAACCTTAACTACAGCACTGCTTGCGGTTACACTTTGAAATCACCATGATATATAAAAAAGGATTCAAATAAATCTGCTTAAGAAATTAAATAAAAAAGCCAAAAAAAAAAAAAAAAAAAAACACTAAATGTGTCATATATATCGAGTGCGGAAGCGATACCTCTTATTACAAATGAACTTTACTCCCACTATTGGCATTGAGTCTACAAGAAAAGCAGACCAAAAGTTTGCTTTTCTAATATGTAAGCAACAAATAGAAAGAGAAAATTAAGAAAAGAGAAAAATAGAGATGGAGAAAGAGGTAGCCGTCAAATCTTCTAAGAATAATGTGAGAAAGTGTATCTGAAGATGATTTGAGAGTGGCGTGCCTCCCTCGCATCGTACACCAACCTTGCATTAACGGAGAAAATGTCGATATTAATATTCCGAAAGTAGGAAGAGTTTAAGTGATAGGTACGAAGTGCGTGACATTAAGTTGTTTAGCACTGTTTTTCTCTAACTACGAGTGTGATTAAGAGCCATTTTCTTTATTGATCATCTGGGCCATTTACGTGTATATGTACAAAACCAAGAATGCGAGTATCTTATAAAGGAGCAGGGATTTACAATATCTTTTTTGCTATTGAATGCTTAGATCTACTGGACATTGAAGATATCAGAGAATCTGAAATTGTCTAAACCTGACTAAGAGCCAAATTTCAAAATCAGCCAGTTCGCACTTTTGAAATTTACAATCAGTACAATTTTTGAAATTCCCTGTACAATCTGGCTAAGTGCCAAATTTCAAAATCAGTCAGTTACCACTTTTGAAATTTACAATTACAGTAGTACAATTTTTGAAATTCCCTGTACAATCTGGCTAAGTGCCAAATTTCGAAATCAGTCAGTTATGTCGAAATTTACAATCGATAAGATGTTCAAATCCACGTAATTTAAAAACTACCTAAGAGCCAATTTTTAAATTCATTCTATTGAAGTACATTCTGAAATTTGCAATCAATAAATTGTGTAAAAATCACTATTATAAAAATTAATTAGCTATGTGTTGTTAAAAGCGATTTGAGATATTTCTAAACTCATTTCGCTAATTAATATTGCAGTAAAAAAACTTGAGTAGAAACCCTTTGTTTATAAACAAAATTACGAAAGAATTGTAGAGTATTTGAAACTTCTCTTTCGGAATTTGAGCTTCAAACTTTTGTTTTTATATTCAAAAGGTTTACGTACATCCGTTTCAAATCAGCCATACGATTGTATAATATTACGAAATCTAAAACTCGGAACTCAAATTATCCACAAGTGCTTTGTAGGCATGGTCAAATGATGATGATACTCAAAGCGACGGTATTACGATCAGCTACTGGCAATTTGGGGAATTGCTGAAACGTTCTCCATCTATCCGCACCTCGGTGTGAATCTCCCTAGGCGTCGATGATATCAGTGTACAGAGAATCGCTCTCACCTCTTACAGAATCGATGTATTTACGGAATACTGAAATATTTGGGTCTTTTTCCCCTCTATGAAAGAATAAACGATGGGAACTGGAGAAGTGTACTTGATAGTGGTGGGCGGTAGGAAATATCTTGCAGGAAAAATGAGCTCTTCTACATTCTATGGTGAAGTGAATGCCAGGAAATAGGAAGCACTATGATTGGAAAAAAAAATTGCTTCTGATTACTATTAAATAGGAATTTTGTTGATGGAGTTACTTGTAAATTCACATAAAGTAATTAAGTTTTTAACACTGTATTGTGTGCAGATCCATTACATTTCATGTATATTAAAAATTAATATACATGAAATGTGTATTATTACAAACTATACGTTTGTACAACTTTTACACACAGAAAGAGAGAGAAAACTGGTTCAAATATAAAGGTCAAATAACCTTTCTTGTGAGTCTGAAGTCTCAATTACTGTTGAACAATAATAATCTGTATTAAAAACTTAACAGCTCATCAGGATTGGAAACGTGTGGCACAACTTAAAAAACTACTAGAAATACACGTTTTCGCCTTTCTTTCTAATTGTGCGAAGAATTACAGCTTACCAAAAGCAAATACAGCAAATTAATTCGGGCTCTCACGTGTAAAAATGGCTACTCGATTATCTTCAACAATATCCGAAATTATTTTCTCAAATTTGCAAATACGCATGCGCGCATAGGAGCAATGGCAATACATGTTTCATTGTACGAATTTCACGTTACGTGATTGGTTAGTGGCCTATCCATCTATTCTTTATTTTAAATTCATTCGTATCACACGATTACGTCACAGGAATAAGTAAAGGTTTCTTTGATGTACAGACATCAAAGATCCATTAGGTTTTTCATAAATAATCTCATCCCATACAACTAGAAGTAGTCGTAGCTTTGCACGTGGAGTATTTCTTTGTTTAACCCCCCTCTCTTTACCCCTAAAAGAGACCGTTTATCATCCGAATGTCTACAGAGTTCAGTAGAAGGGTGGAGGTGAACTTCCATCTCGTGATGAATTTGCCTTCTGTCTGGGATGAGGATTAACGACCTCCCGTGCATCCTCCCAGACATCTCCGACGTACGTACAAAAAAGCATCCATCCCCTAGTCGGCGAGCTTTCACGGTATGTGTGCTTTATAGATGAAAAGCGTCTGGGAGTAAAGGAATTGGGTGGAAGTGTCGTACGGCTTCCGTATTTGTGTTTCTTAAAGTAATATGGACGGTCATAACCTCTACGGTGTTTATTTAGAAGCGAATAAATCATTGATTTGCTTTCGCATGACCCTAAAGATCATACTCGATGAAGGAACAGACCCTTACTTACACTAAATCCCATTTTATTTCCTTCAGAGCATGATATATGGACCTTAGAATTTCCCACTGACATAAACATCCAACAAAACAAAGCGAAAAATTGGGAACAAATGGAGTGGATACGGACGCTACAGAGAACTGTTTCTTGGTCGTCCTGGATATCTGCTCTGGTCTCACCTTTCATGTCAGGATACCCTTGGGATTTAGTATTTATTGATATAAATGGCTTTGTGGCTGTTCTCCCAACTCGAACACATCATGTATTGAGTGTAGTGGGAAAATTTAGGCCTAACTCGCTTTAGGCTTAGCCTTCATTCAGTTTTTTGTTTTATAGTCTGTGAAAAGGAAATCATAAACAATTACTCCAATTTGTGATAGATTACTCCGTAGAGGATGCTAATGGCGAAATTTCCAAGTTTTTGTACTCTTATCTATGGGTACATTTTGCGCGTTATTGGTGCAGTTAACGGCCATTTCAAAACAGTCTTGAAGGGAGTGGGAAAGTGCTGATTAATTATATGAGCTAGAGTTAGTGTTTGCTGCCAGTCGACATAGCTATTACGTAATTCACCACTGATCATTAACCTTACACTGTGCAGCTCTGGGGTTTGTTGTCAGGCGCAAGTAATGGAGTGGACGAGATATATTCGCAGCTAAACAGCCATAATGTTGGTTCAAGATGGATGTCTGGTGTACAGAAGAAACCTTGAGGACAGCAAGTGTATGTCTTCATTTTCTTCCTTCAAGGTTTTTGCCAGTGGAACTCTGTAAATGAAGAATTAGCTGATATTAGCGATGTTCTTTTGATGAATCCTAGCTCTAATGTCATGAATTATCATTTTGAACGTGTAAAAATGCATTGTATGATAGCACTTAAAATGACTGGATAAATCTTGCAAATAGCTATTAACAATAACGGTAAATCTTTGAGGTACAGTTTGCATGCTTAGCTTTTTTGAAGTTCGATAATTTTAGGAAGGTAACTGTCCTGCGCATGTGTATTCTTTTATATTAATGTAGGACGTGAAATTAGAAAGAGTGAAGCACACTTAACGCAAGTATTAAGCAAAAATATGAAGAAAAAAAAAGCCGATGTCGGTTGCCATGGTGACATAATCATAAGTTCTAAGAAGATTTAACCGGCATTCTCCTGTGCCACTAAGAAGATAGGATTGTCTTTGAGATAAAGACGAGCCCATCAACGTCAAAAGAAGCGGAAGAAAGACTGATTGCCTCTCTTCTTACGTAGACAAACAGACATGCGAAACGTTGGTGCAAGCCATTTCTAGACCACGATGGCTTTTCCCTTTCTTTCCAGTAGCCAACAAGTGAGCATTTGGGGAAATCCGTGGGAGTCGGAACATGTGAGTGTCGGGTAGTTGGAGTTAAATATTTATAGTCACTACTCCTACGAGTCCTACCTTAGGGAGTGATCGACGGTGAAATCACCGAGGTATGGCCTTCCCTTTTACCCCTGCATGGCCTCATTCTAACATCATTATAGAAAAGCCACAGTTAGCAAGAGAGTACGACTGCCATTTTTGGATTTAAATCAGAACAAAGGTCAAATTGAAGTGCACCACTGTGGTTGCCCTTTGACAGTTCAAGCAGTCATAGTTGTGCGTGTGTAAATATAATTTAAATTTATAACTCTCTGTGGATCTACCAATGAATAAGATAAAAGGTGCTCTAGAAACAAAAATTAGATGAAATTCTTTGGACAATAAACCAGAGTTATCTGAAAAGGATGAAAAACGAAAGATTCTACTCGACTACTGCGTGAACATTGCTTTCTGGAGCTTTTTCTTCGCTAAGATGAGAAAAGGAAAAGTACGAATAACAAATTTTAACTCAATTTTTGAATTTTGTTTACCCAAAACCAACAATTAAAATATTACGCACTGGGGGAAATATTAGTATTAATACTAGTATTGGAATAACTAAATGGCTATTCCAATACCAATACTCTGCATCGTCAAAAAATAATCCCGATTATTCATACTTCCCCATCACTAAAAAAATATGCTGGATAATAATAAATGAAAGGGCGAGTTAAATAAAACGATAGTTACTTTTACCAGTTAGTGGTATTTTATCTTTCACACAAGTCTTCACAACTGGCACTGTATGTTCCGAACAAATCTCCACTTTATTTTTCAAACTCCACAACTGGTTCATTATATTCTCAAGAAAATCTCCACAATTGGTATTTTATTTTTCAAAAAAATCTCCGCAATACTTTATGTTCCAAACACATCTTCACAATTGGTACCTTATTTTTTAAACAAACCTCCACAACTCGGACTTCATTTTTAGCACCAGTCTATCTCCACTTTATCTTTCAAGAAAATCTCCACAACTAGTACTTTATTTTTCAAACAAATTTTATCTTAATTAGGCACTTATTCCATCTGTACACCAGATTGTATATATATCCTGCTAATAAAAGCCATTTGATTGCTGTTAGCACCAAACTGACGGCTTTCTTCGCTTCATCTTCCGTGTCAGATCATTTGTTGATCTTCAAAAAAAGGTGAAAATCGCAAGGCGACAAATCCGAACTGTGTGTACGATGATCATTTGCTTCCCAGTTTAGTTTCTGGACCATTGATATTGTCTGTTGATTGTGTCTTATCATATGACAAATAAAACGTCAATCAATCGTCCGGGTCTTTTGTTTTTGATCGCAAGTTTAGATTAACTTTTTACTGTGACTGTTTGACTGTGCGAGTAAAAACACAGCACGAGTATAACCTTCCTAGTGCCTTTGAAAATCATAAATTCCTTTCACGTGTCGATGACTGACATTTCCACTGCAAGCTGCATTTCTTTGCTATAGTAGAAAATGCCTGCACTATTTTTCATGTACTATGGGATATAAGTGATTTCATTCCTCTTCCGTTTTTCAACCTACGTGTTAAATTCAGCAAGAAAAATGTTGTTGTTGTTGGGTTTTTAGGAGTATCGGCAACTAAGGCCATGTTGCTCTGTGTATATTGGCTGTAAATCGCGTGTTTCTGAGGTCGGTTTTCTGTTTTCTAGATGGAAAACCATGCTATCCTCACCTGAGACCGGCAACTCAGCCACGTTGTGAAAAAAGACCCATAAAAATTCATCCTGTCATCGACCTCAGGTCTTTTCCACCCGGGGGAGGACGGTGATTCTGCCAACTGTGCTACGCACAAGGGCGGGATTTTAGGCGCATCAGCGACTTAAGACCATTTTGCACCGATACGTTATGTCTGTAAATTGCGTATGTTTGGTTGATTTGTTTGTATGCTGGATGAAAAACTCGAATTTCCAGGAGAAAAAACCATGCATGGCTGAGTCAGTCGTCTGAGACCGACTAATTCAGCCACGTTTTGAAAAAACTCATAAAAATTCCTTGTGTTATTGGCGAGATTCGAACCGGGCCTTATCCACCTGGTGTGGACAGATCACTGTTAATATGCACTGTGCGTGAGAACGAAAAATTTAAAACTCATAATTAGTTCGGTCTCAGGCGTAGTAGCATGGTTCCCCCCCCCCCGAAACTGGGATTTTTTTCGTCCAGAAAACAGGCAAATCGACCAGAGAATACACCTAATTTACAGACAAAATACATATGGGTAGATGTAATCAATTACGGGTGGCCCTAATATAATAATCTCATAATTAGTGTGCGCGGTTACCACAGTGGTATTGTCACCGTCCTCCCCACACCGGGTGGAAAAGGCCCGGGTTCGAGTCCCGTCGATGACGAGGGGAACTTTAATGGGCTTCTTTTACGGGTTTATGTAAAAAATTACGGGTGACCCTAATATAATAATAATAAACTCATAATTAAGAAGAATGACATGCACTTCACAGTAACAAATTTCGAAAAATTCAATATAAAATGTCAAATTTCATAGTTTTAAAAAAAGGTCAAATATGATCGAATTCACAAGTTTAAACTATGGGAGTAATGGAATTTTAGTCCACATATTTATATGAAATTTATTAAATTTCATATAAAATACATTTTTACTGAAAGTCGTTTCACACTCTAGAGGGCCCTCGCGGGTAGCACATCATCATCAACCATTTTCAATCCATTGCAGGATGAAGGCCTCTCCAGCAACTTTCCACATTTGGTATAATCACCTTTCTTCCCACATTGGGTGGAAAAGATTTGAGTCGATGACGCGAGGAATATGAGCGTTTTTCACAAAGTGGCTGAGTTAGTCGGTCTCAGGCGAAGGTAGAATGGTGTTTTCTCCTGTAACCTAGTGTTTTTCGTCAGTCAGGCAAACAGCAAATCGGCCACAGAACACCCGCAATTTACAGTCATTATATACAGCGCAATATGGTCTAAGCTGCTGATACGCCGAAAATCCTACAACAACCAACTAACCAACACTACAGATTGATCCTATGAAATAAATCTCTACAATGCCATATTTTTCCGTTGCTATTCTCCATTTTTTTCCTTTCTTAATAAAATATAACTTGTCATCCTTCAATTTAAATTAGAACTGAACAGCTGAACCAAGTAATGAGGTGACGTCATGACAGACGCGTCGTAAACAGGGTATAGAAAGATAGATAAATGTAGATAAAGATAAATTACATTATGTAATAGACAAAGATAAAAAAACAAAGTAGGCTAAAGACAAACTGATGGGAAGATAATCAGTGATGTACACAATTTGCAGAGGAGCAGACAGCTGTCCAATTTCCAAGGATTGCTGTTTTCAAAACGTCGATGAGCTTTTCGATGTAGATGGATGGCCAAGTTGGCCTGCATTATTAATATTACTTAAAGATTGTTAATTGACTGCTGGGGTGGAAGCAACATTGAGTTACGCCTTTGAAATTCGCTTAATTAACTTTCCCATCATTTATTATGATGGATAAAAACAGATGAACGTGACTGGCAATTTTGTTGTTACGCTTTGTTTCTGTCATGGAAACAAAGCAAATTATCCTCATTGTGAAGAGCGTCCACTGAATTATTTATAGTGGGCACAATTTATTGCGTCTACATTGCTCTTTTGGATCATTGAACTTTTGTTGTTAAGAATCGCTTCACGACTAACTGAGAGACACAATCTCCCGTTCTCTTCACCCTCATAAGCCCTTTTTTGTTTCAAAAATATTCTGCTCGCATCTTTAATTAGGTCAAGAATCCGTCTGTACGGGCACTTGGTCATTCCACCAGGTGGCGTGTAATCGACTTCTTTGTAACCGTGCGAGATAAAGAGATGCGACACAGCTGAGGGATAAAATCTCCACATCATTAGCAGAAATGAGACACTCGGAGTCGGATGCCGCTAAATATTACACAGAGGGTGACGACAGGATGGACAAAAGGACTTCCGGTGGCTGGGAACAGAAAGTGCGGGAATGTAGACAGGATGAACCTCTGGATGTCTGTGGAAGCCGGTGATTGGACGGATAAATAGCGGAGGCTGTACAATGGTCGCGAAGAACTCTCTCCTTTATGTGAACATCTTTCTTTTTGTGACGAGGATCTTTTCTTTGAGACAGAGATTTCTTTGCTAACAAGACGGACACCTAGTCGTAGATTTCGGAGGGGAGAGGACGAATCGAATACCAGTTTCGCCTTTCGAATATCCAAGATGCTTTTATAAATTTTTACTGCCTTTTTTTTTTTGCTTCTCATTACGAAAGTCGATATTTTATGACGCAAAATGAAAAAGAGGATTGATTTGTTAGAATAATTTTATAAGGAAACCATGATGAAACCGTAAAAAAATAAATATTTCGGTAGCGTCTATAGTTAATATTTCCCATATTTAACAAATTGCTGTTTTTATGGTTATTTTTCATATGAAATGAATGTTAAATGCCACATTTATCCTGCAAAATGATGCTCACTACCTTAAAATCCAATCAAGTGATATTACTAGATACGTTTTCTAAATATCCATCGATAATTTGATTAACGTTGGTATAATTACCGCCCTCGTTACATCGTGTGGCAAAGACGTGAGTTCTAATCTCGTCAGTGACGCGTCAGAACTTTTACGGATTTTTTATCACAACGTGGCTGAGTTAGTCGGTCTCAGGCGAGTGTAGCGTGGTTTTTTCTCTCGGAAACTCTTGTTTTTCGTCCAGCAAACGGAAAATCGTCCACAGAACACGCGCAATTTACAGACATATTATATAATGCGCAATATGGCCCAAATTGCTGATGAGCCTAAAACCTTACAACCAACATTCAACAAGGACACCAATGGGTTACAATCCCATCGCAATCAGAAGTTCTGCTGTTCTTTTGTATGCAGCTGTACTCAGGATCCAAACAAATAAGGCAACCCAGATGCAAATTCACATCTTGTGCTTCTCGAGATTAATAAATATTAATACACGTTAATAAACATAAATATTATGTTTACTAACGTGTTTATTTAATATTAATATTAATGCATAAATATTTTCATAAAAATGTGTGTTTAATAAATTTTAATGGTGCAAGGAAGCCAGTTTTTTTCTGCAACTGCCAAAAAAAAAAAAAAAATTCTATCATTCATACCTTACATTTGTTGCCATGCACTGATTGGAGAAATGAATGGATGCACAGAAAAAAAAATGTTCTCAGTTCACAATTTATGAAACTTTTGGAGCTCCTTTTTTTTGCTATCAGTTTACTAAACATATAAATCATGAATTATTACCATTTTCTTATTATACTGATCATAGCAGAAACGTGAAATAAGCGTTATCTCTCAATTTTTATTAAAATCCAGGAGGGAATTAGTAACGTACATTACAAAAATGTTGACTACCTACTACGAGGTACTACCCGGTATCTGAGGTATATGTGCTGTTATTTGTTTACTTTATTAAATCGCAGAAAATCCACGAAATACGTGTATGCATTACGTTTATTAAAAATACAGGAGGATATAATAAAGTATTACAAAATATGGCGATATTAAGCTAGGTGATATCACTTTTCCCTTATATTAATCGCAAAAAGAAAAAAAAAATTAATTTAAGAAATAAAAATCACCTGAATATAACCTGCTCAAACTATTATATTAGGGCCACCCATAATTTCATATATACTGTATGCCCAAATATTATGTATTATGTCTGTAAATTGCGTGAGATCTGTAGTAGATTTGTCTGTTTTGCTGGACGAAAAAAAAAAACCCAATTTCTGGGGGGAAAAAAACCTTGCTATCTACGCCTGAGACCGACTAACTCAGCTATGTAGTGAAAAAAGCCCATTAATGTTCCTTGGTCATCGACGAGATTCCAACCCGGGCCTAATTTGTGCCGTAGCCGAGTAGTCAGGAACGCGAGTGCAGTAGCACACGCTCTTTGAGTGGATCGGGGTTCAAGCCAGTGACTGCTAAATGCGATTAACATTTGTATTGATTGATTTAATGTAAACTCCACTGGGCTGGCAGTCGTGTCGGAGTATAAACAAGAAATATTTACCCTGTGCAAATATTTGGTTGTATTTTTTAATTAAATATTTATTTATTTATTTTAAATATTTTGTCTGTTGGCTAATGGCCCTCGTGGGTAACATGGTTGGTAGGATCGCCTTTCTCCCCACACCGGGTGGAAAAGACCGAGTTTGAGTTCCGTCGATGACGGGAGGAAATTTATGGGCCTTTTTCGCAACGTGGCTGAGTTAGTCGGTCTCAGGAGAGGATAGCATGGTTTTTCGTCCAGCAAACAGACCTCAGAACACACGCAATTTCCAGACAATATACTTGGAGCAATATGGCCTGATGATCCTACAACAACTGTTGGCTAATATTTGTAATTTTCAATATTGTTTCTCGGCCACTAGGGGCGCTCATCGTTCCTCTGTATTTTAATAAGTAAATATTAAGCAAGTATTTCGACATTAACCATAAAGCGAATGATTTTTAATTAGCGTAAACGTTGTATACTCGAAAAAAAGACTGTAACAGCACAATGTAGATTTTTTTCCCAGTAATTTAGCAGAACGTTTCGAGTTTTTCAATACTTCGTTAATGTAGAAATATCTTCCGCTCGAAAAGCTTACACAGCCTTTTGAACAATAGGAAAAATTCTGTTTAAGCACGTGCCACTGGCTCAGCGTTATTGAGATACTCTTTTGATTATGAAAATGGCTCGGAGATTTCCTTCTAGATCCATCTAAACGCATACGGCCATGATTACAGTCTTTCCTGTTCTGTTTACAATGGGGGAAAACAGTAGCAACAAGATGGCGACTATTAGTTTATGACAACGTTTAACAGTGGAGGGAGCGACCCACATTATCCCACATTAGCCTCGATCGGATGGAGAGCTTTGGCCTTAAGTATCGGCTTCGTAATATGACGGTAATCATGAAACCACTATTTTAGATTCCAGAGGAACTTAAGCACGGGGGCTTATTATCCCTTTTAAGAGACCTAACATTTGAAATGTTCCCTGCATTAGAGAATAATATCCTTTTATTAGGTTTGTCCATTATGTTTGCAACTATCAACACAACGTTCGGTAAATCTGGCTACTCCGACATCCTGTAATTTTTCAGCTATTTCCTCTTAAGATAAATGGCCAAGCTGCTTTTCTGAAGAGTAAAAAATGTGTTTTTAAGACCCCGAATAAGAAACTTGTGTAATTATATGAAAAAAGTAGAACTTTTTTTTTTTTTAATGCAAATATACATTTGAAATGAAATGGGAAATTTTATATTTCTTGCTAAATGCAAAAACGTTTGATATGTATTTCCTTAAACATGAAATTCATATCAAATACGTACCGCCCATTAATAGGGCTGCTTATGATAAATTGCATATTTGTTTTTATGACAGGTACGGTGTACGGATTATGGTATCTGCTGTTGACAGAAGGTCACAGGCACTTAGGTGACCTTTTCATCTTCTCCGCCCATTACCTAGCAGTAAATGAGAAAATCAAGGAAGGAATGTGGAAGAATAAAGAGAGTTAAGGTGCAAAAAAGGTTAATTTCGTTTTGCTAGGAGATCGATAAATCATTTACGACACTCCTTTCATAAGATAAAACCTAAGAATTGACTTGGAACAAAGAGCTTCCTCCTCACTCCAACTGCTTCGTCTTTTATCTCGTTTTTGTGTTTTAAAGTATTTCGGAGGGATTTTTCTATACCTGAACTCCACGTGTTGTTGCTGCTTAAATTGATGGATCAGGACTTGCGCTTGCTGGATTAGTGTACTGTATAAAATCCGGGCAGCTAAAATTAAATTGAAGCTAATTTAAAATATATGTATGCACTACCCTACCAAAAGTATTCGGACACTACTCCTAATGTGCAAAAAACAAGTGCAGATTAAAAGTGCGCAGGCTAAGGTACCAGAGACAAGCAGAATGAGTCGCGGTAAGGTACTTAGAGAATTTCAGAGGCCTAATTGTCAATATCATATCGGCAATTTGTCATTGCATGCGACGACCACATATGCCTTCGTGGGTAGCACAGTTGGTAGAATCGCCCATCCTCCCCACACCGGGGTCCAAAGGACCTGAGTTCGAATTCCGTCAATGACGCGAAGAATTTTTATGGGTCCTTTTATACAACATAGCCGAGTTAGTCTATCGCAGGAGAGGATGGCATAGATTTTTCTTCCCAGAAACTCAGGTTTTTCATCAAGTCGACACAAATCGACCACAAAACACACGCAATTTACAGACAACATAAACGCCGCAGTATTACCTAGATTGCTGCTGCGCCTAAAACTCTACAGCAACCAATATCAACTATAGCTGATTATTTATTATTATTATTTTATTTATTGTGTAGAGGCTTCTTGATTAGACCGGGGTTCGAGCCCGTGACCACCAAATACGGAGGATGTGCGGAAAGTTCAGGGAATGACCAAAATAACAACAACAACCAACCATACTATCCGAACAATACTGACTGGTCTGAACCAGTCGTGTGTATTGTGCAGCACAACAATGCTCCATGGATAGAGGGAAAAGGCTTCATAAAAACAAGTCCAACAATATGGCTGGCCGGCTCAGTGTCCATATCTTAATCAGATTGAATCCGACGTTCCAGTTCATCGTGGGATAAACTGGAACGTCAGATCATGGAAACACCAATACGCCACTGTTTTACAGCTTAAATGGCGACTGCATTGAAGGTGGAATGGACACAAATTCTTGATTCCTCCCCCAAAAACAACTGGCTGAAAGGGTTCCATGACGGGTCGATGGCATTACTAGTACTAAAGATGGGACTGCAACTTATTCATTTGTTTATTAAAGCGTTTTTCCAAACATGCCTGCGTTCGAATACTTTTGGTAGGTAGTGTACAGAGCAAGTTAATCATCTCAGAAACAAAATATCAGGAGGAAGACTAATCCACATAACGCAAAGTAGGAATTGCTAATCGTATTGGAAGGATTATCCATATGATAAAGTTCTATTTCGATAATCTCACAGCGAATGCCATATCCTCAAGCCAGCTTTCTCGGCACCTCTTGACTTAATAAATATTAATTTTCGCTTCGAGAATATTTTCATCCCTCTGTCCACTGGATGAGTTATTCGGAAAGAAAATAACACTCCCAATAGGATAACTGAATTCTACTCTTTTTGATGATGCCATATTTTAGCACTATATCCTCTACCCAGTCCCTCTCTCGCTCTCTCTATGAAGTATGAGAATTACAGTTTCTATCTAGAGAGTACATCTAGAGCTCAGCATAAGATTAGAGAATAAACTGATTATTTAAATACAATATTTTAACAATAAAGTAATGATGTCTCAAAGGACTTTAAAAGTACATAAGATGGCGCTAATCGCATACATTTACAGAAATATCCAAAACTATAAAGAAACAATTAAATCACATAATATAAAATTCTCATTTAAAGTCGGAAATACTAAAAGATTAGCTTGTTATCCCACATCTACAAGTTATTCACAAGGGTCATTACTAACAGATTAGAAAGAATACTTGATGAGAATCAACCGAAAGGGCAAGCTGACTTTAGGACAGGATTCTCAACTATGGGTCCCCTTCACTTAATATCATAGCTAATGGAGAAAGAAAATGAATATAGAACACCATTATGCCTGGCATTTGTGGATTATGAAAAGGCATTTGACTCCATACAGCATAAGGCAATGTTTCGGGCACTGGAAAGACAAGGCATTGATACCCCATATATTATGATTTTGAAGAAAATATATGAGAGTGCTACCTCCTTTATTAGACTAGACAAAGACAGTAGCAAATTTAAAATTGGGAAAGGAGTTCAACAAGCAGACAACATCTCCGAAGTTGTTTACTACTGCTCTTGAGGAAGCTTTCAGAAGATTAGACTGGTCACAGAAAGGAGTCAATGTGAATGGAGAGTACCTAAACCATTTACGATTTGCAGATGACATTGTGGTCATAAGCCACGATCCAAAAGAATTAGAGGAAAATCTTAATCAGTTATGCACAGTTAGTAAAGATTTTGGACTAAACATGAATATGGCTGAAACAAAAGTAATGATGAACAAGTATGCCATAGAAAGGGACATAATGATTGAAGGAGCAGTAATTGAAAAGGTGGAGTCATATACTTATCTGGGACAAGTTATTAGCTGTAATAATGATAAATGGTTGGAAGTCAAGAGAAGAATAAATTTCGGATGGATAGTATTCAGTAAATATAGTCACATACTGAAGAGCAATATCCCAGTTTGTCTGAAACTGTAAAATAATGAACCAATGTATACTCCCCACCATGGCTTATGGAAGTGAAACTTGGGCACTCACCAAAAGAATGAAAGGAAGTTGAGAACTACACAGCGAAGAATGAACGAATTATATTAGGAATCAGATTGTTAGATAAGAAGAGAAACACATGGATTAGGCAGCAAACTCAAGTAAAGGACATTCTTATCAAAACTAAAGAACTAAAATGGTCTTGGGCAGGACACATAGCTCGAAGACATGATGACAGATGGACTAAGAAAATAACAGAATGGTACCCAAGAGGAGCTAGAAAAAACCTGGAAGACAACGACGGAGATAGACAGATGAAATTCACGAGTTCGTGGGTAGTAAATGGATGGCCAGTGCTTAAAACAGAAGCAACTGGGAAGTTGCTGGAGAGGCCTTCATCCTGCAGTGGATTGAAAATGGCTGATGATGATGATACTAAAAGATCTTTTCTTATTTCTTTTAATTTGTTTAAGGCTAAGCCATACAAAAATCCAAAACAATTTCCTTACGTTTCGTTTCATATATAATTTCGAAATCAATGCTTTAAAAATGCAATGACGTAATTTGTTACGTAATTGCTGTCTCAATTATTTGAAAAAATTACTTATTCTAAAATATTCTTTGGCGTCTACTATTTACATACGAGCTGCTTCATAACTGCAGTTTCTTTTTTTGCTTTATTTGAATTTCATTAAACCCTATTTCATTTTTTAACTTATTTGCCAAATCCCTGGTGCTATTGAAAGACTATGAAAAACAGAACGCCTGTAGTATTCAAAGAATTATAAAACTGCTTTCAATTTTTATTGTTATCTCCAAGTTCATTGCGTTTTTGCATTAATTTACTCACTATATCATACAAAATAATAAAACATCAAAACAATTTAAAACATCCCTCTTCATAGATATTAATTACTCTTTCATCAATAATCAGCAATGTGCCTTTCCTTCCAAATAGTCCACTATTTAAAATATAGCCCTATTGTCTCAGTTTTTATTAATCTATACAAAGAAACTCAAATATATTCCCTATTTTTTGATATTTCATATGCATTTTACACTGTTAGCACTGATCTTTTTCTTCAAACGAAGATCAGTGCTAACAATGTTTCACAAGGTATCTCTGAAGGCTCATCCTTAGGCTTACTTCTATTTATTGTTTACTTTAACGACATCATCTATGTTTCAGTCCGCTAACTTATTCTGTCTGTTATAATAGAAAATACACTCACTGGACAAAAAAAATTAGAAACCTTTTGCAAATAGGTGTCAACAGGTAATGAAACATATGATATGCAAATGTAATTGTCACATGGTATGATCACAGATTCATTGTTATTAGATAAATATTGTACACTTTTTTAGGGTTTCTAAGTCTATTCAGTGATGGAGAAGACAGGTGATCTTTATAACGAGCGGCAATGGGGAAAACAAAGGAAATCACTGGTGTGTCGAAAGTAACCATCTTAAAAGTATACAGGTGGAAGACGAAAGGAGAATGCTCTAAAAGGAAGACATGCGGAAAAAAGTCGGTACTCCAAGAACGAGATCGTAAGAATTTAAAGCGAATTGTGCGAAGAACAGAAGGTCCAGTGTGCAGTAATTCGCTGAAAAATTCAATTCAGGCAAAGAAATCCCTATTTCCAAATGAATTATGTGGTGGAAGTTGAATAATCTGGGATTTGACGTGCCTATACAAAGTCACTTCATCTGTAAAAAATCGAAATATTCGACGTGAGTGGTGCCATCAACGCCAAGACGGACTGTGGAACAGTGAAGAAAGATCACGTAGTATGACGAGTCTCGATTTACACTTTTTGTACTAATGGCAGGATGAAAGCGAGGCGCGTACCTTATAAATCCATGCATCCAGACGGTTCTCGTATCCATCACTTAAGCGGCTGGAGGTGGTATCAGCGTATGGGGTATGTTCTGTTGATACTGTCCGCTCATACCGTTAGAACGTCGTGTTACCTCCAATGAATATCTTTCTGTCGTATCGGACCAACTTCACCCTGCAGTGTTTCATTTCTACCCGGATTGCGATAGATTCTTTCAAGAAGACAACGCAACTGTCCCGCTTGCAAAATTTCTATCTGAATGTCTAGGGAACATTCCCAAGCTTTCCATAATCTACCATGACTGCATAATTCTCTAGATCTGAATACAATTGAGAATGTCTGGGACATATTGGTAGGGCGGTTCCGATTAGCAGTTCCCTACCGACCACAATAAATACCTTGATTGAAAAAATGGTCAAACCTAAAGCTTGACTCTTTGAGACCTATTGGAATTCATACCACGACGTATACGCACTATAATTCGGACAAAAGATGTCCCTACACTGCTTGACAAAATTAACAGAAAACGACGTAGAACAAGTGGTGTAACTCGTGAAGCTTGTGATGAAGCGGGACAAAATTTGGTGTGGTGGTGTACCCTAGAATAACGATGAAATAAGAAGACAGCTAGAAACTGCGGACAGGTATAAGGGACATTTATAGGAGTTTGTATAAGAATTACCAAAAAGGTCATATTACAGAAGTCGAATCAAGATGCTCGAAAATATGGTCACATGACATCAGTATGGAGTATGATCCCCTCAAACGGCTAAACAGGCGTGACAGCTGTGAACCATGCTCGATATAAGGGTGTCTATATGATTCTGTAGCAACAAATAACATTCTACCACCAGCACAGAGCTGAGTTCCCCAAGTGACCGAGGAGGGGAGTTGGCAGTCGTCGTGCAATACGACGCCCAAGGGCGTTCCACATATGTTTGATAGGATTTAAGTCTGTGATCGAGATGGCCACGGCAATCGTTGGATATCTTCAGTTTCAAGATATTCCTCCACCACTTGAGCTCTACGTGTAGTGACGTTGTCGTGCATGAAAAGAAAATCTGGGTCAACTGCACCCCTAAAAAGTCGCACATAGGGTTCGAGGATCTGTTCTCGGCACCTCTGCGTAGTTATGGTACCACTATCAAAAACATGAAGAGGGGTGCGGCCGTTGATCATTATTCCGCCCCACTTAAGAACACCGCCTCCACCATAAGTGCCCGTTTCTCTGATGTTGGAGGGATGGTACCACATTCTTCGTTGTCTCCAGATGAAATAACGTCTAGAATCTGTTTGTAGGCTAAAACGAGATTCACCAGAGAACTGAACTGTGTCCAATTTTGTCCCGCTTCATCGCAAGCTGCACGAGTTAAACCACGTTTTCTACTGAATAAAGGTTTCTGGTTTTTTGGACAGTGAGTGTACATCAACTTCGTTAATGTTTCATAAGGTGTTTCTGGAGGTTTATCCATAGGTTCCTTTCTATATACTGATATGTCAGTTTAACGATGTCAACTGAGTTTCAGTTTGCAAATTTTGAGTAGCAACTCTAAATGTCTTAAACTTTACAAAACAAAATTCTTTGACAGTGACGAATTTCAAACTAATCGCGATTTTCTTTCACTTTTATTTAACCAAAGAACGATTTTTCTATACCTATTAAAATGCAAATTATGTCGCTTCCATTTCAGTGTATATTTCCACTGATTATTCTACTGGAAATTCTCTCATTGAATCTACCAACACCTTCAAGAACTTAAACGTCTTGGAGAGAGAAACAGTACAGAGTTTCTCTCTTTCTGCAGACTAATTTTCAGGAAATACGTATGACAGGAGGTTGTTCCACAAAACGGAAGCTGAAGGAATAAACGAGGAAGAAGAAAAGTTGGTTCTGTGAGTTTGAAGTTGGATAGTAAAAGGATACTGACTTGTAGCAGCATGTGTTTGGAGTGGTTTGGAAAAGAGAGAGAATTATAGACGCCAATTCAGAAGAACATTGCCATGGAAGTATCTGTAAAAAAGGCACGCAGCAGAAAAAGGACGTCTATGAGACAGTGGAGAGAGAGAGAGAGTTTGTAAGAGATGGGTCATTAATTATTAGGGCCACCCGAGAATTACCTCGTCTACGTGTGTGTATTATGTCCATAAATTGTTCTCTAGTCAATTTACCTGATTTTCTGGACGAAACACCCGAGTTTTAGGGAGGAAAACCTTGCTATCTCGCCTGAGACAGACTTAACTACGGAGTCTTTTTTAATTGTCATGTTAGGGCCATCCGAGAACCATTTCATCTACCCATGTGTAATATGTCCCTAAGCTCCGTGTGTTCTCTGGTCGATCTGCCTGTTTTGCTACATAAAAACCTTGAGTTTTCGAGGAGAAAACCTTACTATCCGTGCCTGAGACCGGTTTACTCACCTTCGGGGTGTAAAAAATCATAAAATGTCCTCGCGTCATTGACTTAATTGGAACCTAGACCTTTTCGACCTGGTGTGATGAGAACCGTGTTTATAATCACTGTGCTACCTGTGCGGACAGGGCACGATTGTACAGAAAGTAATACACGTGCAGTCCTCAAACCAAAGTCATAAGTCCCCAGGGTTACCAAAGCGTGCAGAACGCAAGAGATCAGTTAAGAACCAGTTTTCAATCGATGTAAGGAGCTTATGGAATTTCATTGAGGTATGATTGGTGGTTGTCGTGGGAACGAGTGGGTGGTTGGGTTTCTTAGAATTTTTTTGGATATACGACATCTACATAGCATCGCGTATGTATTCTTGGATCGTCGTTTTCCTGTTTTGTGAACTAAAAACTGGCGTTTCCAGATGGGAAAACCTCATCGATACCAACTAACTCAGCCACGGTGCAAAAATTTCCATAAGTGTTCATCTACTGCCCTTAATAAAGCCAGGCTTGTGCATATCTGGTTTGATAAGAACCAGTTCTCCCAAATTGTGTTGGCTGCCTAAGAGGCTTGATCTCAACCCAATACCTCTGGAACTGTTCTCACTGGAGAGCGTCTCGGCTGTCACGTTGTTTCAAGATTTCCTGGATTCCAGTATCCAGGAAAAATTCCAGTATATCAGGTCAAAGGTGGGCCCACATGTTAATTTCTTTAATAAAATTCCATTTTATTCAACAATTGCTTACTTTACTTTTCATCTGAAGATGAAATTTCAGAGAACAATTTATTAAGCCAACCATTGTGCAAAATCTCCCACACTGATGTAATAATTAGCTGCAACACGGATTCAGTTAAATCGCAACGTTTCTTCAGAATGTCTTTTTTCTTGGATAATCGCCTTCGTGGGTAGCACAGTTGGTAGAATCGCCGTCCTCCTCACACCGTGTAGAAAAGAACAGTTCGAATCCCGTCGATGAAGGGAGGAATTTTTATGGGTACTTTTCACAACTTGGCTGAGTTAGTCGGTCTTTCAACTCCAGGAAACTCGGGATTTTCGTCCAGCAAACAAAAAATCGATCTAAGAACACGCAATTTACACGGGCCTTAGTCGCCGATGCTCCTGAAAAACCCAATAACTACAATAACAATCTTGGATAATCGAAGTGAGGGTCCACATTATTCATGGCCCTTCCGACCTCATTCCAAAACGCTCCATTGGAATTGAATTAGCAATTATTAATTAGGATAGTAAGGAGTAGTCACTGTCATATACTTAGAGAAAATCCTACTTCGCAATGTGCCTTCAGCAATAACCATCACCTGGGGAGTATAGGCACCATGATAGATGACGATTCATCATCCCAGAGATTATTTGTGGCCGGAATAGGAAGTTTCCTATAATTCAGTGTGATAACTCTCAGAAACCTTTAAATAATCTTACGGAATAATTAAAAAGAATACACGTTAACTATTTTTTAAATATTATTGCGCCTTAAGTAGAAGAAAACATTTTAATTACACTGATGTTTCGAAAATCATTACAGGTCTCCTTCAGAACGCCTTCTACGCGGCATCGGCCGCTCTGAGAAAGAAACTATCTTAAAGAAGAAGATTCATCAATTTAGTATAAGAATGAGGATCCCTTCCATGTGGATTTACAGAAAATATCAAAAATATAACAAAAATGACAAATATTCACAAGGAAAATTTAAAAATAGCATTAGATTTGTGGTGAAGAGGGAGACACAAAGTTGGACCAATAATAAAAATTGCCATTAGTGAAATTGCTTATTGTTGAATAGAGTTTTTGATGTACCCCCCTCAAATTAAAGAAGATAAATATGGGGAACCAGCGGGCTATGAAAATCCACTGCAATGTATAATGACACAATTAGGAAAGAGCTTTAAAATGACTGGTTACTGAAGACTAATGGTTGGGTAGTCGCTTCACCTTGTTAGTATCAAAATGGTTTGGAATATGTATAGTTGAAAGAAGTATCTGAATCTACCGCTCAGAGGTTTCATGATTCTGAAGAAAACATCCGTGCAGTGCGATTTAACAAGGATGTTCTCATGGCAGACGTTTCTAATCCAGAAAGCCAACAAATTTATTTTAAAGACCATTCAGTGTGGCTGTTGTTGTATGGACGAAAAACCCGAGTTTCCGGGAGAAAACAAAACATGCTGCCCTCGCCTGAGAGCGACTAACTCAGCCACGTTGCGAAAAAGCACATAAAATTTTTTCCCTTCATCGACGGGATTCGAACTCAGGTCCTTTCTAGCCAGTTTGGGGAAAACTGCGATTCTATCAACTGTGCTACCCACGAGGGCATTCAGTATCCCTTGTAACCTACCCACTAATTATTAAGATAGAAATAAGAACAAATAATAACGAAAGTTTTCTGTATAATCAGGAACATTGTGTTAACTATCCAAAGGTTAGGCTTGTCTGGAGAATTTTTAAAAGTTAGGCCTACAGATCCACATTATATCTTCTGCTACTGGCACTATCCATACGTTAGGCTTCACCAGTGACAGCCTGCGTCACACTTCGAAGCATATTGGGTAAACTAAACACTGAAGCAATTAAGTATTCTAATTTAGGTGATTTGTGATTATAATAGCAGATATCTATGATGACTATCCGTCCCTCGCAGCCCAAATCCGGTCTGCCAATTGTACAGGGAAAGGCTGTTCTTTTTTACGCTTTAATCATCATTTGTAGGAGAACGCACCTGCAGAATGAGGCCTTCATTTATCCACATGTCACACGACAAGACGGTGTGGAGCCGGTCGGCCCACACGGCAAGACCTATAGACGCCAGGGGGTTGTTAGACCAGCGCCAAACACACTCACGTGAGACATGAGTACCTTTCTCTCTTTCTGTCTCTCTCTTTGGACGGGTGTGTCGGCCACTTCTACGTTCGCAGCGTGATCCAGGAAATCAATCTGCCCAGAGAGGGCGGGTACATGACCGGCGCACCCCCAAGGGACATCTTGTCATCTTCAGCTGTCCTAGAATCTGGACGATAATCTAGAACGAGGGAGGGAGTCCACATAGATTTCTTCACCCTGAAAAGACCAATAAATAGGGATTTTCTCGTCTTTAATGCCTCTGATGCAGTGAGCCTCTAACTTTCTGTGCCAGGTATATGTAAGAGTAAACTGTATTACGGTTTTCTCGCTTAAATAGACGGCAAATCCTTACGGTGTTAACACCTTGCAATGTAAATAGCTTCCCAGGAATAAAATGCAATGTAAATACCTTCCTCTTTCCCCACATGAAAAACAGCCATAATTAGGTCCCCTTCCTTGCGGGTTCTTTATAGAAAAAATGGCGCTTTTGAGCAGTTTTTTCCGTTTCTTATCACTACTCTTCCTCCTCGGGCCCCCAAGGGAAATACTGTAAGTACCTCTCCCAGCTATCACTATAGCAACCAGCAAAAATAAGTTGACGTTTTAATGATAATTCGTCACGTGATTGACCCCGCACTTGCCTTATAGCAATCAAATCTCATTACATTTTCTTGGAAAGAACCGATGCGTAAGAGTTCCTTGATGTCTTCACTAAAGCGAATTAGTGAGAGAGAGAGAGAGAGAGAGAGAGAGAGAGAGAGAGAGAGAGAGAGAGAGAGAGAGAGAGAGAGAGAGAGAGAGAGAGAGAGAGATCAATCAGACATTGCTGTACATCCTAGCACTGCTCAATGGTCCGCAACATCGAAGTAGCTTCGTGTGAATGTCGCTATCCCGCTACACAGAAGTGTCACGCATGTAGGATGCTCATTTGGAGAAATGTTTGCCCACTGATCAATAAACATTCTGTGGAAGCATAAGATGCAAGGTGTGGTTTCTTCTTGCGGATAATTTCGTTTGTTTACCTCCAGTGGTTAGTTTATTTTCATATTCACTGTATACAAACTATCCACTAAAAACACTACGGGAAAAATAATCAAGTTCGTTTCAGCATCAGGTCACCCAATTCGAAGTTGTGCATTCTTATTTGCAAACACGATACGCTGAGATTCAAGTGAGAGCAGAAGCTTAAGATATAGTAGGAGTATACAAGATTAATACAACAGAAAAATGCTATTACATAAAACCTCTTTCGTGTTACTTATATGAAAAAAAAAAGTGCAGTGGTATGTACAAGAATTCCCCTTAATCTTCCAAATCTTCTTAAAGAAGGGTAGAGTTCCCCTCCTACGACAGTCGTAACAACCTTCTTCTATAGAGGACAAAAAACTTAATTTATTCATTTCTCATTAAAACTGCTCTATTTCCAAGCAGCAAATTATTCTAGGGCGCAAGCCCTGGGCGCTCCAGCGTCCTCATCAGCCCTTATAGGGGCAGAAGGGAGAACGTCATGGCCCTGTCTGGTCTATTGCACGCGGGAGGATAGTAATTATATGGCACTGCAATTAGTTATGGCCAAAATCACGTTTATTGGTAGCTCGTACAGAGCGTGACAAGCATAGTAAATAAGATGGTCACCCTGCAATTCCTTCTATTGCTAGACGAATTCGATTTCATCGTTATTCGAGAAACATGTCTCCCGTATGAGAAGCAGTTTGACTTTCTACTTTCAGCCAACCAATATGGCTGCATTTATAAAAGCCAAGAAGAATGATGTGGTTGCCATTTTACATATGGATAAACTTCAAATAATTAATAGATATTTGAGTAACTCAGAATCTTTCGAGACGATTTATGTCATTTTTAGACCATCAAAACCAAATCTTCAGTCAACCGAGCGAGGAGTTTCATACCCAGCTGGTAAGCCACTTCAGGCCGGCAACCCAAACCATGATAGTAGGTGGCTTCAATATGCGATCTACAAGGCATGAGGAAGGCAGATTGTTACCACATTCAAAGCCTTTGGCCTAATACAAGAAATTACAAGTCCCACTAGGAGTCACCAGAACCTAGATCTGATTTATAATATCAATGGCATCTCCTTGATAATACACCGATGAGCCAAAACATTATGACCAGCGAGTCGTTATGCAAATCGAAGCAACTGCAGGTGAACTACTACGCGTGCGCGGGTCGGGACACGGTATAAAAAACACTTGATACCGAGCTCCGTTAATCAGTGTTACTCTTGTTCTTCAGATGGGAAAGGCAGCGGACTTAAGCGAATTGGCCGTCTGGCCATTACAAAGACCAAATTGTAATGGCCAGACGGCTGGGTCAGAGTATATCCTCGCTCAAGGGGGAACAATCACAAGTCCCTATACTCATCACGAAGGAGGTTGATGGGGTTACGTGGTCCTTCCGGACAGCGATGAGCACGCTGATTCTTTCAGTGTAGCGCGCGTGCGGCCCCGGACATCTAAGGGTATCACAGACTTGTTATTGCTCTGTCTCGTGAGGCTAAACGCCGCTTGTCTCTCTAAGAATCTTCAGTGATCGGTCCCCTATTTAGTAGGCTAGAATCTCGTTCGTTATCGGAATTAACCAGACAAATCGCTTCACCAACTAAGAACGGCCAAGCACAACCACTCACTGAATCAAGAGCATATCCGAAGCGGCACGGCTGGTGGGATGCTCACGGTCAGCCGTGCTTAGTACCTACCGAAAGTGGTCCGAGGAGGGAAAACTCATGAACTGCCGGCGAGGTGTTGGACGACTACGGCTCATCGATGCTCGAGGTAAGCGAAGGCAGCCAGAGATCATTAAAATGGCCGTCGAAGCCATTCCAGAGGTGATACTCAATCTGTTCAATCACTGCCTTAGGGAGGGCCTCTTCCCGCAGGCTTCGAAAACCAAACCTACGTCTCATTCTCAAAAATCCCAGTAAGAAACAGGACCTTCCGGAAACACAACTTTCCGTACTGAGCAAGCTGTTCGAAAAACTTCTGAAAAATCGGATTGAAACTCATTAAAATGCAGCGGGCCTACAGTCGCAAAATCAGTTTGCCTTTAAGAAACGCTGTACAACCCTAAATGTCCTCGAAAACATCAATGAAGCTGCAACCTCAACAAATCGCAAATATTTCCTTGTTATTGCAATAGACTTTGCCGGGGCGTTTGACACCTTATGGTGGCCAAGCGTCCTCGGCAGGCTCCGGAAAGCCAACCTTGCAAAAAACCTGTTCCAGTGTATGAAATCATACTTATCTAACAGATATGTAACTGTTCGAGCTCCATACTCTTCCGTGACAAAAGAGGTGTTCAGAGACCGTCTACAGGGCTCAGTCTTAGGCCCCCTTCCTCTGTAACATGGTTCTCGACGACTTCCTGAACCTGGATCTCGACGACGTCGTTGGTTCTGATGCTTCCTGGGGATTCCAGAGCCCAACTGGAGACTACCGCTACTCTGGAAATTGACACCCTTGAGAACTGGGCTGCAAGCAATAACTTAAAAAATTTCATCAGAGAAAACAAGGTCCATTCTGCTCAGAGGAACCTTGGATATCAGACAACCGCCCCAAATCAGGATTCATAGTCATCAAGTATATACTGTATACAAAAGAATCAGAGTCTACTTCGCACTGTTTAAAAGAATAGCACGCAAGGACTGGGGTCTGAGGAGAAAAATCCTCAGCCTCTACTATAAAGCCATCTTTCTACCGGTAATATCGTAAGCAGCTGGAATCTGGTTCAACAAGGCCACAACAGCTGTAAACAGGAGAAAGCTGGAGACATTACAAAAGGTGTATATCACTAACCACCTCAAGAGCTTGTAATACAGTCAGTATTCACGCACTCCAAGCCCTTACAGGATCCCTCCCCTGGACCTGGAGATCATCCAACCTGGACTACTTTATCAGCTGGCAAAAGGCAGGGTGGCCACTTGCCTTGACTTTACGACCAACCCTTCAAATGATCTTTAAAATGAAAGGAAACGCCCCTCTGCTCCCCAGCTGTCCTGGCAAGTGCGCTGGGAAGCATCCAGCAAAGGACAAATCACGCGCAAATTTCTGCCTACAATACAAATGTTATATCCTAAATACCTGTCATGGGTCGCCCTTGGGCTCTATACCACCTATCTGCTCACTGGCCATGGTGCCTTTAGAGACAGGCTTCAGAGTTTTGGACGCACCGATACCCCACTTACTTTACACCTGCCCTTTCTATGAGGATCTGCACCGCAGGCTAATCACCAGGATCTGTCTTTCCCTCCGAGACCAGGAGCACCTTGTAATAACATAGGAGGACACATACCGGGCATTTGCTCAGTTTGCCAAAGATCTCTTTGAAAGGAGAAGGACATTCCCGCAACCTCAACTGCAGCAGTGACCAAAAGACTGAAACCTTCCACCAAAGAAACGCAAACGTGGAAACATCATCTGGATCTGTCCTGCCTTCTGCTGGTAGCAAGAAAACTCAATGTGACAAATCACCTAATCCTAGCATCAAGGAATGCAAAACAGTGAAATGCACTTTCTCGATACGTCCCTGCATACCACTGGGACCATCTCAACGCAAGAAAACTGCAACATGACAATACAATGACTAAAACGTAAGCACCACAAATAAAATGCAACCTATGGGAGGACTGCCGTACACAACAGCCCACGCATTGACACTATTGTGCCATCACCAGGAGCTAGACAAAATACCATCCTAGAGCAAGAAAAACGAAATGTAACAAACTAGAACCGAACTGGACCAATACTTGAAAATGACTGCAGTAATTGGCTGCCACCAAGCCATTAGGCGACCCAAGGCTGAACATCTGGCTCAGCCTGCTTTCACTCCTTTCCCTGGCAGAGGGGGAGGTGACATTTTGCTGTCTTCTCCCCTGCCACCACCCACTTTTCTTTCTGGTGGTGCATGGGCATGCCCCACTGCCTCACGGGGATCTTTTTCTATCGACTCCTTTCTTCTGTTTTCCTACCCTCCAGTCTTCCGCCTCTCCTCCCAGCACTTTCTCCTTACACAGTGTATTGCCGTATTGCCACACGAGTCCAAATTTAAATAACATCAAAATTCCTGCCCAACCTTTTAGGCTGCGCCACGTGGAGGCTAGCCAGGTGTTACCAGTAACACCTGGCTAGCCTCCTAGAACCTTTTAGGCTCTTAGAATTTATAATTTTAGCGTACAACCCCGTCTGGCGTTTCTAATAACTACTTACTGAAAAAAAAAAAAAAAAAAAAACACCACCCGCAATCATTTTATCTTTATTTTATTTAGGTCCTAGCCACCGAAATCTCAGGAAAATAGGTGGCAGGACCTGCCAGAGTAATATATTGACAACTGGTACAGCTGGCTAGTCTTCCTGCGGCGAAGTATGGAAACGCTGGGTCCAACAGGGGCCCGGTGGCTAATAAGTCAGACGAACAATGGGCACAGCATACTACACAACACATGATCCACACACTTTTAAATCTCTGGCTTTGATAGCGTACTGTCCTCGATACAATGAACACATGCGGAGATGGGAGAAGTCCCTGGTGTCTAACGGCACCAGGGACTTCTCCTCTGGTCTTCCCCTCTGGCGGTGCTATCTTTCAGCGGGATAATGCGTCATGTCACACCGCCCGGTTTGTTCGCAACTGGTTCGCGGAACATGAGAAAGACTTCCAGATATTACCCTGGCCTCCAAATTCCCCCAGACATCAATCCCATCGAGCATCTGTGGTTTGTGTTGGAACAGCAACTCCGATCTGCGGCGTCTCAACCACGGACCTTACAGGAGTTGAAGGATCTGCTGGTTACGTGTTGGTACCAGATATCACAAGACGACATTTAGAAATCTTGTAGAGTCCATGCCTCGTCGGGTACGAGTTGTTTTGGCTGCACGTGGAGGACCAACATCATATTAGTTGGTGGTCATAATGTTTTGGCTCATCAGTGTAAGTTCCTTTAGGTTCAATACGGATCAGGAACCTATTATCTGTAAATTCAATTGAAGAAAATCTTGCTAAGATAAAAAAAAAAAATGCCTTAGATAGAACTTTGATTCTGCAAAATGAATGCAACCAGAATATCATCCAAGGGTTTTGGCATATGCATTTAGTCAATTACAACTATGACTAAATGCGTGTTGTAATTAGTCCCTCTTCTCATAGTCCATTGCAATATTCCACTGATAATAATGCCCTACCTGGAAAAACAAGTGACTCAAACGTAAATATAAGGAAGGCATGAGAGCCACAGAAGTTATTGTTCTCATCACTGCATGTAGACCTCAGCTGACTGATTTCGAGAGGGAGATGCTATTATTGTATTTCACGTTGGTTTGTCAATTCCTGTAATTTCCAACAGCCTACACCAGCTAAAGTCGACCATCGGCAATGTTATCATGAAATGGAAACGTGTTAGTACTAGCACCGTCCAGCAACGCATAGAAAGGCCATAGAGGCTCACTCCACATGATTATAGAGTACTCGGAAGGGGGGGGGGTAGTAAACTGGTGTGCAAAATTTAAGGACCAGTCAGATATTTCTGTAGCCTCTCATAGGAGTGGCCTGGATATGGGAAAAGCATACCAAAGGAACTTCGTGAGGTACAGAAATGACGAAGGAAACTACACCGACACAACGGAAATAAAACAGTACAGAGGGACTTTATTCAAAAATGGCAACATAGCACTGGCTGCCATGATACAGATGCATCACTGTCAAAGATGGAACAGAGGGAAAAGGTGGTCCTCAGTAGGAGATATGGCCACCCCTAATGTCGATGCAGGCTTTGCACCGCCTGTCCATACTTAGAACAATGTTGTTGATACGTTCTTGCGGTAACATCGTCCATTCCTCTGTGAGTGCCATCTTCAGCTGGTGAACATTTTCTGATGGGTGTGGACGTGTCGCTAAGCGTCTCCCCAGAGCGTCCCATATGTGTTCGATGAGATTTAGATCGGTAGAATGGGCAGGCCAATCCATATGAACAATGTCCTCACTTTCCAAAAGCATATCAAAAGCTGCAGTGCGATGGGGTGTGGCGTTATCATCCATAAACACGAACTCGGGGTCAATGGCACCTCGGAACGTGTGCGTGTGTGTATATATACTGGTTCAGGGTGGTTCCCAGGCAAATGCCCATCTCCACCTAAATCATTTAAAACAGAAAATCTGTAAAGTGGACCTGATAAATAAAAAGATAGCTAAGAAATAAGAAAAAACATATTTTTGAAAAGAGAAGTAAAGTAAAAAAAATTTTTTTTTTAAGTTAAGTTAAGTTCATAATATAAGTTAAGTTAAGTGTATAAACAAGAAATTTTGAATAGAAAAGAATAAAAGTAAATATAAGAGAAATGTTTGTGAGTGTAGTATGTTGTTTATGTCAGGTCACTTTGCCATCAGAAAGCAGCTGAACTTTTCAACTGCAATCTGATGCCCATCCCTGGTTCTATCTTTAAAAGCTGAAGCGCCAAAGCGCAATTAAACACTGAACAGAGAGAGTGCTAGACTGTTGAGCGCCAGCTGTCCAGCCTTGGGCCGCCCTAACCCAAGAACTGAACAACAACCGAACAAAAAAAAAAAAAAAAAAAAACCACTTAAGTGGTCCATGCCCAGGAGCCCCAGACCCGACCAAAAGCTTCCAGGTCTGAAGCTCCCAAGCCCTGATGCAATCAATGAAGATTCTGGTTGTAGACGGCCAATTCAATATCCATGAGGTTTCGTATGATAGATCTTTTAGGGAACACAGCATTTGCATACTCTTGTAAGGCCTGAAAGTTGTTAACTCCTTGCACCAATTTATGTACGTTATCTTCATTAAAATTAGCTATCTGTTTTCCCAAAAGACACCGTTCAGCATTATAATAAGGACAAGAGAACAAAATATGCTGCCAAGTCTCTGCCGCTCCACAAGAACACCATGGATCCGGCTCCAACCCTCGAGAATACAGTTTATCTCTGATCGATCCATGACCTGTTAGCAAAAAACTGGTATACATAGACGGACAGAACCACGACGACACCGGTTCGGTAATGGCAAAATCTGCCACAGGAATGATCTTCCTGGTTATCTCAGCCGCACATGAAGATTACCTCAGATTAAGACGGTTACAGTATAGCCTTCCAGTATCTGGAGTTGCGTACATCCATCCAAGATAACGCCTCCCTAGACGAGAACACCTAGACCGCCATATCGATCCCTTTCAGTGATGTTTGCGGGATGATATCGTGTGCCAACTCTCGCCAGATTAGCTGACGTCCAGAATCGCTGCTGAGACTGAATCTATTCTCATCAGCAAAGAGTACCTTAAGTAAAGATTTTGTGGTTGTAATCTTTAGAGATAGTGTTAGTCCTTAAGTTTTGCACACCAGTGTATGACCATCTCGTCAGATATTCCTGAAAAACATCAACCAGGTAATTAAGGTACCCACAGGGGTTGAAGTCTGTACACACACACTACGTACAAGCTTTGTAGCCTCGGTTTCATATGAGAGCGGCGGTGAATTAGCGAAACATCATCATCATCATTCAGTGGTCTCGCCTTGCATAGTACAACAAATTCGGTTCTGTTACGATGAACCTCAATTCGATCAGATTGATATTGAAAGATATTGTATGAAAAGTGTTGCTTGGCCACTGTTCAATGAAGTATATCAAAATCTTGCAAGTACTATACAATGGCAAGATTTAGGGGTTAAACGAGTATGTTGAAACATTGAGTAACATAATATTAAAAGCTTGTGATGTTAGTACTAAGAAAAGATATATAAGAAGCAGACCAGTCTTTTGGTGGTGTAGCCATTTGACTTTATTGCGGAAACAAACAAATAAATATAGGCGGTTATATCAAAGGTGCAGGCGATTGGGGAATGTCGACTTGTTAACTGGGTATTTGAGCATATATAGAGAGAAAAGAAAAGAGTATAATAAAGCTATAAATGATTGTAAAACTTCTAGTTGGGAAAGATATGTCAGAGAGCAGGGAGCCAGAGATCCATGGGGGATTTTTAGAATTCTAACAAATAAAAAAGGAAGCCCAGATATCACTAGTTCAATTGGAACTGGAGATAATCAGACTATGAATTGGGAAGATTCGGTCAGCAGGATACTTGGTGATTTGTTTCCTGAAATCGAAGATGTTGTCTCTACTTCTCTGCAAGTTCAGATGAAGGAGCAAAATGAGCAATATATTACTGAGTGTAAAGAGCAGGAGTTTTCTATTGGGGAGGTCACCATGGCGGTGGACCGAGCAAAGGATGGTAAGTCACCGGGCCCTGATAAAATAGAGGTTAAAGTTATGAAACAGGCTTTTCTGTTAAGACCAGAGATCTTTATAAATTTGTATAACATGTGTTTGAAAATGGGGGCTTTTCCTAGGAGCTGGAAGCGGGCTCACGTGAAATTGATTATTAAGGATATGGATCGATTAATGAATGAGACTGGCACATACCGACCCATTGCTCTTCTATCAGTCTTGGGAAAAGTATATGAAAGGCTGCTGATAGAGCGCCTAATGATTAAATATGAAAGTAAATCTATGTGCTCTGTAAACCAGTATGGCTTTAAAAAGGGAAAGAGTACAGAAGATGCAGCATATAGGCTGGTCCAGGCTGTGGAATTGAGCAGTGCTAGGTATGTGCTAGGGATCTTTATAGATTTCAGGGGGGCCTTCGACCGGCTCTGGTGGGAGAGCGTCCTTTTTAGAATAAGAAAAACAGAATGTCCTGATAACTTATACAATGTATTTAAGGAATACTTCTCAGAAAGAGAAGTGAATGTAGTTACAAAGTACAGTAGAGTTAATAAAGTTATAACTAGAGGATGTCCTCAGGGCTCGGTGATGGGCCCCTTTGTTTGGAATATTGTCATGGATGAGTTCCTTGAGAAAACGTTTGAAGGAGTGGAGTGCATAGCGTACGCTGATGACCTGGTAATGTTAGTGGAAGGAGATTCTCGCCTGCAGTTGGAGACCAATGCTATGGCCTCCTTGCAGGATTGGAGTAATCAAAATAAATTGACAATATCTATAGAGAAAACAGTGCAAATGCTGTTGAAGGGTAAGTTAAGTGAAAATCGTCCTCCCACTGTGAGGTTGTCTGGTGGAACTGTTCGATATGTTAAAGTGGTGAGGTATTTAGGCTTAATGCTTGAAGAGAGGTTATTTTTTATTGCACATGTTAAATATCTCAAGAACAAAGTTAAATTATTGTATTCCAAGCTTAGGAGGGTTGTAAGGTGTGATTGGGGGATAAGAGGACGATCCTTGAATTTGCTATATAATTGTGTCTTTGTCCCCATTGTGACCTACGCCTCCGGAGCTTGGGTACATCGTGTAGAAAACTCTCTAATTAGAAAGCATTTAATACAAGCACAGCGTTTTGTGTTATTGTCCATCACTAGGGCATGCCGGACCGTTTCGAATGACGCCTTGCAGGTGGTTGCAGGTAAATTGCCGGTATATTATGAAGTTTTATTGGCAGGAATGGTTTATTATATAAAGTATAATATTAGGAAAACCATTTTAAATGTGTCATCCTGTCCATTGGATAATTATGTTTATTCCCGTAGCAGAAAAGAAAAGAATAGTTTCAGAACTGATGGTGCAGTGGCAGGAAAAATGGCAAGTATCTGAGAAGGGCAGGCAAACTTACTCCTTTTTTCCAATGGTAGATATTGTAAATACAAGAGTTAAACCATGGCTTCAATTTGGAATGCGTGCTATGTTTCTACTGACAGGACGGGTTAGCACTCAGATTGTTTGAGTTAGGGCTCAGAGACTCTGCCCTCTGTTCTTGCGGTGAGGTGGAGACTTCGAAGCATATAATGTTAGAGTGTGTACAATATCTAGAATATAGAAATTTATTAGAAGCTTCAGTTGGATTGATGGAGACGAATTGTCTAAGTGTCTTGTTTGCCACAAAAGAGAATTTTAGAAGTTTTAATCTATATGTCGATGCGGTTTTTAAAAGAAGAGCGCGAATGATAGAAAGTAGTCACCCGCCTCCTCGAGGCAGGGACGGTAACCGCCCTCATTAAGATATGTGGTTATAAATTAAAACAAGACATAGTTTCTGATGGCGGGCTAAGTGGTGTTTTTAAAATTTAAGTTCATTTTATCGATTGTTTAACAAAATTCTAATATTTGAACTCTGTTGCCATTTTTCGAGGACCCAAGCCACGGATGTGCTCTTGCACCGGGAGTGGTTGGGTTATGGTATTTTGAATGGAATAAAAAATTCGATCAGATTGGCCCAGGTGCCAAGTGTTTTGTCAGATAGTTGGTCAAATTTGATTATCATTGTGCTGATTTGGTCTAGTGATAAGTGCGGTTCTTTTGGATCCCTGTCCGACAAACTACTTGAAGAAGCTCCTCCTCCAAGTGGTCTGGGCTGGGCAGCTGGGGTGATTGTCCCCCAGCTGGCAGATCGAGCTTATTTAGGCTTTCGTTTGAAATTTCGTGTGCAAAATTCTGTGTCTAGATTAAATTATTGGCTGATAATAATGCCAAAAGCTAAAAAGAAAGCTCCAGTGCCACTTGTTGAAGAACCAGAGGCAATTCTGGAAGAAGAGACTGAGGTAGAGATTCCGAAGGAATCACCTCAAAGAACTCCTGTCAAGGCGAGTCCTAGACGGAAGTTTCGAGAGAAGGAGTCCCAGACTGATCAGGATATAGACCTTTCTTCTGAACTGATTGGAAGAATTGAGTATGCTGAGAAGCAAACTGAGGCTCCTTATTGCAGTTGTTCCGGAATCAACAGGCCAAGATGTTGATATAGTCATGAGTTACTGGGATAAGATGGCGGATGTGGTACATACCTTGATGTTTGAGAATCAGATATTAAAGGCAAAGTTAGAAACTTTTGGACAAGAAAAAGTATCTAGTCAAAAAACGTATGCAGACGTCGTTGGTTCCCAGAAGGTACAGTCCAAGAATAACACTATTATATTGAAGGCGAAATCGGATAAATACCAGACAAGTGATCAAGTTAAGACTGAGCTAATGGGCCGAGTTGCCCCTGTTTTAACAGACGTGAAGATCGTGTCGGTTCGTCCGATAAGGGATAAGCGAGTAATTATCGAGGCGGCAACAGAATCTGATGTTAACAAGATCAAGAACTGTCCAGAAGTTCAGAATCTCGAGTTGGAGGTTGAGAAGACCCTTCGACGATTGCCGAGATTTGTGATTTTTGACGTAGACACAGAGGTCAGTCAAGATATTTTGAAGAATGAACTTTGGGGAAAGAACTTGGCTGATGAGCGTGTTAGCAAAGATCAAGTACTTTCAGAAATAAAAGTTTTGGCTAGGAACAAAGCAAGAAACTCTATAGGATATAATTTCGTGGTGGAAGTTTCCCCACGTATAAGAAGACAATTGGTTAATTGTTCTAGAGTGTTCTTGAAGTGGAGTTCGCATCGAGTCCGTGAACTGTGGAATCCGACGCAATGTTTTAAATGTATGGCGTATGGCCATGTGGCCCGGCACTGTAAAGCAGACGAGTTCTGTGGTCACTGTTCCGGGAGAGGCCATACATTTAAGTCTTGCAGCAAGCATGCGGATACACCGCAATGTGTTAATTGTCTGAAAAGGAAATTGCCCTCTGCACATGCCGCAAATGATCGGGCGTGTCCTGATTATCTGCGTGCTGTCGACATTTTGAAACGTCGAACTGAAATGTGATGCAAGCAGAAGAGATGTTTTCCTATAGACGGATGTGTGGCTTCTCCTGGCGGTGACCGGGGGTCGTCGTTTATAGTTGACGCTGAAGTTGTGGTACACAAGGATCGGACTCATGTGATATTGTAAATGAATGGTGGAGTTATTTTGAGTTATGTCATAAAGTATTAGATCAATTTTATTTATTATTTGTTTGACGGATTGTCAAATATGGTTTCCTGGATAGGGCAACCTACCTCCTCGTGGTGGGGACGGTAACTCGTGGTGGGGGCGGAGACGCCGTCTCCACCGCGAGGCTAAAGGTTGTTCTATCTTGTTTTAGATCTGTTTAGTCAAATTAGACTATTGTAATTGTTAGTTAAAATGACCAATGTTCAAGGTTGTAACAATGTAACAATTATGATGTAAGTGGCAGATGAGCTGCGGCTCAGGGGGCCCTTAGGTGTAGTTTGATTAAATGAATTCGATCAGATTGTCTGCGCGTGTAGCACAGTGGTATCGTCACCGTCCTCCCCACACCGGATGGAAAAGGCCAGAGTTTGAATCCCGTTGATGACGCGAGGAACTTTAATGGGCTTTTTTTCACTCCGTGGCTGAGTTAGTCGGTCGCAAGCGTAGATAGCAAGGTTTTTCCCCAGAAACTGGGGTTTTATCGTCTAGCAAAACAGACAAATCGATCTAGAACACACGCATTTAACAGACATAAGCCACAGCACGGCAGATGAATTTAATTATTCGGGTGGCCTAAAAATAGTTTGGTTTTAAAAAAAAAAATAATAATAATTCGATCAGATTCATCGCAGCGAGATTCTTAATGGTGTTCAATTGTTTCTCATGCTGTGGCCCAGGACGTTTGGTGGCTGTGCGAGGACTCACGAACGCCAGCGCCTACCTTAAAATTTTGGACAATTCGATACTTCCTACAAAGTGGCAGTTGTTTGATACAGGCCCAAGTTTGTTTCAACAGGATAATGCTCCATGCCACATCACCCGTGGTGTTCGAGAATGGCTGGTGGATAGGGATGTAAAAAAATTGGAACGGCGGCGCACATTTTCGATTTAAATCCTATGGAACACCTATGGGAAGAAGTGGAATGTCATGTAAGGACCAATATCTATCTCTGAGAACTACATTCATGATCTGGATATAGACAAAAAAAAAAAAAAAAAAAAAAAAAAAACCTATTTTTAGGACACCCGAATAATGAAATTTATCTGCCGTGCTGTGTCTTATGTCTGTTAATAATTGCGTGTGTTGTCTGGTCGATTTGTCTGTTTTGCTGGACGAAAAACCCCAGTTTCTGGGGGGAAAACCTTGCTATCTACGCCTGAAACAGACTAACTCAGCCACGGGATGAAAATAGTCCATTAAAGTTACTCAAGTCATCGATGGGATTCGAACCCGGGCCTTTTCCACCCGGTGTGGGGAGGACGGTGACGATACCACTGTGCTACCCATGCAGACCCTGGATATAGACATCACAGAAATTGTCTTCTCTTTTTAGTGGCTTTTATCTGTATGATATTGTAAATAAGGCGGAATTTCCACAAGTTGGCCGGGACCGCCTAATACAATAAATAAAAAAACCGGTAGCTCAACTGGTCACTGTTTTGCAGGAGAAACAGGACATTATCCGCTGCAGTAAATCGTGCATTGGTGGAAAGCCTATCCAGGAGGGTTGATGTTTAATAGCAGCCAAAGTGATATTTACGCGCTATTGAAGTGAGTGACAGTGACGCCAGTGTGAAACCGGCGTGGGTGCGGATACTTTTTGGAGGGTAATGTACTATGACCAAACTTTCCAATAAAAATCACCTCTTAAAAAAAGGCACTGTTATTCCATTTCTAATACAAATCAAGCAGATTTAAATTCGATTTCATTAGCCCCCAGAACTTTGCTATAATTAATCACACACAATAATACAATATTTGCAATTTGTCTTTAGTTTCATGACTCAGCCTCACTCGCACAGCCTCTTCTCAGCATGAAGGGTCTTTCTTCAGTAAAGACAGTTGCAAAGTATCTGTTCAATTCATCCACAACATCAGCTGGATTTCCCACACCCAGTGTAGAAGGGTCCGAGCTGATTGACTTTCTTCTTCGTTGTATAACTTCTATTCACATACATGAAAAATTCCTTGTCGCCATTTTTTGCTCTCTTAGCCAGTGCTTTCTCATACGCAACGTTAGTCGAGGATCTATACTGTTCTACCCCCCCCTAACGAGCACATAACCTTGTTTAATCTGCCATACAATCTCGAATAAAATATTTGTTAACTGGAATGTTGCACCTCTGCTCTGCTACAGAAATTAGAGCCTGGTTCTTTCTCCTATGGAATTATAATCTTGTTTTCTCTCCTACGGAAGTTAAAATTTCTTTTCATACGAAGTTAAAATCTTTCTCTTTGCAACTTATCTGAATCGTAACTATCATCATAGAGTTATTTAGCTACAGTGAACTTTAAGATAGCCCCACGTCTAATGAACGAAACAAATACGTCGGAATACATCTTAGTTGCTGGTAAAGGTTGTTGGGGATAAAATTTCAAAGAAAGTGATATCAGACTCCATCTAATTACAGTCATTACTGGTCTACAAAAGAGTTGCTTAGACAGTATAATGAGCTTTTTGAAGGTTGTTGGCATAATTACGAGGGAAACAAACTCTGAATAATAAAGTACATCATCTTTCCGTTGGATAATGAACGTCTATTACAGGTGAAGTACAGAATTAAATACATATACGTTTCGAGTTGAATTACATACACTTTTCCTCGGCATAAAGGTAAATAAAATTGAGGAAAAGAAATGATGTAAACAAAGCTCAAAAACGCAGTGTTCTTTTATTCTGTTCTTGTGTTCAGTGAGCTCGTATTCTGTGAATGAGTCAAAATCAATGTTTCTTTTTGATTTCGTTGAATTGGAGTATAAATTATAGCAAATATTTATCTCATTCAGACTCAGAAAGCTATTTCATCTTCCTTGTTGACGAAGAATAATTTTTACGCTAAAAATATTTGGATTTATAGGCGATTTTCCACCTAGGGATGATCTGAATAATTTTAGGCTATATTTAATAGCGGTACCTAACATTAATTATTATTATAAACAGATTTAATAATAATTGGTCATTCCATCTTATTTATAAAGCTCAAGTTTCTAGCTTCTTTCTAGTTCAAGCTTCTTTATACTTCTATAATTCAAGAAAGTTGTGCGCTTCACCCTGTACTGCTTGACTTCAGAGTATTTCACAGGGTCTACTGCCAATGAATTGAAAAGGGTGACTGCGTCGTTCGGAAAGAGGTTCTTCAGACAGCAGAGGTTGGACAGTGTAGAATGCAACGGTAAGTAGTGGTTGTCAATACTGTCCAGCACGTGGATTAGCGATAACTCCATGAAGACTGGGGGTATTTGCTTGGCTCTAATCTATAGCTACTTGTTTTTGGACTTTTCTTTCCCATAGATATTATTTTCATTGTCCGTCCCGATATTGTTCAATTTGAAATTCCTGCGATATTTAATTGTTTGAATATACTCATTCAAAATGGCGCACTTCAGTCATAGACACCTTGTATATGTTCAACTAGAAAAGCAGTAACAGAAGCGACAATGGATTTTCGTTTTCTTGGTGAACAACTTCTAGTTTAACTCAACTCTTTGGACAATAATGAAGGTCATAAAATAAAATAACTGTAGTTTTTACATGGAAGCTCTAAAAAGTACGCTTGGACAGAACAGTGCCACACGTGTTTTTCAAGGTCGTATATGACTCATTTTAATTTGGGAATGAAATAACACCAGTTGGTATAATTCATAAAGAAATTAGACTTAAATGTTTGGGGAGAAAATAATGTAGCATGTCCATAAAGTTAATTGCCTGCGCAGCTGTGAAAACAGTGATTAGCAATGGTAGTCACCGTCTAACATTTTGAAATTGAAACAGCCATTAAGAAGTAGCAGACACGTGTCTAGCATGCCATTAAGGTCATCAATTGAAAGTATACATAAGAAGGTCATTAGTCTGCTCTATTAAATGATGGTAGGACCACACTTGAAACATTATGTCCCTTCTGGAGGCGGATTAGATTGGTGAAGAACACTGAACATTATTGAGCATTGTATTGTGCTCCTCGGTGTTCCAGTTTTTAGGTTATTTAGACAATCCGTTATGAAGTGATTTTGTCACCAACTCCTTATCGCACAGTGCACTGGTCAAGTAATCAAAGCAGCTCTTGATTCGATTCAGGTAAATTTTGAATTTTTCAATATTACTTTTGTCTTCATGATAAAGGCAATTTGTCCTTTGTTTTCCCGTACAGTATGAAGACAACGGAAATCCCCGCCTGTACGAGCTACTGACACTAAGCTCAAGAAGAACCTTAGGAAGTCAACTGATGTTAATCATCAATCAATGAAACAGAGGTTTCCACACTAGTCTCCATCAACGGTCAGTGGCAAAGCATGTGGAAACTTTCCACATGCTTTGCAAATCCGTTATATGCAATAACGGATTTTATACCTCTGTGCCAAAGACTCAACAGTCATCTTTATTTCCACCCTCATGCCCAACTTCTCACATATCTCGCAATGCCTGGCGCTCACATCCTCTCATACCTCACTCGCACTTGTCATCTTCACAAGGCCTGGGATTGAGTGTCGGCACGAATTCAATATTCGTGCTAGCGGATTCTTCCACAGTACAATTTCCACTCCCAGTTCATCCCATTGAAAGTCCATCCCATCGCATGCAACCAGCGAAAAGTACTGTATATGTACGACCTTCAGAGTGAGCCAACGAACAAGCCCAGCTTCACGTAATTCGTTTCGGATTGGTACATCGATCAACTCCAAGCTTCTTTATTCTTTATTAACAAAACAACAAGCGGCCCCTAACCAGAAACTGGCAAATCCGCTATGTACATACATAGATATATATATATATGATACATATAATGATACACACAATGTTATATACATATAATCGTGTTAATTACAATGTTATAAGTGTAATGAACATGTACACACAGCAAATCACATCACGCAACTAATCAGAAGTATTACTTGTGGCCCAGGGACCACGACCACAAGACAGCAGTCTTTTCTGTCCTAGGAAGAACAAAAACCGCACCCACTGGAGGAAGTGCTATACCAATGGGTGTTAGCTAATTCTGCGTACACAGCTGCCCAAACTGGGGTACCAGCTTAAATAAAAAAAAAAAAAAATAGATGGTAGGCGATATCAGTTTTAAGAAATATCGATAGACATTGCAGGTATTGGGTTGGTTCCTTGTTGTTGATAAACTTGAGAAGAGTTGCTTTCTTTTGGTGAAAACAGCAGAGCAGAACTGTTGTAGAGCTGAAAACGATTGAGAATTTTCAGTCAGAGCCACTTCATTTCCTTCAGAGAAGTTGCTGACAGCAGCTTGTAGTGTAGATCTGTCATCGTGGTACAGGCTGCAGCGATACAGAATGTGCGTCCAGGTTTCAGCTTGGAGTTGGTAAGTATATAACAACATCGTATATACTTACCAACTCCAACCTGCAGCCTTCCCACACACCTCCCAGACAGCAGAAGTGCAGACCACCTAGTGGGCTTTTCATATCTCGTTTAGCCCCAAAAACCACGCCAGATAAAGTGGCTAAGGTTCTACATGATAAACTAAAACTCCAACTAAAGGTGCAGCAACTTACCCCAAGAACCCCCCACTGCACATTTTTCAGGGTTGAATGCGCACAAGACCTACCTGTTCAATTTAATTGGATCTGAATCTATGTGGCCCATGGCACCATTATTAGACCCTTCTATAATAAGAGAACTAGTCACCTTTCCCCAACCCACAACTTCCAACGATCTCAGCAGTCTTCCTTTCATCATTCCACTGTTCTGCCAAGTCCCACAGTTAAAACTCCACCCTTCCATGATAAGAGTATCCCGAGTCCTCTGTGTGATGGGCCTCATTAAATTCCCGTCCACCTTACGTTAGGAAGTCGTGCCGTTCGTTCGCGAACACGCCAATTCAGGACACCTCCAGTCAGGACGGAAGTTTTTCGAACATCTGTTATTAGGATGTACTTCCAAAATATCAGGTCCATTAGGAACAAACTAGATTCAGCAGAACAGATCTTCCTCTCTCACGCCGCTGACGTAGTCTGCCTCGCAGAAACATGGCTTCAACCTAATCAACACACTTTTCTGCTCAGCTATTGCTGGTTACCACAGGCTCCAGGGAGCAGAGGCGGTGGAGTAGCCGTACTGTATAATAGCTTCATATTCTCCTATGAACATTCGAATTCAACCACAACTCAAGCTTTTGAAGCGATTATTGTCTCTGTACGTTTCCACTCCAGCCACATTGATATCGCTTCCGTGTGTATTCCCCCAGGAACTACAATTGAAATAATTTAAGATCTGGGGAACTGGCTCCTAAACCATTTTTGTCCGTCTGCACAACACCTTGTTTGCGGTGATTTTAACCTGCCTCCAAACTGCCATCACCTCTTTATCAGGCTCTATGAGTTCTTCAAATCTATCGACATGACACGGGTCAATGAGAACCCCCACCAGGGGATCGAACCTACTGGATCTCGCTTTTTCTTCAACAACATGCACAACTGATGATGATCCCATCGTATTCTTCCTGTACGATCACCAGTCTATGGTCTTGACATGGTTACTGAAGGTACTAAACTTCAACATCCCTGACAACAAAATAGTCAAATACGTTACAGCATCTAAATACCTTAATCCTCAACTCTGTGTAGACCCAACATCCTGCATTCTCTGAGATATCCTCATTAAGTGCGATCTCAGACTCGCAGTGACACTCATGTCCAACTGGATTAAATTAGTCGCCTATTATGCTGCCACCAAGCGAGTAACAGTGACTCCCCGTTCCAGATCGTGGTGGACTTCTGACCTCAACAACAGCTTCAAAAAGAAACAAGTCCTACACAAGAAATGGAAGCTTACGAATGGCAGTCAAGACAGAATCTCCTTTTCCCGTGCCAGGGCCCACTTTAATCGGAAAAAAAAACTGCTGCAATCCAAGAAAACCTAGACCGTACTCTGAGAAAAGGAAAGCCATTCTATGCTGCCCCACATGGTGGATTCAATCAAATGCGTAATCCTCAAGAATGGCTAAAATACATCGCCAGGTCCCGTCAACAGCTGTACAACCAGAATATGAAAACCTTTCAGGTGTCCTAGCGACTATCCAGAAAACGAAACAGGAGCTCATATGTACCATAAATTTCCTTCCTACAACAGCCACTGCTGGGGAGGATGGAATTCCGCAATTTATGATCAAATGCTTGAGCACATTTATCATAGAACCCATTCTCTCAATCTACAACAGATGCCTCACTGAGCATTACTTTCCACCCCAATGGAATAAGTACAGGGTGTACCCCAATCCCTAAAAACCAATTTGCCACAAACGTCAGCCAGTTCAGACCCATCTCAGTTGCATCCAGTCTCTTAGAACCTCTCGAAAAGACTTTGCTACCCACAATCACTCGCCAAATCCTCCAGACGAAACCACCTGAAATCCACTATGCCATCCCAGAAAAATCATCAATTACTAACTTGACAGCAACCACAGAACGCATCCTTTCAGCATTCGAACAAACAGCTTTTTTTTTTTTTTTTTTTTTTTTTTTTGGTAGTTGTTGGCGCATAGGCTTCTGTGGCCATAATGCACTCCTAAGGTTTTTGCAGTACTTTGATCCAAGCCCGAGGCGGGAATCGAACCCGCGACCTTTGGGTTGCCAGGCAGGCACTTTACCCACCCGGCTTGCCCGGTCGGAAACAAACAGCTGAGCTGTCAACTATATATCTCGACGTAAGTGCAGCCTTTGATGCCGTGTCGATCCCGGCCTTACTCCTTCTACTTAAGGAGAGATTTCATATTCGACGTTATATGCTGTGCTTTTTCGAATCTCTGCTCTGTCACAGAACACTTATTCTCAATCGGGAACAACACACCCTATCCTGTGACATTACCGCTGGAGTACCGCAGGGGGTGTCCTATCTGCCCTGTTCACGGCTATCATCGTGCCCATTATTGCCTCCATGAAGGGTCTCTTATGCTATGCTGATGACCTCAAACTGCTGACACAAGTTAGCCCTAGCGACAACCCCGTTCAGCTCAGCAAGATGATCAATTCCCAACTTAAGGATCTTGAATTGTACCTAGCAGGCTTCAATCTAAAAATCAGCCCACAGAAGTTGGTTATATTTTCCCTTAAATCCGTGCCAACACTACTCAACGTGTCACCATGAGGGGTACCAACATCAAACGTACCCTGGCACACAGACCTTGGTGTTCTGTTTGATCAAAAGATGTCCTTTGTCAACTAGATCGACAAAATCAGTACCAAATTTTCTCGTCTACAATGGATCTCAAAGCAGCAGCTGCTACACGTCCGACATTCCCTCACTGTTAAAAAATTTATCACCTCCACGATCTACTCTCCATTCTATATGGTGCAGAAATATGGGCCTCAGCCGCACCTACAAACCTTAAGCGGGTGTACACCGCTGAATATTAGTTATTGAAATCGGCCAATACCAAGCTTCGTCTGCCTCCCACCACCACAACCACCACGATGGCAAAAGCACTCGAAATCCCGAGGGTAAAGTTCCTGATCATGGAAAAGAGGCTGGTCTTCACAGCAAACTCCTCACAGGCCAGATATCATCTCCAAATATTTGGAACGCTTGCTCCTGGAGGATCCCACACTTCATTTATTATACACACAATTTATATGCAGTCTCAAGAATTTTTATACATCCATTTATATACAAGATTTATACATTCTCATATATCTATATCCATTCTACATAATAGAAACTGTATGGATGTATCTAGAACATGTTTTGGGTGGCACCTAGACGCACATCAAACTCCACCTTGTAAATCTGTGTTAGAAACAGTAAAACTGTCTAAAGGACTGAGAATATTGTGTCTATCTAAACACACAAACACAGCCAACACCTGGTGAGTCGCTTCCCTGCACCCGTCTCAAGGCACGTTTAGCTGGGACCGGTTCTGCTATCTAGTGCTTATATGCACCAAGTTTGCAACCATTGGATGTAGTGCAATACCAATGGATGAACTTTATCCCACAGGTTGTCCAACCTATAGGGAAATGCAGAATTCCACACCCAAGCCTAAGATCATCGCCTGCACACGTGGCGCACCAAAATGGGGTTGCACTCACCGACAGATGCTTGCCGCCCTGAACTGTGTGGACGCCGACTTTGACAGGTTAATAAGTAACAAGAAGTCAGATACAACTTTATCAAAGCCCTTGATCCCTGACCTACCAAAAGAGGATCACGATGCTCCCGTCCCCAGGTTCAAATCTGCCCTGCTGAATCATTACTAAGCTGTATTCTGTTATTTATTTATTTATTTATTATTATTTATTTTTTTTTTCCTTTTCTTTCTTTTTTCTGTGTGTATTTATATGCCGTATTTTATTATTTTATTCTGTTTTTCTCAAACTGGTACATGTGAACCCCTGGCGCTCGATGAGATATTGTGTTGTAACACTGTACTCCACAATAAAGATTTATTTATTATTCCTATGAAGAGTTGCTTAGACTATGTGGTTTGCAGAGCTTACCAACTGGAATGTTCCACCTTTGGGGAAAAGATCTGACTAAGGCCCTGAGGGGTATTAGTAAAATGAATTAGGAAGAAATATTCGCACTGGTGAGTATGATAGAAACAAGGCCACAAATGGAAAAATCTTAAGAAGTGACAGTAGACTTGATCTTATGGCGTTCAACTTCGGGCAGCGGGTTGTAAAATGTCGCAATAAATTCAAGGAAGAATTAGACAGGCACTTTGTGATAAAGGAAATAATCTTTTTTTGAGAGAGAGAAAAAGACTATTGCAATTTCAGAATACAGGGATGCCAAAAATTGCAAGGTTACCCTTTATGGCCATTAAGGCCAAAGGTTCACAGGCTTCCACACTGGATGATTCATAATAAACAAAATAACAAACGTAAAAATAAAATAAAACGGAATAAAAGTAACAATACTTTAAGCATTAAAATAAAAATCATGAACAAAATCATTTCGGCAGATGAACAAGTTCGTTCTTTGCATTATTATGCCATTTTAATAAAACAGGAAACTTAAAAATCCTAGAGGACTGAGAGGTGTCGGATTTTAGAGAGGTATGCCTGGGGGTTCAGCAGTTTTAGAGAAGCCCCTTTTTGATTTATCTTCTTCTTCTTCCTTCATCTACTTTTGCGGGCAGAAGGATTTAAAATGCATGGATAATTCAAATGGTCTTAATTCTCACACAAATAAACTTGTCTTTGTAACGAGTTGCCTTGGTATTGCACTATTTTCAACAAATAGTTCAGCTATAACTTCGAAAAATTTGATTTCGTGCACCGCATTGCAGCTCACATCGAAAAACTTCTTGTACAAACGTTTTGTCTGCTTGTTGTTACTAGAGACCATCAAGCTATCTGATGAGAAACCATCAGTCCTGAAGCAGGCCATCACAGCAGATGCATCTTCTAAACAAATAGCCAATCAAACTATCTATCTCTTTTGAAAGTGGGAAAAGTTTGTTCTGCTGTGAGAATTAAGACCATTGCATTATCTATGCAGTTTAAATTTTTCTGGCAGCAAAAACAGATTAAAGAATAAGACAGTCTATCTTATTAAAAAAAAAAAAAAGAAATTTTACCCTTTTTGCATGAATTTTTAAAGACCAATGCGACCGCTGATACGAGTGCTGGATTACTTTCTTTAATATTTCTGGATTGTAAAATGTGTCGGATTTTAAAGTATTCCGAATTCTGCAGTACTGGATTTTACAGAGTTTACGCTGATACTAATACTCTGACATCCAAAGAAGAATGGATGACCTGTGGATTTGGTCCTAAAACTGTCTAAAGGACTGAGAATGTTGTGTCTGTTTATCTAAACACACAAGCACAGCCAATATTAAAAATGGTGCAAAAGTCGATTATCCGAAAAAGCTGATGATCCGAAGTGCTAAAGTTCCATAGCCGTGTGGTCACGTGCTTTTGGCGATAAAGGGTCAAGCTCGCGTGTGTGCTCAATGGTTCTGGTATTCTCTCTCTCCCTTGCTCTTATAATGCTCAATTTTAAAGTCTCGCTTGCTTGTGACATAACTGACCTATTTTACTTCCACAAAACATGAACGTGAGCAATTAATGTTTATGTGAAGTAGATTCTAAAATATGGCTTGTGTAATAGCAATTACGCGTCAGTGTAAAAATAGATAAAGTTCACGATAGCGCTGGGTCATTACACAGAGATTATAATAATCAAGAGAAGGAAGCAGAGAGAAAGAGTTCTCTCGCAACTATGATTAAGAAAGCACTGGTTTAAGCTCTTAAGCTTCTAGAAGCGGATGCAGAAACTGGGTGGGATGCTAGTGTAGCATTCACCATCACTTCGTTTCAGATGAGGATGCTGATAACAGAGGAGCACGAAGATCATATGCTAGTTCATTAGTAAAATTACAGAGAATGTTTTAGCATCCACATGCTTGTCTCAGCTAGTTGTTTATAATGACTGCCCTTGCGTGACCAAAGGCTTGCTAATTGCTACACTTTGTAAGAATGCGAGGTGCCCTCTTTAGGCATTATTTATCGATGGCTGAATATCCATTTTTTTTCATTCTTTCAGAAACGAAAATCGTCTTGAATTTGTTTCGTATTTGTAAAATAGGAATTTTTTACTAATTAAGATAATTATAATTTTCTTATTAAATATGCGTAATCTCATGTTAAAACGATAATCGATTGTGCATACAAAGTATGAAAATGATTTTTTTTCCATAATTCAGTTTATTAAGCTTCTGTTAAATCTTTCCAAAAAACAAAATCGCCTTTATTTAAAAGTGCATTTAAAAAACACATTAAGATATCTTTTAATTGTATTTTCATGTCGGTTTAATGTCGACTTCACCGCTAACTCTAATCCATGGTTTTGCTTTTATCGTCCCAGTTGGTTAACCATAAGTCTAATGATAGATGCAAGAATTTATGAGTACATTTATCACCCAAATGGAGCATTCGTTTTCTAAGGAGGTATTGACGCACTCAAGCTCCGATTTGACAATTTTATAGCACCAATTTACTTTGATGTTTGATAGATGAAGAGTACATACTTTTCTTGATTACTCCATTCAGCGTAATAGATTTATTATGGTGGGAGTATTTCAGTAAGGCTCTACTTCCCCACAATGTCGCTTGGAAAAAATCAATTATGAATTAGAAATATAAATAATTGTAAATGAAAAAGTAAATTCTATTTCTTGTAAGATGTCCTATAAAAGAACCCCACTATATTGGTCCTTAGACTGTTTACTTTGAAACGGAAGCAATAAAACAATGATACCTATTTAAGAACGGCTACCGAAATATCAAATTAATTTTCTTAGTTCAAGGATGGCAACCACTATTTTTGCTAGATCAATTAAAAGGACCTTGCTGTTTTCGTCAATAAATAGCCATTAGTTCTACATTCACGGCTACTTTCTACTTAACGCTGAACGCAATCTGGTAATCAATATCACCCAAATGGATATTAATCAATATTAATATTGTCACTATACAATAACTGTCTCACTTTGACCTCATTACTACCGCCGTCATAATTCGCCAACCCTCGTGGCTAGCGGTGGGTATACAATCGTTGTCCTTCTGTCGGGAAAAGCCTAGGTTCGAATCCCGTCCAGACTGCAGGAAATGTTTTTAGTATTTTTTTTTTTTTTTTTCACACGGCGGTCGAGTTAATTGGTCTTGGGAGAACGTTGCATCGTTTTTAATCCCGAAAGAACGTGTTTTTCAACCCGAAAAAGCATGAAAAACGACCACAGAATATATATACAAAATTTACAGACACAATACGTTGATGCCTAATGGCCTTAACTGCCTTTGTGCGTGCTGTAAAACAACTAGGTAATTCGCTATTCAGGGCCGTATATACGTAAGCGTAGATAGTAAAACAATTGTCTCAAAATGGTGGTCTGTGGTCTGGATTGGAATGCTTAAAATAATCATTGAAGCATTTAAGGCCGTGAATATTAACATACATCCTATGTTCTTAAGTGAGAGGGTAGTGGTTTCGCCAATTGTCACTTATTTGGAGAGTTCAGTTTGAACCTCGTCGGTGACGAATGTGGTTAATCATCCTATGGTGCCAAACCGCCAGGACTCTTAGATCATGGGGACCAAACAGAAACGAGATGACTCTTTGGACCAATAAAGAGCCATTTCACCAAGGTCCAGCTCATGACAATGCACTCTGAAATGATGAAGGAATTTCTAAAGACTTCTTCGATCGGGGCTGTATCTTAAAAAAAAAAAAAAAAAAGAAAGAAGCCGATCCCAGGAGGGGAGGGCACCTGTGAGTTCTTTGGGTTTTTCAGCCCGCGCAACATGCAAATCGGTCCGCGAACGCATCCTTATACAGACATAATACATATAAGTAATATGGCCTTAGATGGTAATGTGATATATAAATAACTTAAAAAACTTATATCATTTCTGTAAATTGTGTGTATTCAATGGCGTGTTTCATATTCTGCGGGATAAAAAGCCCAATTTTCCAGTAAAAACCGTCCTACCCTCAATTGCCTTAGACAAGGGTTTTTTAAAAAAAAGTTCCTTCCTTGCCGCACGATGCAGAAATACAGAAGGCGCAGTCACTGTGACAGTGAAGGTTGCCTAAGATGGTAACCCAGTGAAAGAAAATATTCGCTGACTATCAACTTGGTAATGGTTATTGAAAACACCAACTAAAAACGAACAGTGACCTCTAGCGGGCTAGTAGATGTACTGCAGTTACACGGTGGTCTTCTGTTAGAAGAAAGGTGCTGAAATGCGAGTTAGTAAAATGTGTTTTTATCTGAGTTGTTGGGGATGAGGTGCCGACCTAATAAGACTGCAAAGAAAGTTTTGTATACCGGTAAACAATCCCAGGTACAAGTTAGGGCAGGCAATTGGATTTCCGAGAGATGTAATATCGTTACTTCTTCAATAAGACATCCCTGCAGAATCCAATTGCCTTCTTCTGGAAGGGAGGGGTAGGGGAACAGAGAATATTCCCCCGTTGTTAGTTCTCGTCTCTCAGCCTCCACCAAGATCGTTTTCAGTCCGCTAACAATACCATTACTTAAGGAAGTCGTTTGTCATGCCCGCCCTGTTCCTCCCACTCTGTTCGCCTTGTTCGCGGTGCACGAACAACAGGCGTACACACGAATTCGCCAGGGAGCTCGAAAACCTCGTGGGAACTAGCAGGTGACGAAGGGATGGGAAAGCCGACGAGCCACCTTCGCTACCGGTCAAGCAAACGCTTGTAAATAACAATAACTCAGAGAACGCTCCTTGCCAAGACCTCACGGACATAGGAGAAATCCCGCATCTCGTCGACGTGTTTCTCAAGAACACATAAGAAAACCAGACGTGACGTCATTTCAGTTTGTTTGCTTTAAACGTTGTTCATCAACGAAAGTTAATAAAAGTAGAAACAGGTTTTCATGTATTGCACATTATCAATCAATGCAATACAATAATTGTGTTCATATAGCTATAGAATTCCACAGGCTTTTCGAAAGAAGGCTATGGACACTTTGCCTGGAGAGGATGAACAGTTATTGATGGCATTAATTATTCATAGATGGAATGACCCATGAGCCAGTACCTCAACAAACACCTTTATGTTTGTTGAGGTACTGGCTCATGGCTCATTTGTTCGATGTGAAAAAGCTAGAGCAATTGTTTCTGAAAATAGTGAATAACTGTGAGATGAATATTTACTAGGATTATTTAAAAGATCCTTTTGGTATGAGTAGTGTTTCTTCGTGTTTGGTACTTTGATTCTTACCTCTGAAACAGGAGGAACATGGTATTGATACCTACTAGTGTGCAGGTATCAGTGCTGTGCAGAATAAGTAAGCGAGGAAATATATATTCATCGCTACAATTCGGAATCAGAACAGCAGAGAGTTTCCATGACAACGCTCAATGTCTCCACCTCCAAAGGGGACGTACGTTCAAATCTGCTGGGGAGAGAACAAATATCGCTTTATTTGATACTAAAGGGGCCCATTTATTATCACGCTGCTAAAAAGATTAGAAAAAAATGTTCCTGCATTTACAGCAGTGGTTCTGAAAAGCTTCCAGTCGAACACCTTTTAGAACCATCTTCCCTCCTACGGGCACCTTACTCTTGTGACTTTCTTTTTCGTACAACCAAAGTGAACAATTTAATTTGTAGCATAATTGTATTTTGTAATAATCATCGAATCACTCCCTATGTTGTCCACCCACAGTTTTAAGCCATTTGAAAGACGTTGGAAAAGACAGTTGCTCAAGAAGAACCTTCAAGTGAAATAATCCGGATTACTGTAATAATGCTTCACTGTAAAGGGTTATGTTTGTTAGGAAACACTGGTCAGAAATAATAGTCCAAACATTCTTCTGTATTGTCTTCAGCCCATATTCATTCCATTTAAACTTAAAGTCAAAAAAAAAAAAAAAAATGCAAGACTGAAATTTTCTCGAAGCAGACCTCGTAGATAAGAAGATTGCTCTTACACTGATATGGAAGTGATGGGACGAGGGCTTCACTTTTCAACAGCATTTTCAAACACTAGAATAAAAACTATAGCTGCCATATCCACGTTACAAAACAGGGATTATTAATCAACAGCTAGTGACCCAAGACACCTCAAAAATGTATTGGATGAACAGGTTTTCCGGAAACCTCTACAATATCAAGAGCCATGTTGAACGCAGCTCTACAGATTCAACTGATCACATGTAAATGCACTCCTGCTGAACTTCCGACTGGCTGCTTAGATGCTCCCCAAATTGACTCGTAGTTAGACCACATTCTGAAGGTATAGATTACGCACCGCTCTTCACAACACACATCAAAGAACTTCTTAGTCTTAAAAATCGGCCCGAACAGGTACTATCATGAAAAAACCCCTAAATAAATCTTACTGAGACTAAAATAAAACTCCAAATTTAATGAATTAAAAACGATAGAACAGGAAAAGAATCTATGTTCCTATAAACTATGTATAAGTGTGTAGTGAGCATTTAAGGCGCTTAAAACACTTAAAAGATGAATAAGACTGTAAAAAATATTTAATTATGTCAACCAATTAACGATAGTGTCTACTGTATATATGTATATACACTCAGTATATGTAGGTACATGTATTACATATATACCTCGTGGGTAGCACAGTTGGTAGACTCACCCTCTTCCCTACACCGGTAGAAATGACCCGAATTCGAGTCCCATCGATGACGCGAGGAACTGTCCAATTTATGACGATCTTCGAGGAACACTGTACACCAGACTCCAACACATACCTCAAGGACAGGAGCACCTGTTAATTTCTGATGAACAATATTACAAATTATTAACGGAGTACGCACAGAACCTCTTTTCTAGGCGCAGGACTCTACAACCAACTCAAGCTAGGGATACAAACCTGTAAGGGACTTGCTCAAACTTGAAATAAAAAAATCTGTACTTGACCGTTTTACCAGCCTCGACTTGCTAACCCTGGAACACCCAGGGTAGGATTACCTGCTAACTTTCCACATGGTTGGGTAGGCTCCAGTGGTCTTGACCACTCCACCGCAAAATATAAGTCACACTCAGCACTCTTGCTGAGTGGCTTTTCTACCCTTCTGGAGTTATCCCCTCCTCCCTTTTCTTCTGGTGGGGCATACGCTCTACTGTCAACTTACATCCCCTTACTCTTACTTCGATATCTCTGTCTTTCTTTCATCTTCATCTCTCTCTCTCTCTCTCTCTCTCTCTCTCTCTCTCTTTCTTTCATCTCTCTCTCTCTCTCTCTCTCTCTCTCTCTCAACCTTCAGTTCACTGAGAAACAAAAGTGAAAATGTTCGTTTTATCAATAAACTCAAGATGGATTTGGCTACAACGAACTCAATCATTCAGGTTGCTCCAAATTTCTGCAGTTCTGAAAGCCTCCAATTCTGATTTCTGTGATTTTCTGGAACTTGAGTTCATTGGGGTATATATCACCATCTCTTTGAGCTTCATATTGATCAATCCTGTAGGGTCATTATTGGTGCCCTCGTGGGTAGCACGATTGGTAGGGTGGCTGTCCTTCTCAACCCGGGTGGAAAAAGATCAGAGTTCGAGTCCTGTCGATGATGAGGAATTTTTATGGGTCTTTTTCACAATGTGGCTGAGTTAGTCGGTTTCAGATGAGTACAGCATTGTTTTTTTCCTTCCGGAAACTCCGGTTTTTCGTACAGCAAACAGAAAAGCGACCACAGAACACACGCAATTTACAGACAGTATACACGGAGCAATATGGCCTTAGTTGCCGATGCTCCTAAAAACCAATTTCAACAACAACATCATCATTGGTGACAATTGGCTTAATTTCATCAACACAGCAGAAGATCAAGTTTGCTTTAGACAAGGGGAGAGATGAAGACTGAAGACGAGCATAAAAGAACCACTCCCTGAGGCACTCTGTCCGTCTGGTTAAAACACGGTATCTTACTGAAAGTTTGCCCACCATATCCTGAAGAAGTGATGAAAGGAAGTAAAGAACATCTCATCTGATTTGATGGTGGTTTGAAGCAGCTGTAGAAGAAAAAAAATTGAACTGCATCGAATGCGGCTTGTACATCAATATAGGCGACTAAACGTTCGACTTTGCTTAGCGGTAACCAAAAGTTTGGCAGAGGTAGTCCTCTGTGATAAAAAAAAAAAAAAAAAATCACTCTGAAGTATTGGGAGAATCAGCATGAGAAGAACTTTCTCTAGAAAGTTTAATGGACTGGAGGGTTTGAGATTATCTAAAGATGGGCAACTCACATGGTGAGCTACGCAAAAGGGCGTCCGTACGAGGAAAGACTCCGATTATGTGGCCTTTTTCGGTGTGGGAAGATGAACTTTCGACAAGGGTCTTATGTTGTAGACATTTCACACAGGGAAGAAAATTGCCTAGACAGCCCAACTTTGTAAATGACCAGAAGAGGAGATAAGTGATGTATTACACACTTTATATTTTATGATGAACAAGCATTTTCTCCCACTGTTTCTATATCATTGCTTCTATTACTGTTTCTATCGCATTGGTAGCATTTGACAACTCATGCTGGAATGCTCTCGGTTGGTACACACAGATCATCTTTAAATTCTGCTGTTGTAACAGCGAACCTGACAACAAATTCGGGGTCAAATTTCTAAAGAAATCCGGGCAGTAGATTCTTGTAGGGATCTTTTCAGTACAAAGGGTTCTGACGATGTACATTTTGATGGTCTGAGACTTCAAGAGGTTGAGAAAGCCATTTTTGAGGCGGCAGTGGCTCGTGACTTCGAGTAAGCCATTTTGTCGTTCTTATCCTGGGACAGCTTCCATATCTTGTGGTGGTGTTGCTGTTTTTGAAGCTCGAAATTCAGTATCCATTTCTGGACTATGGGGAAATGGTGATCTTTCTAAATGTGGCATAGGACACTAAAGTGTTTAGCTAGTTGGTGATTAAGTATACGGAGCGCTCTCAACTTCATAATGCTCTAACACAAATCACGACAGCTGACTCAATACATATGAATATATTGGGGAATTTCTAAGTAGTCTTGATAGTTATTCTAAACAAGCAACTCAATTTCTTCGTGTTACTCCTTATGAATTAAAATATGTACCTTTTTTAACAATTTCCCATGCTGCAAGTTGACACTTGATCCTACTTAATCTTACATAAAAATCTTGACTACTAGATGCTTAAATAGGAGCTTAAAGGTGAAATTTACTGATTTTTTTTCTTATTAAAAAGAAATCAGTAAATTTATATTGGCGAGCTTCCGGCAAATACGTTTTCTATGTAAAAAATAGAATGTGCAAAGTTGGTTAAGACCTAGTCCTAACTAACCTATACACAGAAAGCCATCTTGATGATTTATGGAAGCAGACAACGTCATTAAGAACAATGAAAGACAGCGTATTACCTTGAAACTCTGAATACATTCACCGAACAGGTGGAAAGGCATTTCTGAGAAGAACAAAAAAGGCACTACCCAAATAACTTGAGAGCGCAAAAAAAAAATCCACTCTACTTTGAGAACTCCTTAGCACCCCACCACTTAAAAAAGGCTCCCATTCATTAGAGAATTCGGTAATTTTATCATCTGAGAGTTGTGAAATATTTTGTTCATTAATCTCTTTAGGCAAATTCTGGCATCCTCATTTATGAGAGATGGCTATAAAACAAAGTAGATTTCTACATCACGGACAGACAAGTACTTTAATTACTGAATATTACATTGGTGTTTGGCGAACCGTTTGAGTGAATAGGTTTAAAAGGCTAGGAACTTGGACCAAATATGTAGCAGGCTTTTGTGGCGGTGGTAGTCTCCAGCATCAATACTCAACTGGTTCCATATTTGTATGCCGTTATTGGGGAAGATCTAATCCATTCGCTATTAACTACATTCTCTAATAATATTTTGATAGGGCAGTGTCTTCAAAGTACGAGTTTTTATTACAGTCCATTAATGTAATCATTTGCTTATTTATACAATTTTTTCCAATATCCGTCTTATCCAAAAAAATTCATCCGTACAGCGATTTGTATAAATCGCAAGAGACCTGTCTACGATTTCATGCATCAACGTGGCTCAGTTATTTCTCTCGCAGAGTGGAAAATGCTGGGTTCGAATCCCCTCAATGAAGCGATGGGCTTTGGCTTTTTTTTCACAACGTAGCTGAGTTAGCTGGTCTCAGGCGAGGGTACCGTAGTTTTTCCCTCAGTAAATTCAGGTTTTTATCCAAGAAAGCAGACAAATCGACCACAGAATATACGCAATTTACAGACACAATATACTGTCGCCTCATAGTCTTAATTTCTTTGGTGCTTAACTGACAGAAGTATAGGAGTGTCCCTCCAACTACTGGTTCCTAAAAACGAAAGACTCATTCTGAGGCCAGCATTTTATTAATACCGGAAAGAGTATGTAACAGGGGCACTCCTTTCCACAATTCCTTGAATCAAAGTTGGTCATCTCTTGCAGATTTGTCAGTCTAGGAGAGTCCCTGCAAAAACGAAAAATCTATCCGAAGATAGCATTTTTATTTATAGTAATATTAATAGTATTCGCCATATAGTTCAAGGATTGCACAAGCTTTGGGTGCACTGACCTAAAAAAAAGAAGAAGAAAGAAAAGTAAAACAAGCAGATAAGACAAAAATTATGTGCTTCGCTCCTCACACAGGTAACTATCCAGTTGACCTTTGAATTTATTTAAACTCAACCTCAACTACCTGGGAAGACAACTTGTTCCAACGCTCAACTCGCTGGCTAACACAAACTTCCTACAAGCTAGAAAAAAACCTCTTCTCCTGTAATTCCTAGCTTTGGAATTCTTTATAATAAACAATTACATTAGGGTCACCCGGAAATTTCTTTCATATACTCATACACACCGATGAGCCAAACCATTATGACCAACGAGTCGATATGCAAATTGCAGCAACTTCAGGTGAACTACTGCGCGGGCGCGGGTAGGGACATGGTATAAAAAACACCTGATACTGAGCTCCGTTAATCAGTGTTACTCTTGTTCTTCAGATGGGAAGGCAACGGACTTAAGCGAATTTGACAAAGGCCAAATTATAATCGCCAGACGATTGGCTCAGAGCATATCCGAAACGGCATATGCTCTTTCGGACATGGACCACTTTCGATAGGTACTAACCACGGCTGACAGTGAGCATCCTCACGGTCGGCCGCGGTTAGCATCTACCGAAAGTGGTCCAAGGAGGGAAAACCCACGAACAGCCGGCGAGGTGTTGGACGACCACGACTCACCGATGCTCAAGGTGAGCGAAGGCTCTCCCGGATGGTACGTGGCAACAGAAGGGCGACTGTAGCGCAACTAGTCGGTAACTGGAATGCTGGTGACAGGAGTAATGTGTCACCACACACACAGTACATCGAACCCTGCTAAAAATGGGGCTGGGTAGCTGCAGGCCGCTCCGATTGCTCATGCTAACCACGGTTCACAGACGACAGCGCCTACAATGGGCACGCGAGCACTGAAACTGGACCTTGAGTGATGAAGAAGGTCGTCTGGTCCGATGAATCACGTTTCCTGTTGCACCATGTGGACGGCCGGGTACGTGTGCGTCGTTTACCTGGAGAAGTGATGGCGCCTGGATGCACCGTTGGACGAAAACAAGCCGGTGGTGTCATGCTTTGGGCGATGTTCTGCTGGGATACCTGGGTCCAGTCATCCATATGCCGGGCACTCTGACGGCTACCATCTACCTAAACATCATTGCTGACCAGTTACACCCTTTCATAGCTACGGTCTTCTCCTCTGGCGGTGCCGTTTTTCAGCAGGATAATGCGCCATGCCACACCGCGCGGATTGTTCGAGAAATATGTGGAATACTTCCAGGTATTGCCCTGGCCCCCAATTTCCCCAGACATCAATCCCATTGAGCATCTATGGTTTGTGTTGGAACAGCAACTCCGATCTGCGGCGTCTCAACCACGGACCTTACAGGAGTTAAAAGGATCTGCTGGTTACGTGTTGGCACCAGATATCACATATATCACTTATAGGTTTATCAAGTGGAAATCTGCTGTACACCAATGGAAACAGTGAAAGGAGCGAAGGTGGAGTTGGCTTACTGGTCCATAAAGATATAAAAACATTTTGGAATTCAGAAGTACACCACCAAGGGTGTCAAGAATACTACTCAGGATTTCTAAGAGGTACAAGCTAAAGGTTATAATGATTTATGTACCAACATCGAGCCATGATGATGAAGAGGTTGAAGAAGTGTACACCGAAATTGAGTCTTCTAGATGAGCAGAAAACCCACTACACTATCAATATGGGGGACTCCAATGCTAAGGTAGAAAAGAGAAAACAGCGCAGAAAGGGGAACTATAGGAAATTTTGGAATTGGTGAAAGAAGTGAAAGAATAGTAGAATCTCGAGGAATGTCAGTAATGAACACTTTTTTCAAGAAAGGGGTGGACATGGAAGAGCCCAAATGGATTAACAATTAATGAAATCGACTTCATCCTCACTAACAGAAGATATATCGTGAATGATGTTACCGTCCTGAATAAGGTAAATGTTGGAAGTGATCACAGAATGGTAAGATGTACACTTGATATAGATGAAAAAAAAAAGAAAGGAAAAAATTGACTCGAGTAAATAATATGAAGGTCTTTGAGATAACAGATGAGGAGAAAAAGCAGTATGTACTGGAACTGAACAAGTTTGAGCTTCTTGAGACTGCTCAGGACCAAGATATCGACGAGGAATATTACAACTTTCTGAAAGTGACAAAGCAAAAGAAACCGATAGGTAAAAAGAAATCCAAAGAAGACAAAATTAGTGAAGAAATACTTGTCACGATGAACCGAAGACGACAAATGAAGAGCAAGATAAACACTGACAAAGAGAAAATTGAGTATACTGAGTTATGCAAAGCCATTAGAAAGAGACTCAGAGAGGACATAAGAAGATTTAACACAAGAAAAGTAGAACAAGCATTAAGGGAAAACAAAGGAATCAAATCAACAGCTATGAGCAGTAATACAGAAAGACAAATGATACTGAAACTGAAGAACAGCGATGGTGTACTTATAAACAGCAGAGAAAGCATAATTCAAATAGCAGAAGACTACTATAGAGAATTATACAAGGAGCAGGGAATGATGCCAGCAGTGGGGAAGATGGATTGCAAATTAGCAACACATACGACATACCTGATATTCTTCCTGATGAGGTAGAACATGCGTTGAAGAAAATGAAGAATCAGAAAGCCCCGGGGGAAGATGAAGTTACTGTAGAGTAGTTAAAATTGGGTGGAAGAGACGTGACACAAAAACTGGCAAGACTTCACAAAATGTATTAGAAAAGGTGTGACACCTAAGGAGTGGAATAATGCAATCATAGTTTTGCTGCATAAGAAAGGAGATAAATCAGAAATTGGAAATTATAGACCAATTAGCTTGTTATCCCACATCTACAAGTTGTTCACAAGGGTCATTACTAACAGATTAGAAAGAATACTTGATGAGAATCAACCGAAAGAGCAAGCTGACTTTAGGACAGGATTCTCAACTATGGATCACCTTCACGTAATATCACAGCTAATGGAGAAGGCAAATGAACATAAAACACCATTATGCCTGGCATTTGTGGATTATGAAAAGGCATTTGACTCCATACAGCATAAGGCTGTGTTTCGGGCACTGGAAAGACAAGGCATAGATACCCCATATATTATGATTTTGAAGAAAATATATGAGAGTGCTACCTCCTTTATTAGACTAGACAAAGACAGTAGCAAATTTAAAATTGGGAAAGGAGTTCAACAAGGAGACAATATCTCCGGAGCTGTTTACTGCTGCCCTTGGAGGAAGCTTTCAGAAGATTAGACTGGTCGCAGAAAGGAGTCAATGTGAATGGAGAGTACCTAAACCATTTACAGATGACATTGTGGTCATAAAGCACGATCCCAAAGAATTAGAGGAAAATCTTAATCAGTTATGCAGAGTTAGTAAAGATTTTGGACTAAACATGAATATGGCTAAAACAAAAGTAATGATGAACAAGTATGCCACCGAAAAGGATTGAAGGAGCAGTAATTGAAAAGGTGGAGTCATATACTTATCTGGGACAAGTTATTAGCTGTAATAATGATAAATGGCTGGAAGTCAAGAGAAGAATAAATTTTGGATGGATAGCATTCAGGTAATATAGTCACATACTGAAGAGCAATATCCCAGTTTGTCTGAAACTGTAAAATAATGAACCAATGTATGCTCCCCACCATGGCTTATGGAAGTGAAACTTGGGCACTCACCAAAAGAATGGAAGAGAAGCTGAGAACTACACAGCGAAGAATGGAACGAATTATATTGGGAATCAGACTGTTAGATAAGAGAAACACATGGATTCGGCAGAAAACTCAAGTAAAGAACATTCTTATCAAAATTAAAGAACTAAAATGGTCTTGGGCAGGACACATAGTTCGAAGACATGATGACAGATGGACTAAGAAAATAACAGAATGGTACCCAAGAGGTTCTAGAAAAAACCTGTAAGACAACGACGGAGACGGACAGATGAAATTCACAAGTTTGTGGGTAGTAAATGGATGGCCATTGCACAAAACAGAAGGAACTGGAAAGTTGCTGGAGAGGCCTTCATCCTGCAGAGGATTGAAAATGGCTGACGATGATGACCAGATACCACAAGACACATCTTGTAGCGTCCATGCCTCGCTGGGTAAGAGCTGTTTTGGCTGCATATGGAGGACCAACATCATATTAGGTAGGTGGTCATAATGTTTTGGCTCATCAGTGTATATAACGGACAAAAAAAACCCCAGTTTCTGAGGAAATTTTTTATAACAGTAAAAATTCCACCTTCATTCATTTTACTAACTCCTCTCAGAGCCTTAAAAACGTCAAGTCGCCTCTGAGTTGCCCGGCTTCCAAGCTCAGTAGCTCATATAATCGGAGTCTTTGCTCGTACGGTAGCCCATTTTCCTAGCTCACCATGTGAGTTGCCCGTCTTTGGACCATTCCAAATGTGGTCTCACAATTGCCTTATACAGTGGGATTATGACCACCCTATCTCTACAGGATAATGTTCGATAAATAATCGATAGAATGCCATAGGCTTTCCTGGCCGCTTGTTTACACTACTCATAAAACTTCATATCTGCTGGTATCGTAACTCCCAGATCCTTGTCTTCTTCTACTGTTTTTAATTCAACTGCACCAAATGTATCATTTATTCTGGATTGCTGTTCCCCAAGCGCAAGGCCTTGAATTTAGCTGCATTAAAACATAGCTGCAAGTTTTCTGACCATTTTTCAAGTGTGGTCAATTCATCCTTAAGAAGCGCTGCTTGGCACTGATCATTAACGACTCTACCAATCTTTATGTCATCTGAAAATTTTGACATGTTGCTTTATATCCCTTCGTCGATGTCGTTCATGAAAATCAGAAACAAGAGTGGTCCAAGAACTGATCCTTGGGGGACCGCACTTCTGATATGATGCGAATCTGATGAATATCCATAGATCATAACCCATGGCTTCTGCCCTGCTGCCATTCAACAATCCGCCTTAGAATCTTATTAGTAATCAGATTATACAGTAACCTCTCGTGAGAAAATGAGTCAGATGCTTTGCTAAAATCTAAATAAACTATGTCGAAATTGTTCTCTACATGGAGCTCCTGAGTAACTTTGTCAAAATAGCGTACTAAGTGTTTAACATGATTTTCCCTTAACAAAACTATATTGGGTGTTCTTTAGAATGTCATATTTATCTAAATGTCCCCGAAGACCGACTAACTGGTCTGTAGTTACCGGCTTCACTCTTAGTACTGCATTTATGTATTTGCGATACGTTGGTACTTCTCCAATTCAAAGGAATCTTCTCCCGGGTCCAAAGATGCAATCCCCTCATAATTAACCTCAATGGTTCAATGCACATCCTCAAAATTACTGGGTATATTCCATCAACTCCGGGAGCATTATTCGCCTTTATGCTCGAAAATTTTTCTAATAAACAGTCATCTGTAATTTCGAAATCACTAATTTCTAATGGTGGCTCAGCCTCTTCTCAGTATGAAGGATCTTTTGTCAGTAAAGACAGATGCAAAGTACTTATTAAATTCATCAGCAACATCAGCTGGATTGTCTAAGACTTTCCCACATCCAGTGCACGAGTATCCGATCTGATTAGATTTATTCTTCATTGTATGCACATACATGAAAAATTCCTTGTCCCCATTCTTTACTCTCTTGGCCAGTGCTTTCTCATACGCAGCGTAAGTCTCTCTAACCTTATTTGTGGTATACTATTACAGATCAACTTGTAACTGTTATAGGCTTCAATACTTTTATCGCTCTGTAACTGTCCCATGCTATCTTTTCTACTCTATTTGACTGTCTATCATCTATTTCAGCATCCTCCTCCTGCAATATTTTCTTAACAGTATGTACGAGCTCATGGCTTCTGTGATTTTCGCTTTAAAAGTATTTCATAATTCAAATGTGTTTGTCCTCACTTTGCAATCCGCCCAATTAATCGATGCCATATAGCGCCTTAAACTGTCAAAGTCCCTTCTGAAATTAAAACCTGTGCCTTTACCTTTAACTACTGCAACATCTTTCTTCATCTTCCATCTGACGATTGCGTGATAGCCATCTGCCAATGGTTCCTGTACTTTAAGCCTTGTGATGTCATCAGATTCGTGAATGATGAGGTCGAGAATATTCTTACCTCTAGTATTTTGTCTAATATTTATTATCAAGTTTAAACCAATACAGAGACAGGACATTCATATCGATAAAAATTATTCTACAAATGGAATGGAAATTCTTTGTTGCCACAGGTGTTGGAAAAGGTTACAGGGTTGGGCAGTGATTCAAAGAATGAAATAAACAACTACGTCATAACAAACTGAATAAATTCTACCATTCTCTTATTATCTACTGTAGGTATCAGTACTTTACCATGAGCCTTCGCATTTACCTTGCATATTAACTTTATGAATAATCGACTTTATCACCTATCTGAAGACCAAAACCCATTGGATGTGTATCGTGCAGCTTTGAACTCTCAAGCAATATTTCGTATATGTGGATGTGTGTGTGTGCTCCTTTCAGGCACAACTTGATGACTTCATCACTCAAATTTATCAACTTTACCTCGCTAATTGGAGGTAGGTAACAAAAAGTTATCTTCAGTATGTTAGGTTCGCCGAACTCATCGGTCGATTTAGTTTCGTTTGGTAGCTCGGTCGGTGCCTAACCTTTGTGCACGTTAATACTGGGACTCTGAGGGAGGAAGAAGAAAGCCCGTGAGAGGTGACGTCAAAAGATGCTTCATCAATCATGTTAGGAGAAGAAATAAATGTCAGCGACAAGTTAGCGGCGTCCCTGGGGAAAAATTGTGGCGACAGCGGTTAACTTATGTACTCTAGCCCGTGAAGCGCAGGATTGGGTGGAGAGGGGAAGTCACACGAGTGTTCGACACCTGTGAACGGCAGAGTCTGGGAAAATATGCAAATGACAGTCCATTGATGCCACTTTTCTCTGAACTGTACTTTCGAAGAAGAGCTTCACTCGTGAACAATTTTCTTCCTTTTCGAAGAATGGATTTATCTTTATCGTTCAACGGATTATAAGTAAGACGTATATTTTCTTACGTATAACCTGTGAATGATAAAGATATTGATAATGATAAAAGTACGAACCTTTGTATTAAGACAGTCACGAACAGAAGAAATACGTATAAATGCAAAAGATGGAAAGAAAACTGTGACATGGGGTGACAACGTGTGCTTCGTGAGCATAAAGACTGAACAGGTTGTTCGACTGTAGTAATCTGAAGCCACAATGGACAAAACGCGTGATCTATCAGACTTTGAAAAAAGATCTTACTGTGGGTGCACGTTCAGCAGGATTCACGATTCAAGAAACGAACGACTTGACCGGTTTCTCAAAAGCTTTCATCTCAAAGGTTTTTAATGATTGGAAAGCAAGCGGTTCTTCCACATCTCAAAGGCGTAAATGTGGCAGAAAAACAATAGTTCAAGAGCGAAGCCGTCGTACTCCGAGGAGGGCTGTACGAAAAAATAAGATATGCAGTGTGCAGCAAATAACATCTGAAGCCCAGAACTGACATGTTTCAACACGTACCAAGCGCAGAGAATTGAAGAAAGTAAAGTGCATTTGGTGTCAAGCAGCACCAGGGATTTCCCCCATCTCCACGTTGCTTGCATTGTGATGGGTGTACCAGTTTGCTGGAAATGCCAGAGATTTAAAAGTGTATGGATATTGTACATGTGTAGTGTTGTGTACCGTTGTTCCTCTGGTCATTTAGACGCTGGACCCTGTTGAGGCCCAAGGTTGCCCCACTTTCGCCTCGTGGAGGCAGACCAGGTACACCAGTATTATAATTATTTACTCTGTCAGGTTCTGCCAACTAATTTCCTGAGTTTCAGTGGCTAGGACCTAAAAAAAAAAAATTTTTTTTTCATTTAATTAGTTTTATTTCAAATGCAAAGGGTGATGTCGCTTGAATAGGAAAGGCCTAAAATATGACTGAAAGTTAAGGAATTGAAGAGTGGGTATTGGCAGTTGCCTTCCTATTCGAAAGCCACTTGTTTCAGAGAAAAAAACAGAAAAATCCGCTTGCACTGGTGTTGACAACGCTGTGATTGGACAGTGGAACAATGGAAGAAAGTAACGTGGTTAGGCTAATCACGATACACTTTGTTTTGTACTGATAGTAGGCAGAGAGTGTGTCGAGAAACACGACGCGATGATTGTTGTAGTAGTAGGGTTTTTAGAAGCATCAGCGACTAAGGCCATATTGCTTCATATATACTTATCTGAAAGTCGCTTGTGTTCTGTAGCCGATTTTCTGTTTTCTGGACAAAAAACAAACCCGAGTTTCCGGGAGGAAAACCATGCTATCCTCGCCTGAGTCCGACGACTAACTCAGCCATGTTGTGAAAAAAGTCCATTAAAATTCCTCACGTCATTGATGTGGGGAAGACGGCGATCTCTTTTACCGCTGATGTGGGGAAGACGGCGATCCTACCAACTGCTATTCACGAGAATAGCATAGTTGGTAGGATGCGATGAATCCTGCTTGTCTTGTTAAGCCAACCCAAGCATCTGGAAGTAGTATCATGGTATGGGTAAGTTTTGTTGGCACAGACTGGATCCGTTGATACCGGTGGAAGATTGAATATTATCCGGGGAGTACCTGAATTTTTTTTTTTTTTTTTTTTTTTTTTTAATCAGATCTACTGAACCCTGCAATGTTATTACACTTTTTTATCCCGAAGGTGATGGCCACTTTATGGATAACAATGTAACAATGTATCGTGCCAGAATAGTGAAAGAATGGTTCGGAGAACATGACAGGGATTTCCATCATCTTCCTGGTCCCCACGTTCACCTGTTCTCAATCTTATTGAGAATGTGTGGGGTATGCTGGAGAGAGCTATTCAGCAATGAAGTCCACTTCCTTCAACTTTGCAGCTATGCGATATTTCGTTGAAAGAATGGTTACAATTGGAGCAAAATTCTAAAATACATAATAGAATCCACGCCGCTCCGCACATTTGCTGTTATTCGAAACTAAGGAGAACCATTCGATACTGAATACAATCCATTTTTTTGATACTGGATAAAGGTATTTTATTGGCCAGGGGGTGCAAATGTTACAGATACGAATTAAATACAATCTAGATTTCACGTATATTTTTAATGCCTCGCATACCGCTAAAACCTCTGTTTAAATTCATTTTAAAGTCTGTACACCATATTACATGTTGCCAATGACAGTTAGTTGATCTCATAACCGACTTAACTGGAGTGCGTTAATAAGTTGCCACTGCCCTGAGAGTTTTGGATGATTTTGCCTTCTCATTAGAGAGTGCATAACTTTTCTATTACAACTGTTTTTCCAAGCTACGCTGATTTTTGTTCCTATCTGTTCTACACTCCTGGCCAAAAAATTATAAATCTTTTGCAATTGGCGACAAGAGATAATTAAATGTACAGTATGCAAATGTAAGTTGTCATATGCTATGAGATAAATACTGTACACTTTCCCCTGAGGCTTCTTAGTCGACCATTCAAGGGAAAGACGGGCGCTCTTTTCAATTTTCAAAAAGATGCTATTGTTGGAGCACGTTAAGCAGAAGCCGCTGCTATACTCGTAAACTAAAAAGTATACGAGTGGAAAATGAAAGGAAAATGTAGCTGTAAAAGGAAGAAAAAAGGCAGAAAGTCGATACTCAAAGAACGAGACCACAGGAAAATAAAGTGCATCATGCGTCAGAAAAGAACATTCAGTGTGCAGGAAATGACTGAAATTTTCAATTTAGTCAGAGAAATACCCATTTCCAACAGAATTATGCGGCGAGAGTTGAAAAATATGAGATTTTGTAGTCGTGTGCCTATACGAAAGCTGTGGAAAAAGATATGGTTTGATGAGTCGCGATTTACACTTTTTTGCGCCAGTGATATAGTGGAAGTGTGGCATGAATCTCATTAAACCATGCATTGAGGCTGTCTCGTGTCCACAATTCAAGCGGCTGGAGATAGCATCACGGAATGTGGTGCGTTCTGTTTGTACGAAATGTGTCCTGCATCCACTCGTTAGAAGGTCGTATTACCTCCAGTAAATATCTTTCTGCCGTTGATCAACTTCACCCTGCAGGGCTCCATTTTTACCTGGGTTGCGATGGATTCTTTCAAAACGACAATGCAACTATTCATAAACTATGTCTGAATGGCTCAAGGAACATTCCCAAGATTTCCAACACCTAATTTGGCCGTATCGTTCTCCAGACAGATCTGAATAAAATTGAGAATGTCTGGAATATGTTGGAAAGGTGGTTCGGTTTCGCAGTTGTCTACTGACCACAGTACAGTACCTGACAAATATCTTGATGGAACAATCATGGCAGACCGTACACGGGCTTTAATTCAGGAAAAAGGCGTCTATACTAGATATTTAATAAGGTTTCTCATTTTTTGGCCAGTGAATGTATGATGGCAACACTTACAAAACTGCTGTAAAATGGCTACTGCTCTTACTGCATATAAAGGGGTCAGCACACCTTTAAATTAGTGAAAATAATGGAAATAATTAAGTTTCCTCGCTTATTTTTTTATGATTACTAAACTCAAGTAGCGCTGTTATTAACATAGATTCGTCATTATTTCATAAAGGACAATCGTAATCAAATATAGACTCTACGACAGTTGACATATCTGTTGAAGTTATGTCATTTTTGCAAGGTGAAATTTAATTTAAAAGATGGTTTCAAAATAGTACTTAACGTGTATCTGGAGCCAGTCCTGTTTCTAATCTTGCTTAATGACTTTGTTGAGGGAGTCAAGGGAAAGTTACCAAAGTTTTCTGATTACGCAAAGGTCAAAAGGAATGTTAAAAACCAGAATCAGATCATTCTGAACTAAATAATTAGTAAAGCTAATAAAAACCAACGGTTAACAACGAATGTAATGCTTTTTAAAAGCTTGTTATATAACAATCAGTTAAATAATCACTAATAAAAGGTTGATTCCCCATGAGAAATTCCAGCAATCTATGTGAAAAGATGAGGAACATAAGTAAAATTAAAACATCAGTCTATTTACTGTCTGTAAATCATAAATTTCCATAATAAACACTGGCGTGTCCTGCATACCATTTGTCAACGTTTCAACAAACACAAAGCTAAAGAGGTGGCTTTATTTTCTAGACAACAGTGATTCTTATGGAGTTGTGAATAAGTTTAGGGTTTGTCACCCTCGGCTGCGTATATTGTTCTACAATCGAGCATCTGAATGGAAAACACACGTAGTATTCGGCGACAAGAAAAATCGGTGTATTTGTTCAAGCACGTGGCCATGTTTCAACTGGAAAATGGAAACAAGTCGATGTCACTGCACGCTTCGTATGCAGCATCGGTACTTTTTAATCTCGACAGCAAGCACGCGGAAAGGCTGTTCGGAAACATCTTCACCTTTTAACGCAACCTCCTCCACCGATGGGTATTTGTTAATAACCCGAAATGAAATCCAGTTTATCAATCTCCGACCTTGCAAACGCACGCACACACACACACACACACTCACACTCAACCAGCACGCGCCCGTTAGAACGTTCTGTTTTCTCTTTATCCCGGTTTCCTCGACGTAGCCATTGAAAGAGAGCTATCCTATGGGAGCGAGAGTACAGTAGCGTCAACATGGCCCAACGTTTCAGCGCATTTCTGTCGCACTTGCCGTACATGTCACACTTGGTAAGCCGGTAGCCGGACTAGTATGTCTGTTACAGTGGAGAGTAAGGAGTGGAAAGCCCCCACAAAGGAAGGTAAGTCATCTAACATCACCCGCTTCTATTTGTTTTTCTTTCCAAGGTTAAATATCCAAGTCTAGTATTGTTCTAATGGCCCCTGAGTGAGCTAGGCTCCTGCAATACTTCGTCGCTATACACAACAGCTCTCTGTACAGCTTCTAGCGTGGGTCTGTCTGTGTCTGTATATGTTGCAATCGTTCTAATACTAACGGAGTGACACATATTAGGGGGGATGAGTTTGATGCGGAAGCTTATGGTTTATTAAAAACTGCGGGCTACTGCGCATTTTGTGTTTCTCGCGTTTCAGGTTATGCAATTACCTCGATAATGTAATGCCCGGTATAATATTTCGTGAATTTTTCAGTGGGACAGATTTAGAACAACGAATGAATTCACTAAGATTTGGTAATTTATAGTTGAATACCTTTTAAGATTTTCGCTAAGCCTAAATATATACGCATTTATGCATTTGTGAGGGATAGTGGTTTTAGAAATAGCTCAGGAGAGTAATATAGGCGTATTAAAAAGTGAAAAGGGTCTAAATAACAAGGTTACTTCAACGAGTGACCTTTAAATTCCTTAGAAGTGTTCAATGTATTCGAAGTGTTAACCCGACAACGAATATTAAATCGCAATTACTTCGTCTGTTGAATGACGTATGCGTTTGTTTATGGATTTATGCATGTGCTGGAACCTCTAAATTTTATATTCTTTCTGGCTTTGATATTTATATATGTTTTATTTTAAAAATATTTGTATAAATTATATTCATGTTTTTATTTTATTAATAATTTTAAAAGTGACAGAAGACGTCACCACAGGTCTGAAAACAGATTTCATATTTCATGAATGAAATCTGTTGGTCAAAAGACCGTTCTGCTTCTGTGAAAAATGAAATCGACATTATGACGTCATCTAAAAACTGCAGAGTTATGAGGAAACGAAACTTGATAGTTTTATTATTTTGGGGAAATAATTATGTAACGTTTTTGTTTTTATTAATACCATTGTAGTGATTATAGGTAAGTTTAATACTTAGTTCATTTAAAGAACTTGTTTAACATGTCTTTTAAAAAGAGACTAAATTTAACCCATCGCACAATCAATTTTCTTTGTTTCCCAAAAAAGTATTATTAGATATTCTGTGGCATGGATAGTGTATCCATCCTCGCGAGAATAGAAAATGTCACTGGGTATTCTCCCAGGAATTTTAACGCACTCTTTAAATTCAATAAGTCACTAGGAGGGGTTACTGCAAAGTAACAAAACAGTCAGTTGAGGTCCTCCATCTCGTTAGGGCTGACAGTTTGAGGGGGAAAGGAAGTTAAGTAGTACGGAGCTTCAGATATCTCCCGCTTTATTCATGAAAAAAAAAATCATTTTTTACTTAGAAAGGTTATGCCTTTGAAGGCTGTAAAAATGCACAACAGACAGATCAACAGTTTTGTTATGGAATTAGGGTTATGAAAATCGATCCGCTTAGTGACAGCTTTCCTCCAAGACTTATTTTTCTTTTAGTATTTTACTTATTGTTCCTTAGGATTTATTGAAATAATATAGGAAATATATTTCTTTTGATAAGAAAAATGTATATATTCATGATTTTCAGGAGCGAAAGGATTACGCATCAGTGTTCAGAGATATGAAATCGGATTAAGCCTAGCAGTTGAAAATCAAAAATGTTTTCATTATAGCTATTGTAGCTCATGAGGTCGGGACAGTATAGACTTGGGTAGAGTATCAACTTAGATTTTAACACGCAAACAGCGTATGCCTAGAATGGGATATTTAACTTGAGGAATTGGGATTGGCATAGAAGTTAGAATTATGGACTGAAAATATAACCACAATAAAAAGTAAACTCTGATGTGTAATTCTGAAACGTGGGGAATAAGACAGAATGATTGAAAGATAGATGTCCAGATGAGAGGAACTGAAAAGTTGACTAGATAGACGAGCAATCAGGATGAAAGAAACTGTCTAGACTGGAGCAACTTGGATTATCGGAAAAGTCTGATAGTGCAATGAGAATAGTCTAGAAGCAGTTTGTGTCGTAAATTATGTTTTCCTTAAGATCCAAAGCGTTAATTGGTTGATCTTTTTTTATTCTTCTGTTTTCTCTTCCGAACCACAAAAAGGTGTTTACTGAAATTGCTGTCTTTTTGTTATCTCGGCTTCAAGGTCTTATTATTTTAGGTATTCTTACTTCGGACTTTCACTCAAACGCTGTTTCATTCGTATATTCTTTCTCTTTTGTTATTTTCTTTGATTCTATTAGCTGTTTCTGTTCTTTGTTTCCCATACAGTCCAATCTTCTGTGTCTTAGGAAGGACCTTTAACTAGAGTAAACCTCATTTACTATAATTAAAAGGCTGAGACTTTTTAAAATTGTTTTTCTGCTAGTTTGTGCTGGACCATTAAACATTAAAATATGAGCGTGTACCTTCTCAGTTTTCCAAAATGTGTTCTTGTTATGCAACGGATTCCACTGCGATTTTTCACTTTTAGACGGATATAAACATTTTATTTTGAGGTAATACATTCTGAATATTTCAGTTTCTTTATGTAAATTATTGCATATTCTTTCCTGTTATTAGAATATATTTATTATTTGATATTATAATTTCAAATAAGTTAGCTACTTTATTCAGGGGGGTAACTGCTATTTACAAGTCTGTTTCTGCAAAAATATCTAATCATCAGAGTATACGAGGCTATTTATGTCGTGCAAATTGTACATATTTTTTATATATTATACCAGTTTAATTATAAAGCAATTTTACCCTACGCATTTTAAAATCTAAGGACAAATAGAATAAATGAATATTTATATTGTAAGAAATGGTTAAAAATTATTTAAAATATGCAAGAAAAATTAAACATTAGTAGTGCTACACAATTTAGGTTTGACAGTAGTCTCGAACTCTGTTCAAATCGATTTAAAATCACATTTGGCCAGATTGTGGTTGACTATTATACTAACTTTTGCAAGTTAACTTTCTACAGTACTATGTAACGATAGAACTTACTTTGGATATATTATCAGATGCTTTATGCACGATTTAGAGTTAATCACAGGCTTTTCACCCATTTTCAATTGTATTAAGAGGGTTTCACGCAAATTTATTTCAAAATTGTGAGTGGATTAGGGTCACTTTAAGTCATCGTAGGATCCAATATTCTATATTGAGGAAAATATGTGGGTGGAAAAAGGACCACATAACCGATGCGTACATGGCTACTAGTACTAAGCAGCTTTATTTAATGATTACAGCTTTGTTTCTTTTTCCATTTTTACAAATCGATTTATAAAAAAAAACTGTTAAAAAGATGTTGGAAATATTAAATTATAAAATATTCATTATTAATCTGATTTTTTATTTGTAGCATACTTTTAATATTTTTAATAAGTAAGCTACTTTAAGTATTTCAAAGTACGCATTGCGTCAGTCTATTTTCTTTCCTTTCTGCATCCACATCGCTAATTAATAAAAAAAAATTAATTCGAGTTGTATGACCTGTTTTGAGCATATTTGCATATATAGGAGCATTTTTAATATAACTGGCAAAAATGGCATCCTTCTAAAACTGACATAGGGCGCTTTTCTTTTCTATTTTTGCGTGCTACAGTGTGTATTGTTCTTCTATATTATTAAAAAATTCCATCAATTTTCCTTTAAAGGGCGTTTCCTCATATTTTATTAGTCACACATCAATGATATCAACTTCGCTTTTTCTATTCATCGATGTCTTTTATTTCTATATTATTAATGGCAAGTTTTTTGCATTCCTTTTTATTACCGACTACGCTGTCCTTCAAAAAAAGTCAGCATTTCATATTTTTGTAATGTTTTTTCCATCCTCTTTGGTTTAATCCTCTTCATTTTATACTCTTTTCTTTACTGTAGTTTTAAAAATCTTGAAACTAGCTCTCCGTGGCCAAATAACAACGCTTTACATAGATTTAAAACTTTCTCTGCCTTCAATTTTTTTTATTTATTTTTAAAAATCTTATTTTGTATTTTCATTTCCAGTTTTTACGTTTGCAGTAATTCATAATTCTATAGATTCGAACCAATCTCTCTTTCCATATTTTTTGCATTCTATTGTTTCTCTTCTGCGGCAATAACTGTTCCCAGTGTACATTTATGTAGGTCATTGGTTGAAGGTTAGGTTATCCTTTAACCTGGTTTGATTCGCTTTTTTCGAAATTACCTTCTAGCAGGCTTTTAAATGTCCTACAATTCATGCAATCTATTTGACTCTGTGAAAAGATTTTGTGGCTATTCAATAATAACTGAAATGTCTCCCATTAATTTTTAGTATAATTTTAATTATAATTAGCATAATCAGTTCTTAATTGTCCGTGAGATATTTGTGTGTGAATACTCTGTGCCTAAAGAATGTATTAATTTTAAGTAACCGAATATGCAAAATCGCTTTCCATTTTCTCTATCTTCATCATTAAGGTCACCTATAATTATCATTAGGTCCAATTTGTGTGCTCCATCACTCTTTGCATCTTTTTATCAAATTCTTCTCTCCCTCGCTCTTTCTCTCTCTCTAAAGTTACGAAACTTCGCTTTAGTCTCCTAATTGACAGATATCACTGAAGTTGTAGTAATACTACAAAAATCCAAATTTAACTTATAAATGTACACTGTATACTTTTCTGTTACCATAGTTACCCCACCATGTAGCCATGGTAACTGTTTTAATTTGTTACTATCCACAATATTCAAAAAAAAAGGAAATCTACAATATCTTCAATTTTTTCTGTTATCATAGTTACGCCAAAGTTTAATTATCCAGCCACAAAAAAAAATGGTTATTTTATTCCTGCGTACTAATGTCTTTTATGAGAAAGCGTCCATTTTTTTTATGATCACTGATTGCCAAAATATCTGTTTGTAGCACGTCTGCGAAGGGGGTCGAAGGGGAACGTATCGAATATTACACGCTCAGTGAAGCTTTTTTGTTAAATATAAAATTAAATTTACAAACCAACCAACCCTGTAAGTCGAGAGGTTACTTTTTTTTCGCAAAAACCCTTAGAAAGAAAAAAAAAAAAAAGATAAAATCCATAAGAAATGAGAATAAAAGCTTCTTTGGAAATGCAATAGAAAGAGTTATAAAATCACAAAAGAGCTTTTATAAAAAGGCACGACATGATAGTAAAAGGGGGAAAATGAAAGAACCTACATTAAGAAAGGAACGGATAAATCTCATCCATTAAGTGATTATGTTCCACTTTATGCGCATTGCCACGTACTACTTTTCCGAATTCTGCAAGCGCTCTGATGTTTCAAAGAAGCTGACTACATTTTTGTTCTTTCACGCACACATGCGTGCTAGAAGATAACAACCAGTATACATGGCCCGCTTTCCACTGCTAAGCTACATCGTCTAGTGGCCTGTGGGAATATAAAGTTACCTCGCATCTCACTTCAGACCAGTGCAAGTTAAGTCTTCCGCCTTTCTCTATTTACATAGGCGACAAACGGTAAAGATTCTAGGAAGGTTCAGCTTTTCGATGGGAAGTGGATCTATTTGTTAGAGCGGAAGCTTATAAAATAACCAATTTCCATTTCTTGCCTTGGTTGGCTACTCAAACAACTTTAACTTCGGGGTTTTCTTATTACAGCGAGAATGTCGCTTCACTCGTGTTTTAAATTAGCTGGTACTTCTCTACAAGAAATAATAAAGGCCTGTTTATCTTAGAGAATTCTAATTTACAAACTTCCTGATGTTATTCGTTCGCATTAACAAAAGAGAAATTTTTTTGCTCTGATATACCTTCTGATTACCCTCTATCTAATAGGAAATACATTACACAGAATTTGTTTTTAGGCATCAACAAACATGTTTTTTCGTTATATTTTATCTCATTCAAGTAATATCTGATATGTCACCTTTTATTTACCGCTAATTATGAAGAATAAGCGGGTACAAACGTACGTTTGAAAACTTGTGATCCCATTGTTGACTGGAAATGAACTTATTCCTCTGGGAGCTCTGTTACCATAGAAACAGAAAAGTTACCTTGACTGATGGAGGGATTGCACGGTTCCATTTAATTCTGATAATAAGTTTAGAATAAAACTAAATTTGTCAGAATATGTCACTTTTAACTTTTTTTCCCCTTAGGCATTAATAAAATAGGTTTAGTTAAGCAAATAACATTCATAACAAGCTGATATCTAAGGTTCATTTATTACAAATTCAAGTTACAGTCAAAATACTTGTAATTACATTTAAAGTTTTTTGGTAATGTAACTTTCCAAATTTAAAGTTTGCTTATTCCTGATTTATTGGAAAGCCCGCAAAACACCATCAGCAATGCACACAGATTGCAACTTATAACAAATGAGAAGGGAATTTATTTATGAAAAAAAAAAGTCGTGTCAGCTAAACTTTGCGTATTCCTACCAGTATCTTATAATGCGAAACGGAAAACATGGCCGTTCAGAAATGAAGCATTGCTGAGCTATTTACTCATTGATAAATGCCATTTCCTCGGTTGTCATAGCAACAGAGACAAGCTTGCCATCTCAGGAACTCTACTATTAGCGAGTGAGCTGATAGGGGAAGTATTGTCATCCTCGTTACTCTTGCCTTAGACAGTGCTGTACAGCAGAATATTGCACTTCACTCTTCATTCTGTTCTCACACACTTATGACTCATCAGATCTCTTCAACACCGTGTAGCTGTTATAATGATAGCAGGTTTATTCTTTGGCAAACTCTCCTAAGTTTTCACTTTGGAGCATCCTGTAAAGTTCTGAACATGGCGAAATGCCCATGTTTGGTATATTTTCTATTACACGAACATCCCGAAGAGCTGGAGGATGCATCATGTAAAAGGCTTGCTTAATACTTGTCTAGGAATATAGTGCAACGGTAATTAAGTTATAATTATTTAATATCATAGCAATTAAGCTATTGATGTTAAATAATTAGATTAATTTGTGATTTCAGAACATCCAAAAACGAAATCTTACAATACACTTAGCCGAGAGTATATCTTTGAGTGCACGCAAATATATTTCCATCACGTGGTTTAATTGTAAGCAATGAAAAGATAAAGTAGAGAACCATTTACTTTATGCCGCCAAGCAAATGAACCTGATCCCCATCTCATTCAACTTTTTTTTTAATCCATTCATAATTATTCGGAAGTTCTCCCGTTGATATACCGAGATACGTTTTTGTACAGGAAACTGATGTATGTGCCTGTTTGGGGGAGTGTGTTGAAGTATAATCTCTTTTAATTAAAGAACTCTCTCCTCCCTTTCAAATTCGATAGCGTACACTTACCAAGTAGCTAATGATAAGTACAAAAATTAGCTCGTTGTTTCCTTTATTTAAAATAAAAGTCGTATCTTTCGAAGCGCGCATCAATTTTCTTCTAAAAGCCTGGCCAAACGCCCTTCAAATTATCCCCTATTTTCTGTGCAGGCACGGATAAAATTTGTCAGCTCACTAAATCAAAGAGTGAATCTGTTTCCGCGTTGGCTTTTATGTTTGCCTGTGGAGTCCCCTTTTTTTTTTAATTATGCTCATTACACGAAACTTGATTATCCCCTTCTGGATTCACTGCAAGTGTTCTAAGAAGGATGATACTTAATCTTTCTTCTTCTTCGATTTCAGATAGTTTTTAGCCGAGAGATAAGGAATTTTTAAACGGCACTTAAATAAGAAACCCACTAGAGGTCGCTCACTTAAATTACCTTCTTAATACGCCTTGTAGCTTGCTAGCATTAGCCTTAATCTCCAAACGAGAATTGGATCATTGGAAGGAAAAAAACTCATTGATACAAATCAATTTTCTTCTCGCAAACTTGTAAATACTAAAAATTCTTTATGGGGAAGGTGTGAAGTCTCTCCGTTATTTGCATTTCTACTTAATTCAGACAGCATGCTGGAGAGTATAAAAGGTTTTGATTCAATTAACTTACGAGATGTCCGTGCGTGCGTACAACTACCAGCGAATTCAACCAAGCACAGTCGCTCTATTATTAACAGCCAAACTTCGACTAGAAAAACAATTAAAAAATTTATCCTCAAAGGAATTATTTACACATCTGTCTAACGCTTTGTTTTCAGAAAAGTTTGCGTAATATTTCTTTTACCAAGGGCCTTAATCTTTCCTTAAAATACGCGCTTTCTTTTAATCTCTTATGAATAAATATCTTATTAATATTTTTACTGCTATATGTCTTCGGAAAGTCAGCACCACCTGCTAGCTTCCTGTCTCTGATGTTTCAACGGAATATTATCCTATTTTTTCTTTCTTTTCCTAATGGGGATTGTATAACGTTCGCCCTATTCTAAGCCTTATTTTGTAGACAGGAATTTAACAGTCTTTGCTGTAGGTTTCCTGCATATATTACGCTGCTTTTGTGGGTGTTTTTTCTTACCCTTTTCCCAAAACTCTATACAAAAAATTCTCATTTCCGTATGTATTAGAATCCTTCATAAACTTTCGGGTCCTCTTGCTTTATTGGATTTTATATTGTCCTCTAAACAGTTTGAATATTAAAATACCGCCCTATTTTTAGCAATGCATATTCTGCCTGCTTCGCCATTCTTGACATGATAAATCGCATCGTTTATGAATTATTATTTATCCCGTGGGTGTTCTTATCCTGTTTTTTTTTTTTTCATTTTCTCTTTTAAATGATCTAGTTAGAATTTTGCTATGAAGCGGTAGGCGATTTTTTCATGTGAAGGTTGTTTGCTATCTTTAATAAAATTATAATAATTAAACAATTACCGTACTGACTCAAGAAAAGGTTTCATTTAATCCTCATACAGATTTCAGATGTATTTTACGAAAACCTAATCTAAGTTAGTTTTATAAATGAAAAGAGTATAGATCTGTGGTTATTTTCGTATTGTATACAGACATACACTACATTATCAAATGTATAAGTATAACACAATATAATATGATGTGGGCTCATCTTTGACATTCGATATAGCAGACGACTTATGAGAAAAAAGAATTTTTACTACATTTTGGCAAGTTTAAATGGAAATATTTAATGTAAATCTTTTAAAATAACTTGAAGTAGCCATCCATGGTCCATTTCACGTACACCTTTCCAAATTACCCCACAGATGTTCAATAGGGTTAAGATTGGCGCTCTGGATCTGCCATTCCAGTGTTAGCATAATGGTAGGTAGAACTTTCCTGCTGAAACGTGTATGGCCCTTTACCGCAAAAGCTCAGGACATTGTCTAGCATATCACGATAGGAGAATAGTAGGACAATCCATTCACTGTACCATCTACAAAAATCAGCATCCAATGCCATACCACGAAAAGCATTCACATACCATCACCGTTCATGACTGTAGTTCACAGCTGGGACGATTCAGTGTAGCAGCATTCTTCTAGCTATCGTTCAGCTTAATTCCGCTTCTTTAATGTTAACACTTCATTCTAACCTTAATACAGCTTGACTGCATTTCGGAGTTGTACTCTGAAACCCGTCATCAGGCCTACGCCACTGTAAAGAGAAAGATCCTGGATTGCAATAGCAACATTTCAATAAATAACTTATAGAAAATTCTCACGCATTATAATGTTCTGAGGCTTTTTCATTTAAAATACGGTTGGCCCCTTCGTGTTTCAACTGTTGGATGTATTTTCGTCTTCCGCTTCCATATAATGTTATGTACAGTGATCACTGGCCACTTCAAAGTTTCCTGCCAACACCAAGTCCTACAATGTGGTATCCTCTAGTACTTGCCCTTGCTCATGTGAAATTTTGCTTAAAATATGATCAATATACGCTTCATGTGGAATTTTGCTTAAAATATCACCAATATACAGTTGTGGATAAAAAACTGCATCACCTTAAAAAAAGTAACATTTGTAGTGAAACGTATAAGATATTGTTTGATAACAGTAATTTTGTTTGTCGCAAAGCAAAGGTATTGCGTCAGATAACGCTTATATTGCATCAGACAGCAATTGCAAGGAGTTGCATCAACCGTTTCTATAAATACGGCGTTGGAAGGGTATACATGCTCATTAGTATCCTGTTTTGCAGAGGTGTACGCATGGCTCCATATGTTCACTTGACACCAAGAAAAAAAAAGTGCAGCTGTTGCTCTGTCCCAGGAAGGGCTTTCTACGCGTGCTATCGCTGATAAAATAGGCTGCCATCAGTCAACAGTATCCCGGGTGCTGAAATTAAAGTGTGAAACCAGTGATGTGAAGAGAAGACCTGGATCAGGCCGTAAGAGAGTGACTACGCCTTCCCAAGATCGATATTTGAAACGGCTATGCCTTCGTAATCGCCATGCTAGTGCTCCTCATCTAAAACTGGACTTTGAGATGCTCTCTGGTGTTGTTGAAACAAGTGCACGAACTACCCAAAGACGGCTTTCGGAATGTGGTCTGCATGCCTATCGGCCCAAGAAGAAGCCTTTGTTGACCCAACAAATGAGGAAGAAGCGACTTGCTTCGTGTGAAACGCATGTTTCATGGACTAAAGAGCAAGCAATGGGACACCGTCATCTTTTCTGACGAATCAAAATTCAACCTGCATGGCTCGGATGAGAAGCGATATGGCAGAAGACGAAAATTGGAGGCATACCATCCTGACTGCAGAACACCGCCTGTAAAGTTCCCCACTAGTTGGATGGTCTGGGGATGCATAACAAGCAAAGGCGTGGAGCGAATTAAGTTTATTAACGGAACGGTGAATGCAGAAACCTACACTGCTATCTTGGAGGAGTGCCGGAAACCCGTTATTAGGGATCACCACACAGACGGCCAAAAGTGCATTTTTCAACAGGACTCACAGCAAAATTGGTAATTTTATGCTATTTAGATTTAAGGATGAGTTTGTCTTCTTGTCTCACAAAGCTTAAAATATATACTTCCACCAATGTTTTACCTCGTTTTTATCCCTTAAGGTGCAGTCATACCTCAGAAATTGGACTGACCCAGCAACAGTTCACATTTGAACCCTATTGAAAATTGCTGGTACATAATGTCGTCTAAAATTGCTCAGAAGAAGCCAACAAGTAAGATTCAGCTGCAGGAGAGCATTGTAAGGGTGTGGTACCACGAAACTGGGCAACGGTTTATCCAGAAGTTGATTAACTCTATGCCAGATCGTTGCAAGGCTGTAATTGCTGCTCGAGGAGGAACAAAAATAAAAAATAAATACTGAGGACTTATTTTGCTCATTTACAGTACATAAATCAACAAAATTTTAACGTAATACAGCTGATTTACAGCATTACGTTAACTTGTCATTTCAGTTTGTACACGTAAATGCAATTAAATGTATGTTTGGTTGTGATGATTTCTCATATTTCCATTAATTACGCATTTCACCCATTGGGAAGATATTTATGGCAATTAGGTATATCAGGTGGAGTCTTTTTATTGGATTTCATTCACAGAGATATCCCATCTAACAAAAATGCATTTCAAACATTTCTGCAACCCACAATGCAGAGCAAAACTCATAAGTGATGCGGTTATTTTTTTTTGTCCGCCACTGTACATTCTGTAGTTCCATGTAGTACCTATGAGCTACTATAAAATGTTTTCTATATCATCTGTATTCCTCCCGTCAATGACGCGAGGAATTTTTATGGGCCTTTTTACAACGAGGCTGAGTTAGACGGTCTCAGGCGAGGGTAGCATGGTTTTTTCTCTCTCGGAAACTTGAGTTTTTCGTCCAGAAAACCGACTACGCAATTTAGACATATTATATAAGGCGCAATATAGCCAAAGTTGCTGATGCCCTTTAAACCCCACAACAACCTACAACCAACCAACCATTATATCATTAACACTGTAGACGTTTTACACATAATGTGATTATCCTCTGGTGTCCCAATACTTTTGATAACATAATATACACTGAGTGATCACTGAATTATGACCACCCCCTATGAAAACTCAATGCGACCCGTTGACCAAGTGAGGTACGAGAGTGCGCAGTTAGTGTACAATAAAAAATAAATTTTCTGTTTATACTCCGGGTCGACCAAACGGTCAGAGGAGTTTACAAGATACACAGAATACAAGAAACAGCACCGTATTCGGCAGTCACGGGCTTGAACCCCAGTCACTCAAGGCACGTGTACTTATGCACCCGCACGCCTGACCACTAGGCTACGGCGGCCTTCAATCTCAATATACAATTAAGATTTATTTTTGTTGCATCTTAATATACAACAAAATAATATATCCGATTTAAAGTGAGTCGTTTTTTTTTTTAAATGTGGTTAAATTTAAATAATCGAATGCACCTTAATTTATTAACTTCAAATTAATCTTAGTTATTTTTCCGCGTGCTAATATATTACTTGATGTTATATTTTAACTAATGAATTTTATGAATAATTTTAGCGCTTAAAATTTTGGAAAACGAATCATTCGTCAGTTAATTTTCTTTCATAAAATATTTGATAACACAGAGTTCCTTCAACATTAGGTGGCACCACCCTGCATTTATGCCCTCGTGCGTAGCACAGTTGGTAGACATGAGTTCGAAAAAGACCCGAGTTCGAGTCCGATCGATGACGTGAGGAATTTTTACGGGCCTTTTTCACAACATGGCTAAGTTAGTCGGTCTCAGGCGAGGGCAGCATGCCCGAGACCTCCCGGAAACTCGGGTTTTCGTCCAGCAAACAGAAAATCGACAACAGAACCCATGCAATTTACAGACAATATACATGGAGCAATATGGCCTTAGTTGCTGAGGTTCCTAAAAACCCTACACCCCTACTACCTGCATTTATCCATACTTCTTTGGACCGCATCAATATTCAAGGATCATTTGCTTAGTTCTTAGAAACTAAAGCGCACCACCAGTTCAACGACATTAGTATATCGATCCAAATTAAATATGCAATTATAGAATATAATAAAAACATTAAAAATAAAAACTTAAGATTTATTTTTTTAAAAGAATATTAAAAACTGCCTAGTCTAGAAAAGAATTGGTGCCTTTGCCACCAGACACACTCAGTAACTCGAGAAAAAATTTTTTAATCTCTCTGTCTAAATACAACTTTAATTTCGATATATCTTTTTTGGTGTGGTCATAATAAATATTTGAAATCATAAAGAAAATTTTGAATTATTCTCTATTTGGGAACACAATTATTTGCAGCACTCAAATCAAATAATAAACGCCCAAAGTCTGTAAAAGTTCGATTATTTTTAAAATTACAACAGCACATAATTAAGACGCCGTTCATAAACAAAAACGTTCTTCGATTGAGGTGTCTCGGTTCTTGTCTGAGCCATTAGCGTTCGATAAGGAAAACTTTATTTGTTAAGAATTATCTTGGCTAGCTTCTCTCGGAGCTGACGATTCTGCACGAAGGAGATTAATTTTATCTGTTTGTGGTCGTGTAGTCACTAATTAATCAGAGAATACTGGCAGTTACACATTGGGGTTGGAAACTGCTTCGTGTGTTTATTTCTTACGGTTCATCAACTAGAAGAGGTTTACTAAAGAGCCTTCAAAACAACTTTCACAGATAAACGATTTAATTGGATCTAATTAAGAGGTTTGAAGAAAATTTAGTATCAGTCAGATACAATAAAAAAAAGTGGTAAAATTAGATTCTTAACATAAACAATACAAAGTTAGTTTATAATTCTGGGATGAAAAACCGCGATTAAAATTTGCGGATAATTCATATGAAATGATAATTCGAAGAGGCCTGGTTTGTTTAGATTAGTTTATGAAAACTAATGTTGTTTGGATGTATCAGTACATTATGAGTGTTTAAAAGATCGGTTTGTCTGCTGCCGAGGAAAAAACGGCGGGGTTCACTGATATTAATAAATTTAAGAATTCGGATGCTAATTATTATCTGAAGTTAAGTGTATTCTCTAATAATGCAGAACAAATGATTCAACTGATTTTTAAGGGCTTTGCAACTGAAGGTTGCAATTGCAAAGTTTATTTCCAAGAAACTCTGGTTTTTCATCCAGCAAACAGACATACCGATGGAAGAATATACACAAATACAGATATAATATACTGACGCCCAGTGGTCTTAGCTGCCTTGGCGCTTAACGTACGTACACACATACACACGCGCGCTTGATGATTATCTAAGAGGCGAGATTAATAATGAAGTTCTCTAATCTTTATGACGAACAGAATATAGGCATCAGAGGGATTAAAGATAGTCCTATCACGTAAAGCAGAAACAAAATAAACAAAAGCAGATGCACATTCACAAGTATTTGTGCATAATTACACATTCGGCGTTTAAACATGAGCTACTAGATTCTCTTCGAGAGAGAGATTTTGCTGACTGATTACTTCTATCCATTGTAATTGCCGTTGTGAATTGGAGTGCTGGAGTAATGCGAGTAGTCTGCGATTAGGGGTTGCTTTGCCGAAGAACATGACAACAGTGGATCGCTTTGATATATGGACCACACCACAATGCCTTACCTCCCTCTCCAGTGGTGCGCTGTTTACAAGGTTTGGAGACTTTCCATTTCAATGCACCAAAAGGAATGATTCTAGAAGGCGGCCAATGCAGCCTTTTCCTTCGCAGCAGTAACAAAACCTCTCTAATAAATCCTAGTTACGCACCCAGAATGCGGCACGTCGTTGCTACAGATCACTGTTAGTGTCTGTGTGACATAGAAGACGGAGGACGCTCATAATTTAAGCGAAGTAAATCTCCCTATAATTTTATAGTAGATGTTCGCCACAATTAAGAATTTCTTCCTCTTTTCTAAATATTTCTTTTCGTTCTCTGATTAATGAAAACCGTCATTAAGCTGGGCCTCAAAAACCAAACTTCTTTATTCAACAAACAGCAGAAGTTTGAACTTTTTTTAAAATTAAGACTAATGCTAATACTGGACTACTGTTCTCTTTTTTTAAGAATATAGCATTAAGTAATTTTCGAATTACTGTTAAAATAAATGATATTGAATTGCCTTAAGTTTTGTTCTGACTCCAAGGCTATTCTAAAAAAAAAATACTTTCATTAAATATACTAATTGTATACTAATAAAATACAATTCTAATGGCACTATAAAAACATTTGTTTCATTATGTTTATAAAGTATGCTAATACATTTTTAAGCCTAATGACTGCATTTAATATTATTTTCTAATTAATGTTAAGCCTAAAAACAATATTAAGTATTGGACTCGTTACATTTGTACAGTTTCTGTAGTCTATCCAGCGTAAGAAATAATTGGGATTTTAGACGACCACAGTAAAGGGCTCTATAAGTTAGGCAACATTTCGATATGGATTTATCGAAGTTTGTGGTTGGAGTAATAAAACCATCTATTGCCGAGCGAAGGAAGTCATAAGCAACTACATGAAATTCTTTTGAGAAAGAACTGTAGGGGTATTTTTTTGTTGTTGTAGGGTTTTAGTTGCATCAGCAGCTTAGGCTATATTGTGCCGTATAATATGTTGGTAAATTATGTGGATTTTGTGGTCGATTTGCTGTTTGTGGGAAGAAAAATGCGAGTTTTCAGGAGTAAAAACCGTGCTCTCGTCTGAGACCGACTAACTCGGTCACGTTGTGAAAAATACACAATTCCTAGCGTCATTGACTGGATTAAAACGCGGGTCTTTTCCACCCAGTATGAGGAGGATGGCGATTATACCAACTGCTACTTACGAGGATGTAAGAGTATTATGCCAGCAATAAAGTAAGAGAATGGTCTGTTATGGCTACCGACTTAAGTCGGTCTGCTCGGTAGCACAATGGTTATAACCACTGCCCTCCACACACTGAATAGAAAATGCCCGCTTCGAAATCCGTCAATAACGGAGGAACGTTTATGGACTTTTTTTCCTCAGTGGCTGAGGAAGTAGGTTTCAGGCGTGGATAGCAAAGTTTCCCTCGGAAACTTGATTTTTTTTCTTCCAGAAAAAAAAGGCAAATTGATTAGCGAACACACGCAATCTATGGACATAATACACATGGGTTTATAAGTTCGGTCTTTGGTGGTAGACACTAATATAACAGAAAGCCTACCGACTTAAGTCGAAGTGCGGTCTATGGTATACTGTGTGGGTCTGGACCTTTCTTTTTTTGACAGATATTTATTTAAAGTATACCCAGTAAAATAAAATAAAAAATAAAATAAAATCCGTCAATAACGGAGGAACGTTTATGGACTTTTTTTCCTCAGTGGCTGAGGAAGTAGGTTTCAGGCGTGGATAGCAAAGTTTCCCTCGGAAACTTGATTTTTTTTCTTCCAGAAAAAAAATTTTTATTTTATTTTACTGGGTATACTTTAAATAAATATCTGTTAAACTATGGACCCCAGTACTCCAGGCCCATTTGTCACTATTTCTTTTTTTGATTTGAAGAGAAAAAAATATCTATTACTGGTATGATGGCCAATTTTAATTTATCTATAACTGGCCATAACGTGTCATAATTTCATCTGCTGCATCTGAACTTGAGTAATGCTACTGTTTGTTGATCAACAAAGACGTCGCGCTTGGCATGTTTCCTATAACATGACTGTAAACTGGTGCATTGGCGTGGACTCGATGGAAAACAATGTCATTTTTGTACAAGATTCATAGTAATATCTATTACAAATATAAAGCATTATTGAGAATCTATTAAAGCATTTAAAATAATCAAAGCATTCTTGATAATCTACCGGGTATATTTTTATATTTATTGTAGGTACGTAAATGCCTAGATGGGTTCAGTATATGTATCTCTAAACTATAAAGAAATTTACGGAATTGGATAATGGAAGAAATCGTTTATATAGATCCCATAAATGCTTAATGGAGAATTTTAGTACCATTCCATGAAAAAACAAGGTCAGAAATTGCTTCTAACAAATCCCGTGTAACTTTCAAACCAAAAAAAAAAAAAAAAAAAAAAAAAAAGAAAAACATTTCTCCTGCGCCAACAACTCATAATGATCTAATTTACTGGAAAACTGGCAAAACGGACAAGTTATTCTGAAGTAAGAAGCGTTAATAAAGTTAGCCTAAAAGTCCTAAACATTTCTTAATCTAATTTTCAAAACATCAATGGCCATCTACAAGGCTAAGTTTTTGTTACAATAATCATTGCAAAGACTTCAAAGGTTCGGTTCTTCCAATTTTTCATGAGTGAGTAAGAATACGGATTGGTGGAAGAACCAACTGTTAAGCAAAAGCTTCCTTTCTGGGAAACTGAATAGCTAAACTATGCCCACTGCCGAAATAGTAACGTTTTGTACAACTTTTATTACAATCACGTGAATATATATTATTTTTTAAGAATACAGTGTTATATTTTCACTCCATTTCCGCACATTTTTTCCAAGTATTACTCTACGAAGGTGCACTTTAGTAAACTAAATGCATTCTTGGAAAACTACGGCACATTATGGTCGATATCGCAAGTAACCTGTGACTGTTCCGTCAGCTGTGTCCACCACCACAAATCTGTGCATCCATTCATATCGATTGGCCAAAGTAGAGAGATTCAGCGAGTTTGTAAAAGAGACATATGATGTGCTATAAAGAGAAAGCCAACTGTGAAAGTTAATATGCTGATGGCCTGTAAAAAAAAAAAAAAAAAAAGAAGTACTTTAAAATATATTTGCCAAAGTTTACTGAAAGTATTTGTTAAAGTGTGGCAAATAATCGTATTCCTACTTAATAGCTAATATTATAGAGGCTATCAGCTATTAGGATCCTTCTTGGAAATGAATTATTGTGATGATTCTACCAACAAAGGAACTCTCAATTTATGGATCGTTAACCCCTATCCCCAACCTCCCAGTGAGGAGAACAAACGATCCCTGGAAGGGAGGTTACCAAGAGCGTATAAAATAAGACAGTCACTCAACACTTTCTAATTAAGAAACTACGACTGGGAGGCAGCACTTTGGAAATATTTTTAGCGAAAGGGATGGAGTTATTTCGATATTTCAACCTTTCCAAATTTCCAGTCAAAAAAAAGTTGTTGTGCAGCTCTCCTAAAAATACTGTGTTGAAAATTTTAAATACTATTAAAGTCAAAATACAGTAACCCCCTCGACTTACGGACCTCCTTTTAGCTAATTTCGGATTTAATATACGAAAAAAACTTGACTGGCACCAGAGTATTAGTATTAGCCAAGGGCTTTTGCTGCACCGGCCATAAAAAAAAGTAAAAAAGTAATTAAGAAAATACAAATTATGCACTTTCCTCTTCACGAAGATAACTATCCAGCTGACCTCTGAATTTTCAAACTGTCAGCCCTCCAATTCCTGCAGAAGCAACTTGTTCCAGGAATCAACACCCGCTGGCTAAAACAAAACTTCCTACAAGCTAGTTTAATCCTCTTCCCCCTGTAATTTGAATTTATTGCCCCTAGTTCTGGAACTGGAGGAGTTATTCAGCGAGGGGAATGCCAGAGGTGTATTCAACTCTAGCAGTAAGCTAGAGAATCTTGTAATAACTGAGAGCAAAGTGGAGGAGAAATTGTTGAAGATAAACACAAGAAAGGCACCTGGGGTGGATGGGATCTATCCAGTTATATTAAAGGAGGCAGCAAAGGAGGTAAGCAAACCCTTAGCCATAATTATGAGAGCTTCCTTGGACTCAGGGGAGGTACCCATTGACTGGAGATGTGCAAATGTGACCCCAATTCACAAAGGGGGATCAAAGGCTGACACAAGTAATTATAGACCTGTGAGTTTAACTTCTGTTCCCGGAAAATTAATGGAGGCACTGGTGAAAGAAGCACTGCAGGATCATCTAGACAAGACTTCAGTTATAGCTAGGACACAGCATGGTTTTGTTAAGGGGAAGTCTTGCCTGACCAATTTGATTGGATACTATGATGCAGTCACAAAAGAACTGGATGCAGGGAATAACTTTGATATTATATACTTGGATCTTAGAAAGGCTTTTGATACTGTTGCACATGGAAGACTGCTGCACAAATTGGAGCAGTGTGGCATTGGAGGCAAGTTGCTGCTATGGATAAAGGGGTGGTTGAGGGGGAGAAGACAGAGAGTGGTAATCAATGGACACTGCTCATCGTGGACTAATGTTATTAGTGGAGTCCCTCAGGGTTCAGTATTGGGGCCTTTATTGTTTTCTGTATTTATAAATGATATTGATGATGGTATATCAGGCTTAATGTCCAAGTTTGCAGACGATACAAAGGTTGGCAGGGTTGTCAAGGACACTACTGACACTATGCTGCTGCAACAGGATTTGGAAAGGTTGAGCAGATGGGCTTCGAGGTGGCAAATGAAGTTTAACATTGACAAATGTAAAGTACTACATATGGGAAACAGCAACCCCAGAGCAACGTATCAACTCTGTGGTACTACACTGACAGTGGTAGAGAATGAAAGGGACCTGGGGGTGGTGGTGCAGGCAGATATGAAGTTCTCTGAGCAGTGCAGACGAGCTGCAAGAGTAGCTCATGGTGTATTGTCAATGATATATAGAAATTTTTCTAGCAGGGATAAGGAGGTGATTATTCCCTTGTATAAGGCAATGGTCAGGCCACACCTAGAGTACTGTATACAGGCCTGGAGGCCTCATTTCAGGAAGGATGTAGAGCTGCTGGAACGAGTACAGAGAAGGGCAACTAGATTGGTGAATGGGACAAAGGGGTTCTCTTACGAAGAAAGGCTTAAGTTTTGCAAATTACAGTGTCTGGAAACTAGGCACCAGCGGGGTGATCTGATAGAGGTGTACAAAGCCTTGAATGGTTTGAGCATGCTCAATGCTGATGGGATTCTTCCTCTAGCTCAGAAAAATCACCTGAGAGGGCATAAATTCAAATTGAGGAAAGACAGATGTAGGATAGATGTGCGGAAATTTGCCTTTAGCCAGCGGGTGGTTGGTGGGTGGAACAGACTTCCATCCCTTGTCGTGGAAGTTGATAGCCTAAATAAGTTTAAGGCTCAGCTGGACAGGTATTTCGAACGAACAGAGGGGTGAAGTGGAAGTGGTTATTTTTATTTATTTATGTTACTTTTTTTTTTTTTTTTTTTTTTTTTGGCTGATGCTGCATAAGCTTGCTTTCTTGCATCAAATGCCTCTACTAATGCTAATGCTAATGCTAATGCTAACTCTCAAAACAGTGAAAATTTCGCCTTCCTTCATTTTACTAACCCTTCTCAGAGCCTTATAAACTCTCTAAGATGCCTAGTTGCCAAGCTACAGAGCTTGGCAACCAGGCACAACAAAATCGACGTCTTCCCTGGTATGGTCACCTTTTGCTGATTTCGCCATGCGAGTTGCAAGTCTTTAGACTCTTTCAAGCAACTCAATGTCTTTCTTCAGACGAGGTCTCCATACTTGACCAGAGTATTAAAAGTGAGGTTTTACAATTGCCTTATATAGTGGAATTATTGCCACCCTATCTCTACAGAATATTGTTCGATAAATCATTGATAAGACATCATGGACTTTTCTGGCCGCCTCTTTACACTGCTCACAGAACTTCACATCAGCTTGTATCGTAACTTCTAGATCCCTTTCTTCCTCTACTATCTTTAACTCAACTCCACCAAATGTATAAGTGGCAGTTATTTTGTGGTTGCTCTTCCCCAACTGTAGGACTTTGCATTTTAGTGGCAATAAAACACAACTGCCACTTTTCTTACCATTCTTGAAATTTGTTCAAGTCATACTGAAGGAGCGCTGTTTAGCACTCAATATTAAAGACTCGCCAAATCTTCACATCCTCTGCAAATTTTGGCATCACGCCCTCTGTCCCTTGCTTGTTTTGTTTATGAAAATCAGAAATAACAGTAGTCCAAGAACCATTCCTTGGCGTACTCCACTTCCTGGCGTTAGACCAATATGATGAATATTAGTTAATCACAACCCACTGGCTTCTGCCGTGCAGCCACCATACGATCCATCTTAGAATCTTTTCAGTAATCCCAAATGTTCTTCTACTATGCTATGTATCAACCAATAAAGTTAAAGTAAATAACAGTTTTTTTTTTTTTTGGTTGTTTAACATTATTTCAAGGTTTCTAATACATACATATACAAAATAAGTTTTCAATTTTCAATTGTGGGGTAAAAATGGTCGGTTTTTGTTGTTTTATAGGATTCTAGGAGTTTCAGCAACTTAGGCCATATTACGTTTGTAAATTGCGTGTGTCCTGTGGTCGATGTGCTGTTTGCTGGACGAAGAATCCGAGTTTTCGGGAGAAAAAATCGTGCTACCCTCGCCTGAAACTAACTCACCCAAGTTCTGAAAAAAGCTCATGAAAGTTTTTCCCATCATTGATGGGATTCGAACGCGGTGTTTTTCCACACGGTGCGGGGAGGACGGTGATTATACAAACTACGTTACACACGAGGGTTGTGGTTTACTGTACCTTATGTCTAAAAATAGTATCGGTCAATACACTATTGGAAAATGATACAACTAACGCGAAGAGTCACAGAATTAATTTAGAATTCTAAATTAATTCAGTAACTCTTCATATAACCACAGCTTTTATGGACAACTAACTACGGAGATATGGATAAATCCAACCCCAGATTAAGTAGTTTCAAAGTAACTTTAATTAAAAGAAAAGCTCGGAGTTTCCAACTCAAATAAAAAAATATATTGGTAACTAATCTGCGTCTTAAAATATACAGAAGGGACGTTTCTGATGAGAAGAGCCACCTGGTGGAATGTGGCTGCTTTTATTCATTTGCTTTGATTCGTAATTAAGGGAACAAAGCTGCGAGTAATTTAAGGATTTAGAAAAACTTGAACACCTGTTAAAGGGATAGGCTGTGGGGAGTGACTGTTGGAAGTCTGTGGGAAAATCTGGAGAGTGAGTTTTCTTGTATAGAGAAAAAAAGTGAGTTTGGCTATTCCGAAATGTTTTTTGATAGACGTATTCATTATTTCTTATAAACTTAGTGTGTTCTGTCTTTCTGTCTTGGGTTGGGGAGACTAGAAATTAATGATTCCTGGCAATGTAATATTAAAAAAACTGAATAAGAAATTATAGGGTTGATCGCTACAGATCAGTTTATGAAAATAAATTATGAAGCTGCTAAAATTAACGTACCAACAATTTAAATGTAAATAATTTAATCTTTACATTTTTAAATGAATTAATTTGATTTCGATTATTTTTTAAACTTTCAATTTAATTAATGAATTAAAAATACGAGGACTGTTCAATAAAGATGGTCATAATTTTTCATTAACAACCGTACTGCTTGCTATTTCTAGCTGAGCTACGAAATTTAATACCACACCACGCTGCATCACACAGCAACTGCGCAGTTGACTCGTTCGCATGGTGTGACCGTGGAGGTCGGTGATGTTTATGCCTGTTCGATTTCGCCCACGTAACAATGGACGTGACACGAGAGGAACAGTATGCTGCTCTCAAATTTTGTTTCCGTCTCAAGAAAAAAATCAGCTGAAGCGTAGGAAATGTTAAAAGAGACTTATGATGAATATACACTTCCATATAGCACAGCTCGTGCTATTTAGAATGTTTAGAGATTGAATCACGTCTATCACACAAATCGGCGATCTTGGAGCTCCAACCACTGCTTTCACCACAGAAATAAACAATGCTTCTGTAATCGGAGAGAAGATCGTCGTATAACAGTAAGGCAACTGACAGATGTTGAGAATCAGTAGGAAGCACGTGAGGTATACTCCATGACCATTTGCATATGACACGTGTTTGTGCTCGCTGGGTTTCAAGACCACTCACACCCAAGCAACAGCAAGTTCGCGTGGGGGTTTGTCAAGAGCTGCAACGGATCGGTACTGAAGATGATGAGGTTCTGTACAAGGTTATAATGGCGGATAAGACATGGCTTCATCATTTCGACCCAGAGAATAAGCAACAACGCTCTGTTTGGAAGTCTACATCGCCAACACCAAAAAAAAAAAAAAAAAAAAAGCAAAAGTTAGATTTCGCAGGAAAGGTTATGGTCACCTCTTTTTTTTGACATTCAAGGAATAGTTTACCAGCATCTTGTGCCACGTCATACGACTGTTATGGGACCTTAATACAGAAATGAATTGTACACTTTGCGGGATAACATCCATCGCAAACGACAACAGCTGTACATAGGTGGTTGGATGCTGCATCACAACAAAGCGAGACCCCACATTTCTCATACTATCATTGAGTACTTAGTAGCCAACATCAAAGTAAAATGTGTTCCATATGCGCCCTACAGCCCTGCCCTTGCACCCTGCGATTTTGTTTTTTATTTCCAGAGTTGGAGCTGCGAGGAAAACGTCTCCAGTCATCAGAAGAAGTTGTAAAGACATAGGAGGTGATTCTCAAACATGTCAAAATATGGACTCTACCATGTTTTTGAAGAACGGCAGAAACGTTGGAGTAAGTGCATTTCATCAAATGGGAATTACTTTGAAAAGGACTATAAAAATATGGATGATTAATAAAAGGTATATATTGTGGAATTAAAAAAATGAATATGTTGTGGAAAACAACCACGTAATGTTCTTCCCTAACTATATTAGATCTAACATGAACGCATATATGAATCTCGCGGCGATAGATGCATTTTAATTTGCATCGTATCTTCCTTGCCTTAAGTTTGGTCAGGGGTAAACCTTGTGTTTAAATAAACCAATAATAATTAGGTCAGGAAGTCCCATGTCCCATAACTGGCGAACCCCGGGAATAGATAACATCTCTCTTACAAGAAATTCAACCGCATAAACAGGGGCACATAGCGCAGCAGTTCGCTCAGATGATGAGGCACCCTTACACAACCCCAGAGTCCATGACTCAAGGAAACACCTACCTGTCGGTTATGGACAAAGACACCACAACCCGGCGAAGTACAGACCGATCGCCTGATCCTGGCCAGCTGCATAACTAAGAAAATATCAGACCACTTGGAGAGTCAGAACATCATGGCCAAGCAGCAGAAGGGGCGTAAGCAGATGAATAAAGGATGCATGGAGCAACTGACCATGATGCCGCAGTTATGGAGCAAGCCTACAAGAAGAACCGCGTACACGGCCTACATCGATTACCGCAAGGCCTTCGACTCTGTGCCCCATAGCTGGATGATAGACACACTGACACATTTCCTAGAAGCAACCATGACGAAGAGGAGGACCATCACCAAGGTCGAAAACATCACGACCAGACCGATCCCCATCAGAAGAGGAATCTTCTATGAAGATGCCCTGAGCTCACTATGGTTCTCTCTAGCGCTAAACCTGCTGTCCACCATGCTCAACAATTGGAAATACAGATATATCCTAAAAGAAGGGAGGAAGAAGCTGTACACCCGCTCTCACTTGTGTACATGGATGATATCAAACGCTATGTGGCGACCGAGAATCAACTCCAAACGCTACTCCAGATCACCGAAGAGTTCAGCACTGATATCAAGATGCAATTTGGCCTAAACAAATGCAAGAACAATGGACTGCATCAAGCTCTAGTCGGCCGGTGAAGAAATTGAAGCCATGACAGAGGGAGAGACCTACAAATATCTGGGGATGACGAAGGCCCATCATTTAGAACACAAAAAGACCAAGGCCAAAAAGATGACTTAGAAATACCATCGGAAACTCAGAAACCTGCTAAAATTACAGCTGAATGGCGGGCACATGGTCAGAAATGACGCGGTCGCACAGCCAGTAGAGACCCCTACAAAGTACACAGACGAAAGACAGGAAGTCAACGAAATGTGGCATATGGAATAAGTAATGGCCATCCTGATTACCGAGTCAAAACAACAGCATAGTGCCAAAGAGCCTCCGTAAGATTCTAGCAACAAGAGGCCTCGCAGAGAACACTTATATGGGACTCCAGAAAGTCGCAATCCTGAAAACCTGTACGATAATAAGAGAGTTCCTCGACCAAGAGTAATAATAACAACAGTAAAAAAGTAAAAAGCTTTTCTCCCATAAGGAGAAAAGTAAGCCGCCGTAGCCGAATGGTCAGGCGCGACTGAGCGTAAGTACACGTGCTTGGAGTGAACGGGAATCAAGCCCGTGATCTACTCAAACAACAGAACAAAACAATATTAATCATCGACCATTTGGCCTCGTGGTAGGGATGGGCCATCACATCCCACACCGCGAGGAGGTAGGTTGCTATTATCTGGACCTCGCCCTACGAGAAAAAGCGATATTAACAAAATCAGCAAATCTACTGATTGTTTGTTTGGTTGGTTTTTAGGAGCATTAGCAACTAAGGCTAGTTGCTCCGGGATATGCGGTGGTCATTCCTTGACCTTTCCGCATCCTCCGTATTTGGTGGTGACGGGCTCGAACCCCGGTCTAATCAAGAAGCGTGTGCTGCGCACTGCTGCTCCTTCCCACCTGGCTACGGAGGCGCCTCAAATCTACTGAAATACTCTTTAGTTATAAATAATTCTTTCAAAACGGAGGGCCAGAGGGAGGGTGTCCCCTCGCTCCAATGTCCGTATATTCTATACGCTCAAACACAATATGGAGGCTGGTCTCCAGCACTTCGCAAGCACATAAGTCCGAAAAGACTAAACCCAATTGGTAGAGTCTCGACTTTAGGGCAAGTCCGGTGAAGACACAGCAGGTCGCCCATCCAAACTGAAACCAGAAATGTCGTCCCCGGCTCACAGTTTAGAGGACATAAAGGTTTATAAATGTCGAGCCTTCTCAGAATTGGTCCATTGGTTTTGCCATATGGCTTCCAGTTCATCACTGATACGCCTTCATTCAAATGTTAAATTGGGCGGTAGACCAACCTGCCCCAACGGACACGATCGGACGCCGAAAATCTCTCGGGAAACTCCTTTCTTAGCGGCATATTTCAGAAGAGGACTGCGCCACCAGCAAGTCCGCTGGAATCTTTCCAGCAAGTACGCACAGTGCTCAGTGGTAACGGTTCTACACACCCTGGTGATGCCTAAAAGAACGAAACGTTCAGCTGATAAAAGGATCCTTCGGACGTGCGAATGTTCTACTAGCTCTTCCCCAGCCCCAGCCGTCAGGATTGGGACAAATACATTGTCTTGAAGGTGGAGGGCTTCCCCTTTATGCCCCAATCCACACGGATGTCCAGCTGGAGCTTGGCATATATCCGTTTCACAGATGGCATGAGCCACAAAGCTCGAACCCGCCTCCAGACACACCAAGGTACATCGTCCTTCTGACCACTCACAATGAGAAGTCTCTGGACCTACGAACAGGTGACCGCGACCAATTGAGGCGTCCCCTCAGAAATAAGGCAACAGATCTCTGCAACTTATGCAGGGTTGCCCAATTCATCAACTTCGTTAAGGAAGCACTCGCTCGATCTTCTAACTCTCGGCGGGAACTGCCACCCACCAAGATCACTAAATAATCTGCATAAGCTACAACTTCCCTGCCATCCACAGAGTGCAACTGTAGATACTCATCGAGTATCCAATTCTAAAGTGTCGTCCCGAAGACTAAACCTTGAGGGCAGCCTCTATATAAGCAGAGCTTTCCAGGTATATGTAGTTTGTGAATACTACATATACCTGGAAAGATCCAGGTATGAAGAGAGTTCTTCAGAATACGGTACAAGTTTCCTGAACAGAGAACCGTTTTAGCCCTGGGCAAGACACTCTCCCACCACAGAGAATCGAACGCCCTCGAAAGTCCATGAACAAGCCCAGGACATATCGACTGGGATGTTCACTCATCCAGCTCAAGAGTTTATTTATAGCATCCTCCGAAGAGGATGCAACTCTTAAACCTCAACTGTTTATCGGACGCTAGGCCCCGAGCATCACAGCAAGCCGCAGACCCCCGAGAGCCAGCCTCACCAGCAGTTTTCCTAAAATAGGGAGAAGAGCAATCGGCCGATACGAACGTGGCTCGTCCATGGGCCTCTCAGGATTCTTGAGAATTATCTTCTTCCAGATGGGCGGCGCCTCCGTAGCCAGGTGGGAAAGAGCAGCAGTGCGTAGCACACGCTTCTTGATTAGACCGGGGTTTGAACCCGTCACCACCAAATACGGAGGATGCAGAAAGGTCAGGGAATGACCACCGCATATCCCGGAGCAATATAGCCTTAGTTGCTAATGCTCCTAAAAACCAAAATAACAACAATCTTCCAGATGGGAGGTAAAACCGCAAGTAGTACGCCTGGACTCGCCTGGCATACCCTCTTGACTACGCCAGTTTCTATAAAGTCCAGTCCCAGAGACTTTGCACCTTTGGTCACCTGTACCGCAGTTCGAGCTCGGCGGGAGAGGAGGGAGGCTCGTCCCCTTGATTACATAATTTTCATTATCACTTACAATGGACAATTGTTGCTCATTATCCAATTCATTCCTTAAGAACAGTCTGCGCGGTAGCACAGTGGTATCGTCACCGTCCTCCCCACACAGGGTGGAAAAAGCCAGGATTCCATTCGCGTCGATGACGCGAGGAAGTTTAGTGGGCCTTTTTCCACTCCGTGGCTGATTTAGTCGGTCTCAGGCGCAGATAGCAAGGTTTTTTCCCCAAGAAACTGGAGTTTTTTCGTCCAGCAAAACAGGCAAATCGACCAGAGCACACACACAATTTACAGACACAAATATGGGTTATGTATTAAATTAAGGGTAACCTAATATAATTTTTTAATAATTAAAATTCCTTAAGAACAAATTATCTAACATGCGGGAGACGAAATCGACCCAGCCCAAGGTCTCATTCGAGCCTACTATTGCAGACATGATGTCATTATTAGTTATTATATTAGGGTCACCTGGTAATTCCTTACATATACCCGAATTTGTGTCTGTAAATTGCGTGTGTTCTCTGGTCGATTTGCCTGTTTGCTGGACGAAAAAAATCCCAGTTTCTGGTGGAAAAACTTGCTATCTACGCCTGAGACCGACTAACTCAGCCATGGAGTGAAAAAAGCCCATTAAAGTTCCTCGCGTCATCGATGGGATTCGAACCCGGGCCCTTTCCAGCCGATGTGGGGAGAACGGTGACGATAACACTGTGCTACCGCGGAAACTTGATGTCATTACTCAAAAAATTGAAACTATTATATTAGGGCCACCCATTATTTCTAAATATACCCATATGTATTTTGTCTGTAAATTGTATGTGTTCTCTTGTCGATTTGCCGGACGAAAATACTACAATTTCTGGGAGAAAAGCCTTCCTATCTACGCCTGAGACCGACTAATTGAGCAACGGAGTGAAAAAAGCCCATTAAAGTTCCCCGCGTCATCGACGGGATTCGAACCCACTGTGCTACCGCGCAGTGATGCCATTACTGTGGAAATTTGTCATCTGGGCTGTGAATCCCGTTCCCAACTATCATGCTGATCGCCGTATCCACATTTGAAGAAAGCAACGCGCCATGGAATTTGGATGCATTGTTGGTGTTTGATAGGATGGAGGCAGGGGTGTTATGGTTTGGGGACTTTTAGTGACATTCCCTGGGTCTTCTGATGGTTAATTGGAGCAATATGGCCTTAGTTGCTAATGCTCCTAAAAACCAAATAACAAACAAATCACAGTTAATAAACGGCTCGATGGGAATGCCTACCTTTCTATCGTCGCTGACCAAGTATAGCCCTTCAAGATGACAGTGTATCCAGAAAACTCCGGCATCTATCAACAAAAGAACGAGCCATGCCACAAGGCCCGCAGGTTGCTAACTGGTTTCAGGAACATGACAATGAATTCTCCGTCCTCCCATGACCACCCAATTCAGCCGATCTCAACTATGATTGCCACCTTGTGGAGTCCATGCCAAGACGAGTAAGCGTGAGGATACCTTGTCTTTTCACAGCAATCACACAGAGTTGCGCTTATACTGCAATACTTTGAAACAGTATCGCCAAAAGGTTAATTTTCTATTTATTTAAAAGAAACCATCTGCTACCTGCTGGTGGTCCAGTAAATTTTGAAAGAGGGTGTCTTAACAGATCTTTCCTTTTAAATAAATTAAAGATTAACCTTTCTGGACATATCATTTGTTTGAAAGAAGTGCAATACCAAGGAAACTCGTTATGATTCTGCTGTGAACGATAAAACACTTCATTAACTAAAAAGCACACACACACCAAATATTTTTTACCTCTTTGATACCGATACTGGTTCATCTCAGAATATTTGTGCATATTTATACGATATTTATATAACGAAACAGGCCTACGCGCTCTGGATTCATTGAGGAATTTATTGTAGCTTAAACACAGAGCGTACAGATAAAGCAGAAATATATGAGCTTTCGGCTATATGGTAGCCTTCGTCAGAATTAAAATACATGAATGGCAGTTGGAATGAAGATGTGCACTGCCAGGTGCGTGAGACGCGAGGTTTAATTGTTTGTTGACGTCTGTGGCTGTGACGCATGATGACGTGGCCAGCGCTTGTCCAATGACAGAACTACTGACTCTGATCGGGTTGAGTTGGTAACCACTGTTCCTGTTTAAGGATTTATCCGAAGATTTTATATTTAATGATTCCAACCAGGTACGCTTTAGGTAATGGTGGGATCTGTCTACCACCACGACATCGCGGTGTGGGTCGATGTCGTGGTGGGTTGTCCAGACATGTTCGGCGATAGCTGAGTGTTCTATATCCGCTAAACGGATCGCTCTCTCGGAGCACAAAAGAGCGATCCGTTTAGCGGATATAGAACACTCAGCTATCGCCGAACATGTCTGGACAACCCACCACGACATCGACCCACACCGCGATGTCGTGGTGGTAGACAGATCCCACCATTACCTAAAGCGTACCTGGTTGGAATCATTAAATATAAAATCTTCGGATAAATCCTTAAACAGGAACAGTGGTTACCAACTCAACCCGATCACAGAGTCAGTAGTTCTGTCATTGGACAAGCGCTGGCCACGTCATCATGCGTCACAGCCACAGACGTCAACAAACAATTAAACCTCGCGTCTCACGCACCTGGCAGTGCACATCTTCATTCCAACTGCCATTCATGTATTTTAATTCTGACGAAGGCTACCATATAGCCGAAAGCTCATATATTTCTGCTTTATCTGTACGCTCTGTGTTTAAGCTACAATAAATTCCTCACGATATTTATACATCGTGAGTTTAACTCCCTTCTCAAACAAGTGGAATATTCCTGGTACATTGCCAGTGAGGAGACTATCTTAGGTGGGTGGACTATGCCAGCTATCATTTTTATCGTCCATTATTCATTTGTTTTCCTTTCGGGTGGTTTTTCTAAGGATCGTAATTTCAATATCTTCAAATAAATAGAATTTCTCGTGTAGGCAACCCTTAGCAAGATATGTTCCCTCCATTCTATAAGTTTTAGTAATCCGATATTTTCTTTCAGCCAACATTATTAATTCCGTTTTCGAAAGCTTTCTCCTGCATGGCTGTGCTCTTCCTTTCAGAGACTTTGCAGCGATGGAAATTTTTCTTAGCATTGGAGGACATTTGTCGGTCCAACTTGTTTTTCTATCAGTGCTGCGTTTTGGTCTATCCAAATTGTTCTTATGAAAATTCTCTTTTATACATTTGTGACTTTCAAATAAGAAATCTGACCATTCATTCCTCTTCCAGACATTCCTTTTTCCTTACATATTTTGCTGAATTTATTTATCGATTCCTTTCAAAAATATTTCTGTCTTTATTTCTTCAAGTAATCTCTCTCGATTTTTCGTGCTTAGTTCGTCAACCAGGTGTATGGGTTGGCTCAACGCATAAACGGCACTGTGAATAGCATTTACTGCCATTTGGATCTAAATATGCGATCATCAATGATTTTGTCTGACAGTTCTGTAATCTCGCAGCTGTTTCCGAAAAAAATGAGTAAAATTGCAACTGTTTATAAAATTTATTTTGGAATCAATTTTGCGAAATACTAAAAATAAGTATACGTATCAAACTTGGTCACGTGGTTTGATAAACCTATAGGAGAGTTGCAGTGCCACGGTGGAGTCGTCAAATCAGTGGTAACAAAATTAAGGGTACAAGGAGGAAAAAAAAAAAAAAAAAAAAAAAAGTCCATAAAAGTCGGCGCATCATTTACGGGTTTTCATATTTAGTATATTTCAAAAAATAAAGATTTTTCAAACCTGGAAAAAAATGCTTTATTTTCTTTTCCAATAGAGGCTGAGCGAGGCCTCGTAGTAAAGTATATAATGATGTTAAAAAATTGCTGGTCTGAGTGAAGATTTCGCAATAGACTTCTTTAGATTTCTTTCTTTCAGTGGGTGAATTAAAAATTTATTACTATGGCTAAAAAGTGTAACCCCATCCCTGACTGGCTGCTTTCTGCTTTCAAATTGAGGACTACGGAATCAACCTTATGGTTTTATAGCTTGTCCACTTATTTCGAAGTTCTAGTAAAACGTAAAGTTCGTGGGAAAACAACCACCCAACGTTTAGTGCCTAGCTTAGTAAAAGTAAAGTCATCCGCACTGAAGCAAAAATAGCAGCTCTCGGATAACATTCTCACTTCTACAGGCTACAGGCGTGGGTACAAGTTACCCACGCCGTCGTCGATAGCACAGCTGGTAGGATCGCTGTCCTCCCCACAATTGGTGGAAAAGACCTGAGTTCGAATCCCATCGATGACGGGAGGAATTTTTATGGGTATTTTTCACAACGTGGCTGAGATAATCGGTCCCAGGCGAGAGTAGCATGATGTTTTCTTCCGAAATCTTGGGTTTTTCATCCAGCTAATCAGAAAATCGACCTTAGAAAACGCAATTTACAGACAATATATACACGGGGCAACATGGCCTTAGTTGCGAATGCTCCTAAAACCCAATAACAACGACAACAATTTACCCGCAAGTTGCCTTGATGTTGCATTATGAAGATCATGCTGTTCCCGTTGCCTTCTTCCATAAAGGTATTCATGTTGAGTTCGGCTCTTTCGCTAATCTTTGTCAGCTTTTCTGGCTCTTCTAGAAGCCATGTAAACGATATACAAGTAGTTTATCAAGCCTGTAAAAGGTTTGATTTTGTATAACGTTTTCTGCTCCAATAAATAATTCTGAACTTAAAAATGGAATATCCACCATTCTTTTTTAAATAAAAAAAATGTTGAAAGAATCCAAATTCGCATTATCAGTTCAAACATCTATTCTTCGACAATCCTTAAGGTTAAAATCGTAGCTCACACTTAAATTCAAGTTTGTTTTCTGAAGTGCTGAAAGTTCTTACATGAAATACTAATATTCATTCTACATTTGACTAAAAATTCAGTTCGAATTTTGAAGTCTTGTATTGCCTCGCTTAGATCACTACAGACTGCCTCCGTTTACAGCCAATACACTTTTCATTAAAAAAAAACCCTGATGACATAGAAGTAGTAATTATTAAATGAAATATGCTTATTTTTAATGCAGTTTTTATTTTTACAATTGTGATTTTTTCCCTCTAATTGTGCAGTGTTTATTTTAAATGTGAACATATGAAAGTGCGAATAACTTCGAATAAAGCAATGCCAAAATACAAAATTTTCAATTAACATAGTTCATTCTGTACACGGTATCGTCACCTGTCGACAACCTGTAGACAATTTCGAAAAACTGCAGAAAATTTTTCGAAATTGTCTGCAGCACGTTGACTAATTAAATCACAAAAATTGTAATTGGACCATCTATTTGTCTGTAAAGTGTGTAGCAGTTAAAACAGTACCCCAGGCAGACTCCTAACTATGTCACTCCACCCAGGGAATATAAGCGTGTTGCATCGTTGTCTGGCACTGTAATGAAAATAATGGAAAAAACACCCATTTGGTCTGTCGTGCTTCGAAGTCCATCTTAACGAAAGAAACACATAAACCTTGTTTACCGTTAAGAAGATGGACCGTGCACAAGACGACAAATGAGGAATTGAGTCTGTTAAGTGCAGTGAGCTGGCGACACAGGGACATCTGACAGAGAACCGGTTAAAAATCCATTCCCTCTGGCTATCATTAATCACCCCTCTAACAATCTTATGAATGGCCAAGAATGATTCAATAAATGCTCCCTCTCTGGAGACCAACTGTGAGAGACGCAGACCGACTCCCAAAGTCCACAAAAGAAGAGGGATCTCTTTGTTCGTCTGTGGACACAAGATCTTTTATAAATGAATAGGAAAATGTAAACGAAGTAGTGACACAGAAAGACGCGTTTGAATTTGTCATATTTTCCATAATATCGTTAACATATTCATGAAATGTAACTAGTGTACCCTTTGCTTATTTACAATATTCAGCATTAACAAAATCCTTAACAAGAAATCAAAGGTGGTTTTACTTATGTGCATTAGTAATCGGCTATTTATGTCAGAGCAGTTGGAAGTTTGTTGTTAAAATGGAACAGATGAAAGTCCATTAGAGATTCTATTAAAGGTCACTACCTACTAAAGGACATGAAACAATGGATCGAAATTAATGGAAACATTAAAAATGATATTACCAAACCTTGATGAATTAATTTTAATTCGTCCATACTGGTACTGTCTCTTCAATTTCATACTTTGTTCTACGAAGTGAAAATTTCACATTTAATCTTTCATTGACAATAAAAATTTAAACACACATCGATCAAATATCCTTTTTAATAAGTATTAATTTTTAGAAACTTTTTTATACCATAATGGTGAGTACGCAATCTGATTTCGCTTTGTTCGATGGTTTATGTAGATGTAACACGAAGAGAATGTAAATTAGATGGGTAAATTTAGGCATGTAGGAGAACCTGAAAGTTTTAGGCCTAACAGGCTGAAGGGGGGGAGGGTTGAGAAAGTGAAAGATAATTGGAGTAAAGTAGCCTTTAATGAGAAGGGGGAACTCTGGGCTACACTTGTCGATAACAAGGATGGGAAAGTCATTATATGCAAATTGCCTTGATGTCTTTTAACAAGGCAACAGCCGATGACATAAGCGCCCTCTGGCGATGTTTTAATCTGGAAGAACACCTTTACGTCCACCGATAGGTAGCTGTAGGCAAAAGCAGCGAACGTTGCGTCGTACAACATTAAATGCGTTTTCAATGTCTGATTAAGAGACCCTGAGTGGGAAGGACAGTTACATTAAACAGATTACGGGAAGGATATTTCAGTAGCTCTATTGGTTCACTCCAGAGGAAAGGTACGGTACCAAAAGATAGCACTAGATGGCGCTTTGTTTTTATTTCTTGGGGCATAAATCTGTTACCAGAAATAACTTTGCATTTATAAATCTGACAGGAGTCAGTGTTTTGGAAGTCGGTGTATTTCTAAATATGGTCTCTTAAAACTATGCATGTAGGCTTTGTACCCATGAAACATTCGTTCCCAGAAGTGTTGAAATATTGGTTTACGAGGGAAATAAAACACCGTTGAAAGAGCTGTGGTGGTATTGACATTTTGGACATGGCAGAGGCGAGCTTTGACTACTAATATTCAGAAAGCTGTGAGAAGTAATGCACGAGACGGTGACTTGGCTGACAGCCAGAGTATGGCTATTGTACAGGGAATATCTCCTGGAGCCAGTCAATACCGCACCTATTAGCATGCTACTAGACATTTATTGTGGTCTACAATGTTACGCTGTCCTCTGAGATCAGTGGCTGGGATTTTTCTTTCTCGAGTTATGAACGGAAACTTAATGTCCTCGCGATACTTCATATTCATTCTCCAAGAAGTGTCACGTGCACTCTAAATCTGCCCACAGAGCAGATTTTCAATCATGTACTGTCTTAAAATATTCCTCCACTACTTCTGGCCGTAAGATGATACGGCCAGAGGATTGTATTCGCCTCGTGGGTTACCATGGTGATGTATCTCTAAGGTTATTTCAAGGTTGTACACGTACTGAGAACCAGTTCCTGGTGATCGACAAGTCTAGTTAAGCGTCGACTATTAATTCTGATACAATGCTGGTCCATTACCGTTTTGCTAGTAAGGCAGAGGTTATCGCCTTACTGATGAGGTCCGATGTGTCGAAACGAATCAAGCGACAACATTTGTTTATCGTCATAAAGGCGAATTTTTACTGCTTGCAGTCAATTTTAATTATAGCAGAAATATTAAATTCTCGGTAGGTTATTGTGAAGCTGTGGCTGACGTCCGAAATAGTGTTTACATCACATGAGTTGATGACGTCAATGTTCCCGGTAGTGAGCTCAACTATTTATTATTTATAAGCAACTAAGCTCTTCATTTCGGGTATACAAAAGGTTAAAAATGTTAACGGAAACCTTCTGCAGTGACTTATCCGTGGAAGGATGCATTTCATGCCATCTTGCGGTAGTAATCCGTAGCGTGATTGTTCTATCTGGATAAGCCAAAAAGTAAATTGTGTAGCTGGCTCAAGAAACAAACAAGAATGAGGGGAAAAAAAATACTTTTCCACCAAAATAGCTAGGCCTAAAATTAATCATGCTCTGTGTCAGCAGTTATTATCTACATGTGAAGAACAGGGATTGTACTCGCGCCTTTCACTCCTTCCATAATAAGAAGTAGTTCGCTTAAAGCAAGTGATGCCCCGAGAGAGTTGCACACGCCGTATTTTACATTATTAAAACAGCTTGCATACTCCGGAGTAATTCTGCAGAAGAGAAATTTATTTATAAATGTTTTATAGTCAAAATTATTTATTCAACCCTGAATGTAAGGAACACGGGGACAGAGAATACAATTGCTGCCTTCTATTTCCCTCAAGTGCGTGTTGAGGAAGGGGGAGGGGGTGTAAAGAATTGTGAAAATTTATTCTCGACGTTCGTTCGGTGTTAGTTTCGGATCCCAACTAGAAGTCCTGTTGAAACTTAAACAACATCCAAAAACACGCGAATGAAATCGATTTTTGCTGCAAAAATTTTCTTAGCTACGTTTGAGGAGATGTGTACATTTTCCTTTCCATTTCCCCTCTTCTCTATTCCCCCTTTGAAACTCAAACTTACAAGAAAATGTTTCTTGAAATAGCAGCCAATAGTTCGTATTTCTGTTGAAGTTCTCAAGCTCATAAATATTAAAGGATGTTGGAGAGAGCGATCGGTGTACACCCGGAACAGATTGATCAGTTTAAAAAATAATGCGGTATGAAAGTCATAAATTGTCTTTAGAGATGGCCTCCCGCCATTCTTGGTACTAACCATAACTCAGTCACTGCAATATTTTCTATTAATACATTACATAGATGAAGTCAATGACACTGTAGAGCGGACGGTCTGTATCGAGTAGTTGTTCCTAGTAAAATAAAGGATGGGTTATTTTCTGGAGTTCAAAATTCGAATGCAAATGGATAAATATCGAGTAGGCTTGATACTCACAGAGACAGGAAATGCTGCATGCTCAAAGTAATTTTACATACCACATAGAAAAATGTTTCATTAAGCATAAATGTTTGGATAAAGCCGTAAGGGAATTCCAGTGATGATGGCATCAGTTTTATCTGTGATTCCATAAGGTCTCTGACTTTAGTCTTTTGCGCACGCTCAGGAGTGATCGCCAAAGATGCTATATTTATAAATTGTCAGCATTAAGACTAGTTTTACGAGTGGGAAAAAAAATTCTTTGTAAGATTTAAAATAAGACGGCTTTCTACATGAGGTACTTTAATTAGTTTATTTGTATGCAAAGGACTACTGGTACAATTATACCCCACCAACTAAATAAAATTGGCTACGTTTCGGATTTCAATATCTAAATCCACCTTTTTTAATGAAAACCTCAAACACGAGAAGTATTAGAACCTGTAGTACTAAGTACCGTGCATAGGTTGAGAAGATGAAAGACGCTTGCTGACATTAGACTTGAATTTCATAGATTATAATATTCAGGAAATAGGAATGAAGGGAGGTGTTCCAGAAAACAGAAGTTGAAGTAATAAATGAGGAAGAAGAGAAGTTGGCTCTGTGAGTTTGAAGTTGGACAGTAAATGTATGTTGGCTGGTGGCGGGACGTGTTCGGACTGCTTTGAAAGAGAGAGAGAGGGAATTACTGAAGACACTTCAGAAGAACAGTGCCCATAGAAGTATCTATAGAAAAGGCATGCAGCAGAAACAGAACATCTATTACACTGAGAGTAGAGAGACACTGTTAGAAATGAGTAATTAATTAACCTAAATGCCCTCATTTGAATGGAATCTGGAAGTCTGAGAGAGGTTTGGGGGGGGGGACCCCGCCCAAAATTCTCTCAGTCAATATTGTAATGTTTTTACTAACAGAAACTAGAAGTCAGAGTAATTGCCAATCGAGATATATGATCTTGCCTAGAAACCAGTGTCATCGAAGATAAGCATAGGAGTGAAGAATCATTTTTGCGAGATATAAGACAGGACTGAGCTTTAGAAGGATTGAAATCAACTAAGTTATCTTTTCCCCACTGGAGACCAGCATTTAAGGAATTGGTAGCGGATATTTAAGACGTTGAAGCTGGTTGTGCAGGGCAAGGTTTCTCAAACTGGAAGGTGGAATGCAAGCTATGGATAAGATTTCTTCTCAGTGGAAGAATGTATTAGCATTAGTTGAGGCGTATTATGCAAGATGAAGCTTATGCAGCATCAGCCAAAAAAAAAAAAAAAAAAAAAAAATTTCCATTTCACCCATCCGGTCACTCCAAATGTTTGTTTAGTTCAGCCTCAAATTTATTTAAGCTATCAACGTCCACAACAACAGATGGAAGTTTGTTTCAGCAATCAACTACTCGCTGGCTAAAGGCAAATTTCTGCACGTCTGTTCTATAACTGTCTTTCCTCAATTTGAATTTATGCCCCCTCAGGTTAGTAATCTGAGCAAGAGGAAGAATCCGATCAGAATTGAGCTTGCTCGAACCATTCAAGGCCTTATACACTTCAATCAGATCACCTCGCAGATGCCTAGTCTCCAGATGCTGCAACTTGCAGAACTTAAGCCTTTCTTCGTAAGTGCACCCCTTTGTTCCTCTCACCAATCTTGTTGCCCTTTTCTGTACTCGTTCTAGCAAGCAACTGTACATCCTTTCTAAAATGAGGCCTCCAGACCTCAAGGTGTGGCCTGATCATTGCCTTATACAAGTCATTAATATAAAAGAAGAAAAGAATGGGAGAAAGAACTGAACTTTGAGGAACACCCACATTAGTAGAGAAGTTAGAAGACAGAGAGGCACCTACTATCACCCGCAGTGAGCGGTTAGGGAGAAAACTGGATACCCAGTTACAAAAAACAGTTGGCAAGCCAAAAGATGGAAGCTCATTGAGGAGGCTTTTATGCCAAACACGATCAAAAGCCTGTGAAATGTCAAGCAACTGCTTGAGTTTCAGACTTTTCCATTGAATTTGTCCGTGATGGGTAATATAAGCCAGTATATCATCAGTGAATCAACTGACGATCATTGATAACATGGAAGGTTTCTTGATAGTTATGAATTATTTTCAATGAAAAATATTTATCATTTTTTACTGAAATTCGTAATCGCGATTTTAATGCATCGATATCATTAATTTTTCAAAAATAGTGCTATTATGTTCATAAACCATTCACTGTATATTTGGAGTTTATCTTCATCAACATTCATTATAAACAAGACTTTATCATGTAAGGAGTAATCTTGTTTATTACTTTGGAAAAAGTGGAAGAAAGTGCAATGGTTATGAAAATTTAATGGGAGGGATTTGTCAATCTTTTTAGGAACTGGCTGGATATGAGCAAATTTCCAAGAAGGGAAAACACCTGTGGAATAAGAAAGTGAAAACAAGGCGACACAGAACAGGAGTAAGCTTAGGAGCATAGGTTTTGAGAACAAGTGGAAAAGGCTTAGGTTTTTGTGTTCTATAAAATTATGTACAAAGAGGAGTTAGCAAAGGTTGACAATATATAACATGAATCTAATTATCTAGTTAATAGCCTTTTAAATTATTTAATTAAAATTTAATTCAGAATTATCCTTAATCATAATACATATATACTCTAATAGAGAGGATATACGGCGGTTTATGTAAATAAATACAATATAATTCTTTAACGGTACTTTTAAAGCACAATATATAACATCACAAGGTTTTAATAAGAAATGAAATAAAGTTCCATGCTTTAAATGGCATTTAAAGCATGGAACTTGCTTAAATGATTTGATGAAAATAAATAATGATTAATCCTTTGGGAGTTACAAACCATGAAGTCAGAAATAAATCAAATCGATGCATGTACTTATTGGAAGGAGTTCTAAAACTTGTCCATGGGAGACCAAACTGTACCTGAAGAAATAATGTTTGGAAGAAGGAAAACTATTTAGAAAGGGACTAAATAGCACACTACAATACTATTTTCCAATAAAATTCCAAGAAATACAAAATTTTTCATGAAATGGAAATAGGTAGAAAAATAAAAACAAGACTTTAAAACAAGGAATAATATTAAACGTTGATGAAGATAAACTCCAAATATACATTGAATGTTTTATGAACATCATAGCACTATTTGAGAAAAAATAATGATATCGATGCATTAAAATCGCGATTATGAATTTCAGTAAAAAATGATAAATATTTTTCACAGAAAATAATACACCAACAAACTTAACAACAGTAGAAATCAGACCAACCAAATACATAAAATAAATTCAGTTTGTTTAACTCATTAAAGAGTTAGATAAAGTATATACATAGATGTCGTTGGAAGATTTTTTAACCAGAAGATTCATTAGAAAATACATGGTAATCATTTAAATGATCGCCATGAAAATGCGAATATCTCAAGTAAAAGAGTGCTAGAGACACTAAATTTACAATTAATTCTTTATTCTGTTTATGGATTCGCTACATGTCGACAACATGTGAAGCTACGAATATGTATGCGTAGTGCAAGCAGTAAATGAATACGACATTTCGAATAGAAGAGCATGTATTCATGGTGAAACATCTTAAACAGTCGTTTAAAATTATTCTACGTGTGATTTTAGTAGGCAATTTCAATTGCGTAAAGAATCATAAAAATCTGGAACAGGGAAGCTTGTAAAAATATTCAAGAACGTTGGGAATGCGAATGTTATGAGTCGTATTCGCATTGTTCTAGCTGAGAGATGATTAATGTAGATTAAGGAGAGCCTGGCAGCAAGTCTACGTAAGTCACTACGGAGACTTATTCAAGAAAATAGAGTATCACGCGGCAGATGTCATGCAGCGGTGAGTAAATTAAAACCGTTTCCGTAAAAGGAGCGTGTCATGCAGCAATTTTTGACACCAGACTTGGAAAATAAAGTCATTACTGTGGATGGTTATTGGAAAAAGTGGATGAAGGCCCTCAGATGTTTGGACTTTCTTCTCCGATGTGGGCTGGTTACACTTGACTGTATACGTAAACGCTCAGAAGAATATTTGTCTGTTGGTATGAAAAATATTTATGCAGCACATGAGACTCCCCTACACCCTGTGAAGACTGGAGGATATTGTGCATGACCAGCCGGAGGATTTTTGGATCCATCCTTTTCACAGAAACTATAACCTCTAAGCGGTACATTGACAGCCCATGAATTCCTGGGGCACTTCACTAAGGAGATTGTTAAAGCGTGGTTTCAGCAGGATACGCAACAAGTAGCCGAGCTATTCCCAAAGCCAGGTTATCCCTCTTGTTCGGAGATAATTTCAAAAGGAATATGGTCTGACCACGTTCACTACATTTGTCGCCATTAGACTTCTTTTTGTGGGGGGGGACATTTCCAACATCACTCCCAAGCAGATGCTGGAAGTATTTTTGATCACATACGACGCTTCATTGCGCTCAGTTATGCTATGATGCATAGTATGAAAAATGTCGAAAATGATCGTGATCGCGGTCATTTTCAACATTTTTGTGATAAATTCAATAACGTAAGAAAATAAAGAATGTTACTTGTAAATTTAATGTCTCTGGCACTGTTTTACTCAACGTTATTAGCATTTTCATGAGTTATCATTTAAAAATGAACACCCTATACAATAAAAACCATCTATAATCAATGAATTCCATTCAATGACCAAAGTTTAGGCAATCTGGTGTATGAATAAACTTATTGCTCTCCATCATATACTACAGTGTTATACTGTATATCGAATTCCCTTGTGACTACGATTTGATTTAGCGGCGACTGCGTTGGATGAATCAAACAATCAATGGCGTTTTGCCAGTACTTGATGAATCATTCATTATAATGATTCATCTAGTAAACATGGCCTACAGAAAATTAAGCACATATAGCAGACTATCAGTCACAGTAATGGGAGACAACTTGCCACTAGTGGCAAGGAAAAGAGAATATATTATTTTATTTAAATAACACACGCAATAGTTGCTTAGTAAAGATATATGTGGTGACAACTCTGTGGTTTTAACATTTAGAGAGAAAGAATTTAAATTTAAGTTTTAACAATATCAGGGAGGAAGATACTTCAGTGGATACCATAATCAGGTCAATATTAATTTCATTTTCCAAGACAGTCTGTTCAATAAGAGTCTGCTTTCTCTAGAGGCAAGTGTTATTTATGACTCTAGTGTTATTTAAATAAAAATAAAATAATATATTCTCTTTTCCTTGCCACTAGTGGCAAGTTGTTTCCCATTACTGTGACTGATAGTCTGCTATATGTGCTTAATGCATGCATCGTGTGGGAAAAAGGTCTCTAGAGTCAAGATTAGAATGGCTACATATAACACAGCCCTCGCAGTTAGAACAGTGGTTATGATTGCATTTTTTCCACATCATACAATAAAGTACTGGGTTCGAATCCCGTCTTGAAATAAAGAACTTTTATCGACTTTTTACCAAAACGTGGCCGAGTCATGCGGTCCCAGGCGAGGAGTGCTTGTTTCGTTTCATAATACGCAATTGCAAATACAATATACTGACACCTAATAGCCTTAGTTTCTTTGGTGCTTTACACACACACACACACACACACGTTTTATAGAGAGAGAGAAATGGCAAACGTATAGTCGTTAAGTGCCGAGTCTGGTCCACTACTGGTTGGTTGTTTTCGAACTTACTCAGGGGCAAATAAGTTCATGAGGCGCCAGTATATTTGTCTGTAAATTGCGTGCATTGTGTGGTCAGTTTGCTGGAAGAAAAATTCGACATTGGTTCCGAGGCCAAATAGATCATGGTATGAAAGGATAGTGATCATAAGCAATGAGCCAGAGTTCAGTTATAGGATGAAGACTTATGCTAATTGATTACATTAGTAACCTTGACTTTTATTTTGATATAGTTAGGGTCAAATTTATGATATTTTTGTTGTTTACTAATGCGTAGAAAATTCTGATCTTTATCGAAGACTGTTGAGAAGTAGGTGAATATTATACTTGTTTGTTATTTTATTTGGCTCTCACACAAATCGTCGGAGCCAAATAAAATGGCTTCCCGGATTTGTGGAGTAAAATGACATCTGTGCCATTTTACCCCACAAACTGACTGAGTGCGCATGCCAGAACCAATCACTGCGTTCAGTGGCCAGACTCTCGGAGTTAGATGGGAGAGACCGAACAGAATATCATTACTGTAATATCTCTTCAAATTATGCTTGGATTTGATAATATTATCACAATTAATAGGATAATATAAATCACTATTAAATGTACGTCTTTAAAATATTCTTATGATAATATTTGCTGCTTTCCTTGCGTTTTATGCCACTAGCCGTAAGTTGTTTGCCATTAGAGTGACTGATAGCCTACTTAATATACCCGTCTGTTCGATTAATTACCAACAGGATCATTAATTAGATTAACGTCTCTCAATTACCATCTCATTATCCGGGTATTTATTAAAGTTTTCCTTCTTAAATAAAGAAGCAGATCAAAGGAGAATGGAATTGTATGAGAAAATAGACTTCTGTTAAACTGAGGCTATTTGCTTCGCCTAATATCCGACTGCAATTAAAACGGGACAGATAATCCGACCAATGAACTCCGTAAGGTCATACAGAATGACTGGAACTGTTGCTTCTTGAACTTCTAGTATACAAATTTATTTATTTAAGATAAAAACCAATCCAGAAAAATGAAAGAAGGTATTATATATTAGCTTAGTTGATGCAGTTTTACGACTTTTACACTAGAATTTTTAAAAATTTTCGGATATAAACTTACGAGGTTAAGAGATCTGTAGTCCAGTAATGAGGAACTTATAGATTTGATTTTTTCGCACCGAATAAGCTGAGCGAGGGTTGTATGAATGTATTTGATGTTTCCTTAATGTTTTACATCCAATAAAACATCAAAGAGACTACAGAATACGGCCCGTGGCTTTAGTTGCTTAGGCGCGTATGATGTCAGACTCACTTCACCAGTGCGAGTGGGTGTGCAAATACTTTTGAGAGCACAGTATATTTTTCTAAAAGGTACAAGGCTAACGAAAGAGGCTGCTTTTTCTATTGCTGAAGCCTCAACGTTATTTATGTAGAATAAAGAATGCATGTAATTCTTCCCACTTCAGCCCTCCATGAGCTATTTGAGAAAATATCATAAAATGTATGACTTCTATTATCAAATAAACACACAGTTCATATTCGTATAATAGCTTTTAGTCCATCCATCAAAAGACATTTTATGGCTTTATGGTTTTCTAAGTCTCTATTGCAATGTTTCTTAATGTATCAAAGCACCCCTACCAGGGGAGTCTTTTGGGCTAAACTTCCTAGAGGTAATACCGACTATCTATTGACAATTTCACGGTCTAGAAGATTCTTTTTCATCCTTCAAGTCTTTATGATTTGTTTTTTCCCTTCCCAAACTTTCGAACATCGACGCATTGAATGCGGGGATTTAAAGCAAAAGCAAGTCTCTTCCATTGCTCGCTGCCTCACTCTTCAAATCCTCTTATGATCATTACAGATGTATTGATTAAATCCTGCTTTAGACGTTCGTCCGCCCCTAATTGTACAGGAAAAGATGACTCTGGGAGTGACAGAGGGGGAGAGAGAGAGAGAAGGAGGTAAATTAAACCTAGGTAGTAATGTTAGGATGGAATAATCTCTTACAAGTCTGCCGCTTCTTAATTTACAAAAGATGTAATTTCTTTAATAAACAAAATTTAAGATTTTTCTCAGACTTATCGAAACATATTTGAAATTCAATTAAATTTCCCATTTGTATTCTTTACAGATGTGAATATGAAAGATAAGAAGAGCACGTCTAGGATCCAGAAGCTCAAAAGACATTTGAGTTGTGGTTTCGGACGGTTATGTAAGTATTTGTCACGTATTAATATTTTAAGTGAAAAAAAAAAAAAAAAAGCAGACTTCGAAAAATAACTTTGGAACAAGCAAATGATAATCAGTTACCACAGCAACGGTAGAGTTTCTATAGCAACCGAGACAACAATTAAAAGTGTCGCATTGTTAGCCCATGGCTTGTTAATTTCTCCAATAATAGCGCGCGCAACCAACAATTAAATTCGGTCATTGTTGTAACAGTCTCACAGATGACGTGTTCGCTGTATAATTTGTGTGAGTCATGCTCTTTGAAGTGTTGATTTGATAAAGTTAAATGTTTAATCAATAGAATACAAATTAAACCAGTAGGTGTTAAAGTAGTGGAGCGCTCTACTTCCTCTTTTCCTACCAAATACTGCTTTGGGTAAGGAGAAAAAAACAGGAATTAACTTAATGATATCAGGGTGGCTTCTTTCGGCACTTGAAACGGCCATAAAACTAATTGGTCCACCCGCTTCGTTACGAGCGTTTGACGACCCTTCAAGTTCCTTAGGGTAGTGTGTAGTGAATTAATTCATTCGAACTTTCTGCTCCTCAAACAGATTACAGCTTTCTAATGAAGACATAGCAGCCATTGGGGAGCGTATAAAGTCTGCACGAGTAGATCTCAGCTGTAAATGCCGCTCTGAAGTGGTTGTGGTACGACTGCTTTTTCCTTTGAAGTTGGTAATGCCGGCTTACTATTTTATAATTCCTGTCTTTATCTTAAAGGAAAAAAGACAGTCTTAATGATCCTTAGCAAAGAGGCTAGAAAAAAGGTACAGTTCTTTAGAACTGTTCTTATAAAGAGTAATTTTTTGTCCCAAATGACAGAATATCATGCTTTGTGTAATTTTTTACCTCAAATTTCACTGTGTTCTTTTGTCTGCTGTTTCTCAATTTAAAAATGTTAACTGTTGTCTGTTGCCTCTTTTTCAGTCATCTTTAGTTTTAAATGTGCTCTTCCACTGTTTCTTTAAAATGTAAATATTGTTTGCCTCTTTTATCAAAGCAGAATACTTTAAATGTCGTCTGCTGTTTTTTTTTTTACTTTTGCTTTTCAAATGTCGTCTGCCAACTATTTTGCCATTTCCAATGTTCGCTTTTCCCAGCTCTTCTGAAGTGTCGTCTGCTGCTGCCTCGCAGCACTATTTAAAACGTCTCATTACCGAACGTTGAAGATGAGGGGCTGCAGAAGAAAGTTTTATTTGTCTATGGTCGAACTCTCCCAGCAATTTGCAAGAGCAGCGTACAAAATTATAGGAGCTAGCGAACAAACCACTTGGCAATTAGGGAGCGTTCTACTTTCAGCGACTGCTGACAAGTTTTAGCAACTCCCGCTCTGCCGTAAGATATATCATGTTCCGATAAGCAACTGACGGGACAGAAGAGATCTCACATATTCCATGATTGATGACACGAGCCCGCACATCTTTTGTAAGTCATCCCACTCATGAAGTTAGAACACAGTGGATTGTTCGCCGCTCTCACCTAGTGGGAGGAACGAAAAATAATCTCCATCTTTAACTCGCGTGTAAGGAAAGAAGCAAACGCGTTACAAGACGCCAAGGGTTGGTGTCATACACGCGCTTAATGCACCCACACGAAAGAGTGGCGAGGAAATGAGATTTTTCAACAGAATCTGCATGAAAATCAAGTTCGGGATCCAAAAGAGTTTGTTTCCAAGCATCAACCAGCATGGCAACCAAAGTTGTCCCTAGCGATGGTTCAGATCACCTTGGTATGCAGCAGTTGCAAAATGAATGGTGTGACGTGTTACTTAAACAGTGCTCGTGTTTAAACGTTGGCCTGAATACTTGATGCGCGAAATATTGCATATTAATGAATGTGTTGCTTGTTTATTTACGTAGGTGAGTTTAAATGCTGCTTATATAGCGTGGTAAGTAATGCATACTTGATATTAATGAGTGTACATAAATATTGATCTTTAGTCATATCAGGAGCGCAATTAAAATTATATGGGAGTGCAGTGTGTACATCTGCAATATTAATTTATTTATTATTGCATATAGAAAAAGTAAATTCTATTTTAACTTCTTAAGTCTAGTTTCCTTTTAATTTTTGATGGTATGTTAACGTGGATAGTAATAAAACTAATAGGACGTTTGTAATAATTTTAAACGTTAGAAACAGATTACGTGAAGAGAGTGCAAATGCACCTTTGCAACACCGAATCATATAATGGGTATAATATACTCTTATATAGCGAGGATACGAAGTATAAGAAAGGTTGTTCTTCTATGATTGTAGATATACTTTTAAAAGTACCGTAGCGTTCATTTTACATTTGTATTTTGGTAATATTTTCACAAAATTGCACTGTTGAAATTGCTTCCATATGCGTATTAAAAGAGGAATAAATTCAACGTGTTTCTTTTCATTTCATTCATAATACAACTTATGTGCAGCACAGAAATCAGAAAAATTTGAGAATACAATTTACTTTGTTATAATACGCTATAATATGAAGTGCACGCAACTAAAAGCAAAATCCTTCCACCCTACACTTTAAATGATGGAGTATAAAAAGTACGTGGCATTAGCAGACTCGGATTACCAAATGCATCTATCTCATTTATGAAAGCACTATCACTACGAGTTGCCTCAGCATTCAGCTAAAATAAAAAGCTTTGCTCCAAAGGGAGAATTATATTGCTATTTTATTTGAAATACATGCCACACGAGTATTGTACCTGTTCTTCAAAATCGTTATTTTTTTTTTTTTTGCTGATGAGTGTTTTAAGTGATGCCATACTGATACTACATTATAAGTGCTGCTTAAATATTTAAATACTAAGTGAGTTAATTAGTATTTTTTGAAGTTATACACACCAATGAAAAAAAAAAAAAAAAAATTCATGCTCTTGAAACCCGCATGAAATATGTTAAAGTAACCCAGTGTTGCAGGTGAGCTATACAGAGAAGTGTGTTTTAAAGGGGGACATCTCCACGTAGGCATAATGTGATGGAGACAGCACACAGGGAGTTAAATTTCTTTCAAAGACACATAATATCAACTCTTTCCTCCATAGAAAATTTTTAATTTGCGTTCCGTGCTTGCTCACCTGTTTATTCCCATCACAGCTAGTCTCCTTTCGTCGATCGCGATGCGCATCGAATTCGGAGGAAGGGTAATGGGGCGATCATGACAGATGACTTTCTTAAGTAGCGATACCGTCAATAAATAGCGAACGACCCTTGTAGGAAGGCTGTGGTTGGTGGAGATCCTCAGTCACCAGTTGCTACCTTCTCATCTGTGCGCTGGGAAAGTGCCTGGTGGCCACAGTCTTGGCACAGTCCTTACACATGTAAGGCGGTCTCCTCTGCTAGCTCTTCTTTGTTACGAGCATGTAGAACTTGCTCGTGGCCTTGGAGATTCATCTTTTTATTTATCAATATGGCTTCTTTTATGCAATAATGGTCTTGTTTTCTTTATCATACTTCCGTGTGTAGTATATATTACTACAACTATTATCGTTTCTCAAAACACGTGGCTCTACCTAGTGGCCTGTAGTTCCATTCAAGTTCTTATTTTTAACACTTTTTTAATATTCTTTTGATAAAGCCTTCGTTAGTATTTCTTGGTGATAAAAATAACTGTTCTTGCCCAGTTTTTTGACAGTTGATTTGCCGTTAGCGTCCACACTTTTATAAGAAATTTAGCTTTGCGTGAAGACGTTAATACGCAAGCCATGTGTCCGTAGAAATTAAATTAAGTGGTCTTCAGAATAATCGCCCTTCAACATCGAATAAAAAAAAAATTAGTGTCGCAACAGATGAGAGAATGCAACCAAACTAGTTAGTTGCCATGGAAACTAATGAAATCTAGCGGCGTGTCGTATAAACAGTGCGTAGATTTGAAAAGAAATTACGCATGCATGTTGGAAGTGACTGGTCCCTGGCTTTGTTCGCAAACTTCCAATTGGCATCGACATTTTTAGGACGGCTTTCTCATTTAGCGAATATTAGACAACGTTCTTAATTGAAAACTATTCGGAAAAGGGTTTTCGTTTGATTACTTACGCGCATTTCGCTTAACGATTGACAAATCGTTGCTAGACTCGAACAAAAGAGGAAGGAAATAGCATTTACTGGGTATTAAGTTATCTTTAAACTACTACACTATCAGTCTTACGTATGTGCAGCGGACAGAGATAAGTTCACGCCACTAAACTGAAATGGTTTCTGGCAGGAATCCATAAAAGAAAACTGTAAAAGGCAATGAAAATGTAATTGCCAATAACTGATACTTCTTTGCTTTTATCAGTGAAGGGATGTTAAGACATGTACCATACAAATGCGTACACATCTTTGCTCCCAGTTTCCAAACTAGGCCACCAAATCGATGCGTACGTTGTGGTAATATAAATGACCTGGTTCACTGTTCGATCATTGCAGTCAATTTATTATTTTAGGCTCCGCTGATGTCAGCTCAGTTCTCCAGAGAAAGCTAGAAAGAAAGATATTAACAGCTTGAGACGGCAAGTTTTCTTGACAGTCTATTTTTGCCTAGTGGTTTGCAAATATTTATCGAATAGGCTTAACTAAGGCTATTGTTAAGTTTTAACTCTAATGTTGAAACTAATAAAGTATTAAAAAGTGTTTTATTGTAAAAATTTTAATTCTATAAGAAACTATTTTTAAATCGATATAGGCTAGGCATGTTTAAGTAGCGCATTCAATTCGCTTTAACTGAGTTTGATATTTACCGATAGTACACGTAAAATAATATATAAATATGATCTGAAATTTCACAGATCGCCGAAGTAGCTTTTTTTTTTTTTTTTTTTTTTTGTTTCGACGCCTTCATCAGTAGTTCAATCTTCCACCATATTTAACGGAGCTCGGAAGGCGAGGTTTTCGGGGAAGGGGGGGGGGACGTTATCTCAGTGAGTACTTTTTCCACGTATCTTGGGAGGTACCGTCTAAAGATGGGAACACGTTAAGTTAATTATCGATAGAGCCTTGTGTCTGCATGGCTTTATGTAATTTTAGGTGGTATTATTAATATTGTTTCAGACAAGTTCTGGAACCCTTACAGAAGAAACATAGATGCATACAAAAACTTCGATGTTGCTCGTGTTAATCGTTAATTAGTCTTAATGTGCTTTCCTGGTTCTTCGCTTGACATACGTCCCCTTCATTACCAGCTTCTTCTAACATCAACTGTGCTTCATTAATCATAGATAATTATATTAAGTGACGTCAATGGCCGTTGTAATGATGATGTCAATTTAAATAAATTCAGCAGGACGTGACACGAAATATATTTGAATATCGTTTTGTGGAAGAAGTTATAATATTGTTTAAAAACATTTAACAGCACTGACCTAATAGCCAAATGAGCAAAATATTGTAAATATGGAAATGAATCTCAACTGATGGATCTAAGCCTAACAAGAGGGAGGGGCATTATTCTCAGATTGTGTTTTGAAGTTGTGCGATATTATTTAATAAAAAGAGCTGCATTCAGATATTAGGTTTTCGACGAGTGAATTTTAAAGTAATCAAAGAGTACAAAGGCAGTATAGTAGTTACGAGAGATAACTAGAACATTTTTCTTTCGTTAAAAGAAAGAAAGAAGTCCGTAATCTAATCAATGCAAACACAAAGGAAACCCATCAACGTAGAGATAGTTGGTATCTGTTGAAACCCACTACATGCTGGAAAAGACAATACTCATAGTGTAGTCACGTGTGAAGTAACCTAGGCGACAGGATTTGGATTAAACCAAGATTCCGGTTGATTTTTCAACCAACAAAGATTACAAGTTACAATGGGCCACCAGCGATATATAATAAAATGCATTAAATCACTTCGAAATAAACAATACCTAAGATAAAATACATTCTTAAGTTAAAATAAAGTTAAACAAACACACAAAAGAATCAAGGAAATCAATTATAACACTGTACATTAGAGACTGCTTTTAATAAAATTTTCAAACCACATCAAATTGATTAGTCTAATAAATTAAATGGCAAAATTAATACTGTATAAATAAATCCGTATTCTTAAAGAATTTCGTATATTTGAAATAACGTAAATAACCTTCCTTTTCGTAATAATTTCTTTAATGATATATAAACGAAGTAAAACTCTTTTATTTCTAAGAGCTCCCATGTTGTAAATATATTTATTTAAACGGAGAAATCTAAATATATTTTAGAAAAATGACCATCATTTGAATTTTTTCAGTATTTTTACTAAGACTTCTTGTTTGTTACAAATACGAGTATTACTTCTCTTATTATTTTCCATTATACTAGAGATTGCTGCTATATTAATAAACTACTGTAGCGATTCCCCAACTGACTTTACTGGGCAACGAATTTGATGCAAATTCGTTGCTCAATAAAGTCAGTAAACTTTTTACGCAATTTTAAGATACAAAATCAGTCCCCAACCTTTTTGATCACACTGCGATTATTCGGGGGGGGATAAACAAGGATAAAAATTAAGCGGGACCTGTACGGCCTGCAGAAGTCTGTCAGTCGGACAAAAAAAAAAAAAAAAAAAAAAAAAAAAAAAGAAGAATACATCCTTTACAGGTGCTTGTTTCCATAGCATACGGTTAATTTTAATATTTTTCTGCCTCAGGACATAAATTCTAAGCTTTTTCAAAGATTTTTTGAAAAAAATCTTTGAAAAAGAAATTAGAAATTTTTCTAAGAAAATCTTAGAAAAATCTTAGAAATTTTTCTAAGATTTTTTTTAAAATTTACATTCGTGTATATACATTGCTAAACGGATTGTGTTTTTCACAGAAAGAAAGGAAAATGTAAATTTATTTACGTTTCTCTCACATTTACGACTTTTCTTTCAAAATGAAAAAATTACGTTTTCATCTTTATTTTATCCGATTTGAGTGAAGCGACCTCTTGTAGTCACAGAGGAAAATTTAATATTTCTATATAACTTTGAAGGACGCAAACACACAACTGTTTGATATATGTTAACCAAACTTGCATATATTTTGTCCTAATGGTTTTAATTCACATGCCATCTTGCCCAAGCTTCCACAAAATTTCCCAGAGGGATGAGCGCCTATTTCGCTGTCACAGTTTGGTAATTGGCGTGATGACAACAAGCACGAAGATAGCGTAGTTTTAAGACTTTGGATAAACTGCAAAGTTCGTACGTTCACTTATAAGAAATCCTATCATTAAAGTAGTCTCAAGGCATGGGAAAAGCAGGCGGCCAAGTATAACGAATAGAAGTTTCGCAGAACTCTACAAAGCGACTATAAGGTCTTATACTTTCTTAACCATCGAACTTTGCATATTTCGAATTGACATATCTCAGTTCTCTGATAGCCAGTGATGTAATATGCAGGAGTCCTTGTCAGAAAAGTTCGTGCCATCTGATATTCTACAGTTAGACTCGATTAGAGCCCAAGGCTGATACGTGTTTGCTCACCAGGTTTGCTTTTAGAGAAATTAGCCCAACGCGTACACGGCAGCCATTTATGTGAAAAAATAAAGCCATTATCGTCGGCGTGTTGGGATTTTTTTCGTCACCATTTCCTGTGTCCGTATCTGAATACGACTGGTTTTCCCCTTTTGACCTGAAAGCGTAAGCTACTTTGAGTGTGTGGCCTCGTCTTTAACGAGTGTTTCTGTTTTGTGAATGCTACCATCTGGTTCAAATGGGAAGGCATGCGTTGCTAACGACTCCCGGCTTAGGAGGAGAGTATGACCTTTGCTAAGGAGGCAGGAAAGGTACATTAGTCAAATAGCGCTTCTCTTAATGGCTTCAGCCAGCTGGGAAAGCCAAAGTTGACCGCATTATCGTTCGAAGAGTGATTTCAACCACTCACACTGCTATCTTCCCCATAAATTGGATAAATGGATCAAATTTAACGCAGATCAGACTTTTGGTGGTTGAAATGGATTTAGATCAACTGCACTTACAATATAGATAAGTCTGTCTATTAACACCAAAATACTTAGCGTCTCTCTCTCTCTTTCTGTGTATCTCTCTGTGTTCTATTAAGGCTATTCGGTGTGACTTTATAAGTTGAACCGTCAGATGTCGCCACTACATCTTCCGTATATTTCAAAAAAAAAAAACTTTCCCATTCCCGTCGCAACGAACTCTGAGCTATTCATCAGTTGACGCTAAGAAAATCGCATATCTATACTTCGGAAATAACTGCTGCTCCTTCACCATTTTATTGCATCTCCCCATCTGTAATCTGTACGTAGCAAGAGAATTCTTTATTGGTTGCATAAGCAGTATTATTTAATCAGACTCGTTAAAATTGCATCATCTTAGAAGATTATTAAGACAAATTATTGCTTCCCTTCACGCCTTCTCTCACTAAATATTTAAGAATACTCTCTGGAGAAAGGAGAAAATCGGAGAATATTAGCCGCTGTAGCTTTATGTGTTATATTACCACTCTTTTCTTCTGATAGCATTCTTTCTCTGGGGAAATAAACTATAGTGCCTTTAGCGGTATGAAATATGGCTCACCAGGCTGCGTTGTTTCTGCACGCTCTTCCTACGTGATGTCATCAATAAATAGGAACTCCGATGTCTCCTCTACGGTAAACATATGGAGACGTCCTTGAGTACATCAGCATCTCTAGTGACTTAAGGCTGATGGCTGACGTGTGGGTAACTACACACACGTGTACACACTGCAGAAAGGTTTTGCGGTCCATTTATTCCCTACGATCTTTTTCGGTCCTCAGTTGCCCATTGGTTTCTTCCCACACAATCGCCAGGTCTCCTAACTATCTCCCTGAGTGTTTAATATAAGTAAAGGAAGGCAAACGAATCATTCAAAATACACACTTTTTGCGCTTGTGGATAAGAAAAGTATAAGCCTGCGTGTACTGCTTTAACTATTTTGCTAATTGTTCATTTTTCAAATGTGTTACGATTACACTATGAAAAAATAAGAAAGCGTCCTTAAAATAAATCAGTGAACTAATGAGTCAATAAGGAGTAATTTCTGAAAATAATTCCTTAAAGTATTAATAAGAAATATGATAAAAATATTGTAGAGGAACCCTAAATATACAACAATATTAATGCTACATAAGGGTTATATTTGGGAAGGTTAGATTCCGCAACCTGAGTAACAAGATACCATAATATTCAAAATAAAATAAAATTATAAAAATAAAGAGCAAATCTCATTGTAAAATGGATCGGTGGACGAAAATATACCAATTAATGCTACTAACTATAGTATTACATTGCTGTATTAGTTTTGCGGTATGTTTAGTGTTCCTGTTTGTACAAGCGCTGCATCCCTTAATGTAATTGGACAGATCCCATGCACCCCAGGTGCCTTTCTTATATTTACAATATTTTTATGGTTGTCTTGGAGACATAATCACATGTCTTTATAGTAAAGATAAAAATAATGAAAACATGAACTTATGATTCGTAATTAGAAGATAAAAATACCCATGTGATTAGTGTTTCAGTAATCACATAGATAAGCTGCTCACCCGGGAAGCTCGAATTCGAATGCCAAACAGCATTTGAAATATATTTCGTATGCCACAACTACCAGAAACTATGTCATGTCTATAACTCATTAATGTAGGGTGACTCCTGAACGCAAGTCCATCGCTGCCTTGTAACTCTGTACTCGGAACAGTACATACAAACTCTAGTCGATGTGACTATGAAGTTTGTTACCAGAAACTATATAACAAACTTGGTATTCTTTCCACTTTTATATGCTACAAAGATATGGGCATCTGCTGCCACTACCACTTTTCGCTGCTGAGATTTGGCTCTTAAAATGGGCAATAAGCAGCAAACAAACCTCCTTCACAGTTTAAGGACAACTGCAAGGGCCAGTTCACTGCAAATTCAAATACTTTCCAAGTTTGAAGCGTCTTTCCACAAGTGACAAAATGATTGTTGACCAGATTTCTGCACCATCATTCTGGGACTTGTGTTCATGGAAAGTCCATCGGTCTTCACTTGTCTGATAGGTTTTTGCCCTTTCAGGTCCTCTTACGTGCCCAGTCATTGGATACTGACCTTTTGCTTGCCTGAAGACGCCACATCCTCGAGTCGAGCATCTGTCTCTGAACCTTCTCCTCCTTGAATTTCACCTAAATGGTATTTCAAGCCAACAAAACTGTCTTCCGCGAAGAAGGCTTACTAGTTTCTATAATAATGACAGACTTTGCACTTTTACTGACAATTTTACGGACAGAAATTATTTATTTATGAGCATCTGTTCGTTGCATGTTTCGTATTGCAATGTAAAATGATTTGCACCTACCTATATCGTATTGTATTTAATTGCATTATATATTGTATTTAATTGCATTGTACTTTGAACTTTCTGTACCTCATTTGACGTTTCCATATATTTATTTACCTATGTTTTATTTATTGACTGTTCTGTTATTATTAATTTATTATTGTTGTTTATTCAATTTAACTAACATTTCTTTCACACATTGTCACAACCCGAGGGGAAATGTTCTTTTATCTATTAGTATTATTACGATAAAGATTTATTTTATTTTATTTGCTTAAAAATTGATTAGGCCGCCATAGCCTGGCGGTCAGGCGAATAAATGCACGTGCCTTGAGTGACCGGGTTCAAGCCCGTGACTGCTGAATACGGTGATGTTTCTTGTATTATGTCTATTTTGTGAACTCCTCTGACCGTTTGGTCGTCCAGGAGTATAAACAGAAAATTTATTTATTTTTAATAAATATAACTTAAAAGGGTGCTTAATAAATATTTTTAAATGGGCAACGTTTTATATTTTAACATATGGGTTCTTCATTTAAAGTTGTGTGTGTGTATATATATATATATATATTGTTTTCCCACTATGTCTATACTGGAAGCAGCTAGCCTTATGAATATCTAAACTTATTAACTCCAGTATACAGTTAACTCCAGTGGAAAAACATTTTCTAACACCCCACGACGAACATTTCATATATGAAAATAGCCAGCGACCACTTTAAAAGGAGAGTCAGGTGTGTTATAAGAAAGTCACCCACCGTTTGTTGCTGTTCGCCTCCCCTCCCCTCCCCTTCCGAAATGTGTAAGATTTAAACGTGTATCAGAAAAAGTCTCCTCTAATGAACTATGCCCACGAAATTAGGAAAAGTTGCTATATTCGGTCTGCAAACGTGTTTAAACGTTGTATTTTGCATTTCTTCGAATTCAGTTAAGTGATCAATTTAGATAATTACTAAAAATAGCAGCATAAACTTATGGTTTGCAGGAAAGCACCAGCACACATTTAAATGTTCACTAAGTTAAATCACTGCACTGATGGAGTTTTACCTTAATATTTTGGCAGATAAACCCTGATCACGATCGCCACTGTAGCACGATATTCAATTATGTGCACTCGTTACCATCCAACTACAAACAGCCATTTTGGGTGAACACTTACGACCCCTTACTTCGTCTTCTATCCCTACCAAGTAGAGAATAAACTGCTGAGAATTCCTGAGAAGCTAAAACGTCCCTTAGGATTTATGTCCTGTCAGTCAATCAGACATCCCCACCTCAGAGACCGAAAATTGATTTCTGAAATTATCTGGAAGGCGTGGGATGTGGGTTGTACACCCCATTTAAATGCATCGCCTTCAGTGTGCGTCAGTCCGTCTCAAGCAAAACTCCAGGCGCCTCTGGGTCTTTTGCTAGAATGACTGTAAAGGCGTCCCATTGTCTGACACCTGAACAGATGAGTGCCTCTTCCTGGAGGTGGATGGTGATAGATCACGACTGGCGACAGCAGGGGGATTTACATCGGTGGCTTCGATGGTCCTTTAGCGTGCGCAATATTACTATCATTGGCAAGCGATAAAGTCAGTCGGTATACAGAAATGTAACGATACAGACCCGTGTCGCAAGCTACCTGATGTAACACTCCCACAAACACAGGGGTCGTTCACACCATCCTAGGTTGCCATGGCTATGTTGCGTGTTTGTACATAGGTGTTGAAACTGTGATCGCTAATGTTAGAATGCTTTTAGGGGATTCTATTTTTCCCAATTAGTTACAAGTCTGTTGATCTTCATAAGAAGATCAGACTTTTTCAAGCAGTCGATTACTTTTCGATCTCTTCAAATTTCATATCTTTTTGAATGATGCCCCTGTAATTTGTTTTCTCCGCATAACGCTCTATTTATACACCGTGGAATATTTAGCATTTAAACGAACTTGTAGCAGCAGCGTCGCTGGCTAATTCCTTCCGGTTGTCTAGTGAATAACACCCGATAGTCGTCTAAAGGTTGTCATGACAACCGATAGCGTGCCGTTCTCCGCTAGCTCTTTGTTCCGGCCACAGTGAAATGCGAAAACCTATCTAGTTAGTTCATTGTGCCATCCATCTAGCTTAATTTAATAAATTTCCTAGTACAATTGAAATTTTCGAAATTCACAATAACACTCGTGTTTTCGGTTAGGCTTTAAATTTTAGCACTGACAAGAGGAGAGAAGATTAGCTTCATTTTATTTTGCGTTGTTTTGACAGCCAGTGCATCACTGTTTTAACAGGAACACGGAATTCGTCGCGTGAATATTCGACGAACAATCGGATGGAAGTCAGAACGCTGGTTGGTTGAGATAACTACAGATTGTCACCTCTGTAGATCCAATCTAATAAAGGAAGCTAGTGTATCCACGTAGACAGCGCATTAATCTTTAATGTATCCGTGAGATACAATTAATGCTCCCATTGGGTTCAGTTGTTATACAAAGAGTAGTAGAATTGCCCCTGTAAATGCATCTTGCCGGTATAACTCGCGCTGTGCAGTAAAGTTTAATGTTAAATGTAACGGGAATTCACTAAGTCGAGAAATAATAGCAAAGTGATCGATAAACCTTTTACTTCAAACAGAACAAAGAGTTTCCACAACACTGCCTTCACCTCCGTCACCTGGGATGCGTCCCATCACCTTCATCTCAAATCCTTTCAGCATATGTCATCTCTCTGCACTCTTTCTACCAGCAACACGCCTGCTAACGGTCGACCCTCAATCCCACTGGAGACGTGAAATCTAATCAATCTTATAACATCTGAGCATGAAGGCACTAAATAGCTTACATGGACGCTTTTTTCCCCGAATTGTACACTTTCATTTCTCATACAAGCGAAAGCAGTGTTTTCAATAAATTTGTTTCGGAGATGCGGGTACAGGTAGAAATAGTAAACACGGTGCAAACGAAAAAAAAAAAAAGTAAATTTAAAATTGTAAGAAGCGATGAAATTGCACACCAGCAAAGGCGTGTATTTTGCATTCGGATAAATTTTACTCCTTCGGTTACTATGGTTACAGAATCTTAAGGTTTCGTAACTATAGCAATCGAATCCTCAATACATGACATGTGGTCACCATATTAACAGATTTTTTTCTTGATTAGGCGATGCTTGATTATCATAGTTACCAAATTCTTGAGTTAGTGATATTTGGTTTCCATAGTTACCGAATTTTGATTAGGCGATATGCGGCCACCGTATTAATCAAAATTCTAGTTGATGTTTGATTATCGTATTACCCAAATTTCTGATTATTCTACACTGGTTACCATAGCAACCGAATTAATCATTGGGTGAAAGTTGGTTTCCATAGTAACCTTCTTTACAAGGCGATATCTCGTTACTATAGTAACTGATTTGTTTATATAAGGAATTATCTGGCTACTATAGCAACAGAATCTTGATTGGGTGCTATTCGGTTACCACATAAATCGAATCTTGATAAGTCTTTCTAAATCTATCGATCGTGAAATCTTTCACTGGCGACGCTATCAATAATCAATAAGTACATCCCGACAAGAATGGCAACACACCTATTAAGGTAATGCCAGAATAGGATCTCTCATGGATTCACAACCGAAACGTACTTTTATCGTCACGTATAAACCCAAGTGTCGTCCCTAAGAAATAACTTGTTTAGGCAGCTTGTATCAATTGATGTTCTTTTAGTGGTACGAGAAACGTTCTGACTAAATCTATTTCCTAGCCCAACGTCCCCGTTCCTCAGCATCTCTCACAGAGGAGTAAGCGTTCCGCCCATACTTTCGGATCAATTTTTCCTCTTCAAGTCCGTCGCCCTTTGAGCACGTAGTCTCGCGGGAACGAAACCATCCTCTACACATCGCCATTCTTCTACATTTATTGGAGACGCGCCAGTTTCGGAGGTGAACAACTTTTCCACAGACAGTTCCGTGATCTCGTGACACCGAGAGTAAATTCATGGCGTCACCGGGCCACCTACCGGACAGTTTACTAAATGTTCCTAACTTAATGACCCTGGTCACGGAAGGTTAAGTCCTTCTGACTCATTCCAGAGTATCCGCAAATGGTGTAACGGGGTTGCTCGCGGTCACTTGCCTGTGTCGCCGTCATGTAACTCCTTGCAGGAGTAATGTGGTGATCTCCGGAATTTTACATTAGGCTTCTTTTTATTTTTTTTTCTTTTACGGGGCTTTGGAACGAGTACTTTTAGTGTGCGCCGTTCAGTCACTTGATATTGTCTGCTTCCGAGTAACATACAAATCCCTACTCCCACTGAGAAATACTAACGGGACCTGTAAATTTCTGGACAGATTTCAAGTTTTCTTCAAACATTACAAGATGTAGAAGTATAAATCAAATCTATTTTCCTTCATCAGAATAATGGCCATGAAATATGGTAGATGATGCCAGAGAAAAATGCTAATTGAGAGTTGCAGAGACTTGTGCTCTGAGTATTTAAATACTAATTCGTTTTACCATGAGGAAATTTTAAAAAGAAATGAAATTCTTAACTGGATCGCACCTATATATAAATGAGTAAGTAATGTAAATCATTCTGGGGACTTTAAACTCTACCTAAGACCGCAGTTACATCATTCAGGAAAAAACGCTGTTTCCGGAGTCTCGGAATTCACAAAATTGACACTGCAACCAGAGGCAACCAAATTCTTGAACTCGTCTTTCAAAAAGTCATAATACACACAAATGCAGATCTCAAAGATAAAATTAAAATCAGACCACAAGTAACTAGAATTTCAAGGCATCTCAATACCCGCTAAAGAAGCTCTTTCATCTCAAGAAAATGGAAATCCCTGAGAAAAGACAAAATGGCGGAGCTACTATTCTATCCTAGGAACTTTAATAAAATGGCTTACACATTTAACCAGCGGAGTAGCATACAAAGAGGTCACTGTAGTTTCACTCACTACTGCATGGTTCACACCTCAACTAAATTTGTATCTCAAAAGCCATAAGTAATGAAAGAAAAGAACTCCCAGACAGTTTCTCTAGATCTTAGGAAAGTAACCAAGAGGATCTCAAACAACATCTGTACAACCTCAGTCAACCCTCTAAACTATACACTGAGTGATCACTGAATTATGACCACCCCTATAAAAACGGAATGCGACCCGTTGATCACGTGAGGTACGAGAGTGCGCAGTTAGTCGACTACGTAGCACACATAAAGTGTCAGTGGTTCAGTCGGTAGTACAATTCCGAGCGTGATGGGTAAAAGGAAGGATTTATCGGACTTTGATGAAGGGCAGATTGTGGGATCTCGACGAGTTGGTGCCTCTATTTCCCAAACGGCTGAACTGGTGGGATATTCGAAAGCTAGGGCGTCTCCGTAGCCAGGTGGGAAGGAGCAGCAGTGCGTAGCACACGCTTCTTGATTAGACCGAGGTTCGAGCCCGTCACCACCAAATACGGAGGATACGGAAAGGTCAGGGAATGACCACCGCATATCCCGGAGCAATATGGCCTTAGTTGCTAATGCTCCTAAAAACCAAATAACAACATTCGAAAGCTTCCGTTGTTAAAGTGTACCAGGACTGGCGTCAAAATGGTCAAACAACGACAGAGATCAGCGGAAGGTTGAGGTTAGAGGTGAGTGCCGGGTCGGACGACTCGTACAGGCGAACAGGCGCAGCACTGTTGAAGAGTTGACTGCCCAATACAACATGGGCCAACCCGGAACAATATCTGGCATGACCATGCGTCGCATCATGGGCTATACCAGCAGACGACCCCTACGGCATCCTCTCCTAACCAAGGTTCATCGGCGTAAAAGACTCGCCTGGTGCAAAGAGCATGCAAGTTGGACGCTAGAAGACTGGACGAAGGTGTGCTGGTCGGATGAGTCACGTTATTTACTCCACACCGTGGATGGTCGTGTACGGATTTGGCGTCAACAACATGAGGCTCTTCGTCCATCATTCATGGAATCAAAAGTGCAGACCGGTGGAGGCGGTTGTATGGTGTGGGGCATGTTTCACTGGCAGGAACTTGCACCCCTGGTGCATGTGGAACAACGTATTACTGGTCTCCGCTATCGTCAACTGTTTGCTGACTATGTACACTCCGCTATGTTACACTTTTTCCCGAATGGCGATGGTGTCTTTCCATATGACAATGAGCCGCGCCATCGTGCACTTGTTGTGCAGGAATGGTTTGAGAACTCAGTTTTGACTTCCAGCATATCGACTAGCTTCCGAACTCCTCCGATATCAATCCTATAGAGCACTTGTGGGACACTATGGAAAGGCATATCAGGCGTCTGGATACACCAATCACCTCCATACATGCATTGCTGACCGAATTACACACAGCTTAGTTGGCCATACCTCCCGAACGCTTCCGACATCTTGTTGAATCAATGCCACGTCGGATAGCTGTTGTACTGATGGCAAAAGGAAGACCTTCGAAGTATTAGGTAGGTGGTCATAATTCAGTGATCACTCAGTGTATATCTAACGAAAGCTACTACACAACTAGTGTAAACCCTTAAAACAGCTGGTCAACCAGTTTACTATATTGATTGACGAGGAGGTCAAAAACAGTAAACTGCCTGCCCTAAGATAACATAATCAGTCCGGACGGCATATCAACGACTTTCATCATCAAAGCTGCTCAGTGCTTATATCAACCTTTCCTATAGTTCCCATTATCAAGAAGCGAATCATTGGAACATACCTTTTTAGAATTTGGAGTGACTATGAAATCACTCATTTCCAAGATCAGATAATCGAATGAGGCATTAGTTAGAGATCTATTACAATTGCTATTGCTTCAGCAATCCTACAAATAATTGACAAAAAGCTCCCTGCTTTCATACCTATAAAATTAGATTCACAGAGTATTTACAGATTCGATTCTACCAACGTTGTGATCTGGCCGAACACGTACATCCACCATCACAAATATGGATGGAACATTTATTCGGATACAACGTGAAAGAAGTAGCAGAAATTCTTAAGAATCTCTTCCACATCCACATAAATACTGCAATAGCTTCCTATCTGTTGCACAGCCCCAACCACAGATTCCTAATGTTCATATCTGCTTCTAGTGGAATCACAACGCTATACCTCAAGGAGGACCACTTTCAACAGTAATCTTAGAGGCCTCACTACAACCACTACTTTCAATCCCAACATGATTTCATATGTAGGTGACTTAAAGAATTGTGTCGCCTCCAAAGATAGTGATGACAAACAAAATATTAATCGGGATGCCAAGGGATTAGTCGTAATTCTTGTCAACCATCCATCAACCTATCAACGGAGGAAACGAAGAAAATAACCTATGGTTGCCACACAAACCCTGATATAGTATAGATTCGTATTCATGGAACTTCAGTACCAAAATCGTACCCTCACAAATATCTGGGCATAACATTTTACAAAAATCTCTCCTTCACCTGCCACTGTTCACATAAGTTTCACTCAGAAACTACCATTCACATGTGGCGCGTAAAATACTTCAAAAAATTAAATTGATAATCCACCAAGATAAAACTACTGTTGTTATTGTTGTTCGGTTTTAGGAGCATCAGCGACCAAGGCCATATTGTTCCGTGTATACTGGCTGTAAATTGCGTGTGTTCTGTGGTCGGTTTTGTTTGCTGGACGAAAAACCCGAATTTTCCGGAGAAAAAAACCATGCTGTCCTCATCCGAGACCGACTAACTCAGCCACGTTCTGAAGAAGGCCAGCAAAAATCTCCCATGTCATCGATGGGACTCGAACTCTGATCTTTTCCACCCAGTGTGGGAAGACTGGCGATTCTACCAACCGTGATACCCACGAGGGCGATAAAACTATAATACGAAACGAAAGCTGTATAGCTATGCATCTATCAGGTCAGCCCCTCGCAGTAGCACAGTGGTTATAATCACCATCATCCCACCCCAAGTGGAAAAGGCTTGTGTTCGAATCCGTAAATGTCGCGTGGAATTTTTTTAATAAACTTTTTTCATAAAGTGACTCAGTCAGTCTCAGCCACATTAAACCTACCGAAGACTAGAGACGTAATTACATGCACAATATACTGGTGTATCATAGCCTTAGTTGCCGTGGCGCTTAATACACAATTAGTTTAACCTAACCTACCAAGCCATGACGCCACAGACATACAGGAAATTCCTGTTTCTTGAATATTGATTCTAAAATGGTGTAAATTAGGATTTTTCATCATTCAGGAGCGAACGTACCAGAATATCAAGCCAAAGCTCTTGCATCTACTGATGAAACAGGCTCGCTTATCCAAACTTCTCTTGGAAGTGACTGTTTTTCCCAACGCTTCAACCACAAACATTGCAACTCCTCTCAAAAAAAAAAGAAAAAACAAACAAGAATCAGACAACTATGACTTCAGCAGACACCAACAAATGGGCAGGTTGTCTACGAAATCCTTATTTAACTAATTAATCAAAAGAATCGATTACAATTATGTTACTAGCAAGTAAAGTCTACAGAACTGAAATCATCAACTAGATCCCAAACAGCTGAAGACCTCATCACTACATACTTCGTCAATGAAGTGCGAATTTAATCTGAATTTCCAGACCAACCAATAATGCACACTTACACCTCATATCTGAAAATTCGGAACCTCATTCCAAACATAGAGATCTTTTGCTCTTCAATAGAAGAGCGAAAGATCTTGCAATGTTGCTAAACTATCAAATGTTATCTCAACGTGCAACTAAAATCTAAGTATACAATATTACCTTCAAATCCAACTAAGGTCGATGGATCAAATATTGAATAACTTGTTATTAATTCTGTTTCTAAAATTTGTGCCGGTTGTTTACAGCAATGTGCAATTATTGTGTTCGTTCCTGCACCTAGCCCCAAGATAGTGGTAAGGTTGCCTCTATCTTTGGAAATAAATGATTATTCGTTTATATATTTATAAAAGAGAATTGTTGGGCTACGTCATAAATTTTTGACACATTTAGAGGAAAGGGAACTCTATTAGAATATAATAATTATTGGTTTTATGACGTATTTCCCAGCATATGGATGATGTGGTATCCATGGGCTTTCTTCTGAAGATACAGAAAGGACAGTGTGTAAATTTTATTTGTTCAGTTTCTGGATAAGTTTAAAAGAAAAGAATTATCCATACTGTGAAAACAGTAAAATCTCCCCTCACCTCCTCCACCACCAACATATACAAATATAGAACAATGCTTTCCGAGGTCAAATATCTCGTAATCCTTCAAGCGAAGAGGGAGTTCATTTGGATAATGATAATTGTTCCTTGAAGAAAATATGCTTACTATACACCGTACTTTCCATACTTCTTTATGCGTTCAGTTCTTCATTTCTCTTTTCTTGCTTTTTTTCGGGTTATTCATCAGAATCTGTTTCTTGAAAGAGCCCAAAGGATGAAAAATAATTCATTACAGCATTTATAAGTATGTGGAGGATATTTCAGACAAAAATGACTGAGCTACAAATAATTTACATAAATGGTTCTCCTGTTTCCAGATATTTGAAAAAACCATGTACACATGCCCATTAGATAAAGATAGATTATCTGTTTACTATTGTCGTCGGCTCATAAAATTTAGGGTAAATTACATTCAACCTGTCTGGGGGCTCATTGCTTTACAATGTCGTTAGCATACCGAGCGAACTAAACAAGGCATTCTTCGTAGAAGTTTCTGTGCTCTTAAGGATTGGCCAAACACCTCAGTCTGACAAACAGCTCATCAGCACATTCGAAGAAAAAGGAAGGAAAATATGGACCATTAGTGTCCCTCCGAATTCCGCTGATGTAGGAAATGTGGCCCATTAGTGGTCATTTTGGCAGAAAGAAGAAAAAAGTGTTTTCTTTCACGTACCTAGTCCAATAAAACGTAACCTAGCAACCGGTGATCTTTGCGTCGGGCAGTCAACATCATTCAATAGAGCATCAAAACAGCTCCGATCTTCAAGGGGGAAATATGAATATTACTGCTACTAAACATGCTTATTTCGTGCCATTTAAAACCCTACTCGCTAACGAGCGCGCAAGTACCCAATGACCTGTAACCAAGGCCCGTTAAGTTGGCTCGCAGATTAACAGCCTCGTGCTCTTGTATTCCCCCTTCTACTTGATTGTAACCGGCTTCATTAATTCTCACCGCCTTGCGCAGCGATTTCGTCAGGTGGACACCGCGTTAACGGTACAAAGGTTATTACCTGGATGATTATAACTGCCTCCATACAAATCCCAGTGGCTGTTGGGGAAAATAATAAGCTGGCCGTTAGAGGGCCCCGGCTGCAAATGGTGATTTGGTGGTTACTAAGGTATTACAGAGAACGAAGGCTCGCCTAAGACCAAGAATAATGTCTTGTTATGCCGTCCGCATTGATGGTATTCGTATGGGAATTTGTCATGGCTAATGACCCTCATTTGGTCTACATCTTCCTTTCGTTGAAGATCCAACCTCATAATCACAATTATACCAATAGATGTCACTGTACAATGATAACTTTAATATTTTGAAACTGCTCAGGTATCCCTTGCGTGTGTTTACAAATAACTGCGTAATAAATTAGCTAGGATTATGAAGACAGTTAACAGGCTCGTTCTAAATTGCCCTTTTTATAATTACCTTGTTGTTGTGGTTGCTCTGAGATTACTTTCAGAGAAAGAGGCAGAGATATTTACTTGTAAACTGGATGTAAACAGTACCGATGGAAATACTTCGCTCTAAAATTATGTATGAATAGAACAGCATGTTTAAATATTCAATTTCTAACGCTGGTTGATTTGTTGTCGTTGAAGGGTTTAGGGTGCGCCAGAGACTGAGATCATAATGCGCCGTATATAGCATGTTCTATGACCGATTTTCTGTTTTTTTGGACGAGAAACATGCCACCTTCGCCTGAGACTTACTAAATCAGTCACGTTGTGAACAAGTCCCATAAAAATTCCTCCCGTCATTGACGGGATTCGAACTCGGGTTTTTTCCACCTGGCGTGTGTTCTGTGGTCGATTTGCCTGTTTGCTGGAAGAAAAATTCCGAATACAAAAAAAAAAAAAAAAAAAAAAATGCAATCCCTTGCCGTAGACCAACTAACACAGCCACGTTGTAAAACAATCCCATAAAAATTCCTCGCCTCATTGACAGGATTCGAATCCGTAGCTTTTCCCGTTCCATATTCTGTGCTCTTGAGTGGAACAAAAGATTTTCAGAAGAAAGAATGAGTGTGGTGTATGGATGACGCTTAGTCGTAATATAAATAAACTATATTGCGAAGAGTACCCCTTGGGCTTTTGGTAAAAATTAACGGTATCCATCATAGGATTCCATATGAGCAATCAATCTTTTCGTACCATTGCAATAAAATACAACACCCTCCATCAACCGAGCATGATGTAATCACCAAACAAAAACGTCATGGTATACTATAGCTTGGAAACGTTCGGGTAAATTGCAAAAAACTGACGATAAGCGATCGAAGGGCTCAGAAGTATTGTCCATAGGTCCAGTTAGTCCTCATCGACCGCTATCAATCAGAAGTTGAAGAAGGCCACAGGATCTGATGTTAAAACGATACGTAAAAGGATGATAAGTAGAGAGCAGCACGGCACCGGATTTTAGGGAAGAGCTATAGACAAAACCCAAACATTACAGAACACAATGCACAACGTTGAGCCTCATGGACAGCACAGTCGGTATAATCACCGTCCTCCCCACAGCGGGTGGAAAAGACCCGGGTTCGAATCCCATCAATGAAGTGAGCAATTTTTATGGATCTTTTTCGCAATGTAGCTGAATTAGTCGGTGTCAGGCGAGGGTGGCACGGTTTTTTCTCCCGAAAACTCGGGTTTTTCATCCAGCAAACCGACTACAGAACATCCATGCAATTTATAGACCTTATATACGACGCAATACAGCCTAACATTCTACAATAACCAAACACTGCGTCGACTTATCGTGCAAACCCCATTGTAATTGGTCCTTGGAACGTTGATTCGCGGTACACGGATTTCATATTTTATGGCCGTGTTTGGGTTTGGTGTTATCCGGAGAACGTTATTTGCCAGAATGTGTCATGTCGACTCAACTGTAAAGTAGGGCGGAAGTACTGTCACCGCCTGGGATTGTTTCTCGTGTTTTGTGCTTCAACTCTTGGTCATCGTTGTTGGAATAATAAATGCCATAACGTAGATTGGCATTCTGGACAATTTCGCTCTTTCTACTCTGTGGCAGCAGTATGGGAAGCTTCTTTAGCCTGCTTAGAGCTCCGACCTTGATCCTATTTAATACTTTTCGGATTTCCATACACTACCATCAAGGAGATTGTAGTGTATGGTAGTGTATCCGCCTAATCAAGGATTTAGGGGATCAAATTTATTCAGTAACATGAATTCAATATAAACTAAACAAAAATACTAACACGGTTAATAAAACTTATACCTAAAAATTTCAGACATTTGATTTTTTATATCAAACCGTTTAAAATAAATCTTATTGTTGTAGTAGGGTTTTAGGAGCATCAGCGATTAAGGCCATATTGCTCCTTGTATATTGTCTGTAAATTGCGTATATTCTGAGGTCGATTTTCTGTTTTCTGGAGGAAAAATTAGAGTTTCAGGAAGATAAAACCATGCTGCCCTCTGAGACCGACTAACTCAGCCACGTTGTGAAAAAGGCCCATAAAAATCCCTCTCGTCATCGACTGGACTCTAACTCGAATCTTTTTCACCCGGTGTGGGGAGGACGGCGATTTATTTAAGATATTTATCATAAAAATATCTTAAATAAATCCGAGTGAGGAAACACGTTGCTTGATTTGACAGAAAACTGACCGCAATTTTAAAACACTTATACACTGACTTTGACAGTAACCACAAAACATAATTGGCAAATTTAATTATAAAATTTTATAATCTCTTAATTTTTTAAACTTAAAAATATAATTAATTTATTGACATTAAACTTTCATTAATATGATATGGATAAATTATTTTGATCTTTTTTTTTTCTTTTTCGCAACCGAGTTGATATTGCACACGAAACGGAAGGAGAGATCCTTCGTGGTAATGAATTAAAGAGAAGTAAACGTTGATAATTCATACTGAGTCGAAGTAAGTCGAAATAAGCTGGCGATTTAAAGTACGTGAGATGCCTTGTATATTGAGATAAAACACGGGATACGGGTATTTCAATCTTTGGAACTTGAAACAATGATTAAGATAATATAATTCCTCATTCACAGTCCCACGGGGATCTTTTCTGGGACCCTTACTGCAAACTCCGAATTTGTACTAAGGACTTCAAGAATAGCAATAACATGATTAGGTATTGTAAGATATTAAATAAAGCTAAAAATACTATTCGGAGTACTTTACACGTATGTCTATTATCTATTCGGGATATTATGAGAAGCCTATTTCAGAAAAATTTTAAAAAGCTTCAAAAAGGTCTTATGAAAACGGTCTTAAAATTATTCGAATTTTTTTAATAAAAATGAACAGTGGTGTGTACATTGTGGATTCAGTCTGTAGTTTACGTATAACCGGTCAGAACTGAAACATAGGATTCATAAATATATGAATCAAAGCATGAACAGGTAAGCTGACGATTTAAAATACATTTTACATAGCTATTTTGCAGTTTATTTAACTGTTTCTTTATTTCTGTTATCCAGCAGTGTCCAAAGAAGAAATCATTCCAGAATTCAGCCAAGATAATGAGGTAAGGATAACTCCAGTGAACGTTTATTTTGCCTAGAAAGTTACAGTGTAGCATTACGTACTGGAAGAATATTAGGATTTCTTGATTTATATTTATTACCCGCCAGCGTCACATGCCAAGTTGATACCACTGGGAAAAGTCCAGCAGCCATAACACGAATCGAATATATCTTCGAAACTCGGGATAGTCGTACACAGTACGAAACAGTCTTGTAGAAGAAGCTTCGAACATAAAGCTGAGTTCATAAAATGCAATTTCAGCATACATATTATTCCATGTTGCCAAGGAAGGGTGTATATATATATATGGAACACGTGATGTCCCTCAATCGCCATAATCAAAGTCGCCAATGATCTCCTGCTTAACTATTGATATCTAGCTACCTATAGTAAAGACTAATTGCGCATCACGCTTTCCACCGAATCGCAATTTCGAGTAAGTTCCATACAAGGAAAGCTTTAAGAGGTAGCCCGGCTTTACTCTTGTGGTATCAGATAATTAAGTTTACGGGAGAAAGTTCACAGATTAATATTTCGTGTCCCCTCGCTTTTGGCCACGTTAGCAAGTGTCTTATGGGACGGCACGCAGTCATGTGACTACCTGGTGACCGATGAACGAAGGAATACGGAGCAATGTCGCGCTGGCGCCGGTGTCTGCGCCCTTCTGTGTCCTTCCGTTTATAGGCGGCAATCAATCTTTAGCCCATTTTCCGTGACATTGATGTGTTGTCCTCCCGTGGGGGACGTAGCCCATCCGGTACTTCTTATAAAGAGATGGTGGGAGAGAGTACTAGGAGCCTTGTTTTCTCCTCCTTAGCACCTCCAGGCTTTCTACTGTCGAGGATTTCTGTAATGGAAGAGCTCAGTAGCGATCGCGTCTTTTTTTTCTTTTCTTTTTCGCAACCGAGTTGATATTGCACACGAAACGGAAGGAGAGATTCTTCGTTGTGATGAATTAAAGAGGAGTAAACAACCTACGTATGCTAATCTAGTTATTTTGTTAATTTTCAGCTCTCTGAGGACCAAAGAAAATGAATAAACATTCGTGATGTTTATTGGTTTTTGCCTCACTACAAAATTATATAACATTAAAAGATTCATCACTGAGTGGATAACGAAGGATTCATATCCTATCGATAATCTATGAGATTTATTGAAGACTTCAATTATTCCTTCGGCGATCTACAAATATATCCCACCTACGCCACATGGCTTGAGTTGCCTTGGCACTGATCTAATAAGGAATTGCCTCTGTTGTCTCGCCTGAAATTTTAAGACAATCCTAACTGAAATTATATTAACCACCAAGCTTTTGGGTGAAAAATCGTCTGCAAGAGTCCCAACTGCACATCCATTCTTATACATTACAGATTCATATTTCTTTGTAAGGGAAGGGGGAGAATTTAGATTAAAAAGAAAATTTATTTGCTTCCAAAAAACAGGAGGAAAAACTTGGTCCAAAAATTATCAAGGAAATCGAAAAAAATACCATGAAATGTCTTCTTAGACGCACAAGTTCCTCTGGTAAAATATCAGCTAGTGTCATCTTTCTAACTGAAATAGACTTCTTCTATTGGTTGATTCTTCATCAAATCAAACAAAAAATGAAAACATTAAAGAAGCTCTTCTTACTAAGTAACGAAGATTCATATAAGTATTATTCCACCAAAAAACAACCAAGTATATTCAATAGTTGCGTGTTTATTCGGAGAGTAGAAAATTATAATTAGAAGAAATATTATAATTGAAAAAGTAGCAGTAACTATATTAACTAATCGAGTTTTCAACATGAAAAGCATTCTTTGATTTTTGCCAATCATATATTTGATAAATATATGATTGGCAAAAATCTGGTTATATAACATCAGTGAAGATAACTGATTGTGATAATGTTAATCAACAAGCATTCAACTTTGAATATGAGGACCGTTTTAACAGAAGATTGCGAAGAACTCGCATTCATAAAATTTTCAACAGGTCATTGCTTAACTCATTTTAAGATGGACATTATCATGAAGATTATATTTTTAGTGCGTTTGAAGAAACTAAATTTGTTTATTTTTATTTTAAACATGTTGTTGTTCCATATGTTTTGGATAGAATGTCTCTGAAAGAATTTCACACCAAATGCTCTGAGAAACATCAGAGGAATTCCTTTTAAGTAGAAGCCGATATTGACGTTCGGAAGAGATGTCTTAGATCAGACATAGGCAATGTCGATGACGTCATGAAAAGGTAATGACGAATTATTTCAAAATAAGTATCATTGCCTTACGACATCGTAGCTATCGATTTCACCAATTATCTTATTAGAGATACCAGACATCAAGAGTTGTAATTTTTCCCTCGGGTGTGACGTAAATGAGCAAATTAAAGACTGAACAAATAAACCCCTCTTCAATACTGATTACATGTAATCCAGAAGAGATTACATTTTGATATTTTCCTCTATTAAAATTGGTTAATGCGAATGCTTATTAGGCCAAATTATTGGACGCAGTCAATTTTCAAAAGAGATATTTAAAATTGAAGTACCTTTGACTAATTACAATAAGTGTGAAGCAATAAATGTAATATTTATCCCAACAAATAATATACTGATCTTTAAAATTCAGCAGTAAACTTAAGCCATTTTATAGTTTTGATGATAAGTTTTTTTATTTTAGTTTTTCCACTGCACACTTTTATGGCGATCTTTTTCAGATAATATATCCTATAATATGCATTTATCCGAAATGCCATAGATTACCTAAAATGCGCGATTCTTTTGCTAAATATAATGTTAAAAGTCACTCGAGTGAGCATGAGCAAATCAGCAGTCATTTAGATGCATGAAAGATGGGAATAGTGATTCCCTGATATATTTCTGAATCGTTCTTTGCCTCCATACGAAAACAAAAGGTGTCGACAATAGACAGAGACACCTGGTGTAGCTTAAGAACTGGACCGAGTCCAAAGAAAGCTTAAAGGCTTTCCTGCTTTGTTTCCCAATGTCTCTGTAATCTCGCAAACGTCCTATGAAGCACGGACATCCAGTAATTTATCAATATGAAAGGCAGCACTTGGAAACAGAGGGTCTTTTCCTCCAAAAGGTAGCTACTGCAGTTCTTTGTCTCTTGTCGACAAGGGGTCGTTTTCCCTCCCTTGTACGTCTCTTTGACAGGGTTAATACCGCAGGGTCTATCACGCGAACGTTATCTGCCTTTTCTTCATTTGTCTTCCGGCTACAGACAACCCACAGACCTGGTCCAGAAAGAAATATTTCAACAAATCAAAAGGAAGGATGATGGGGAGTTATATTGGCTTGTTTTGAGGAAATGGTGTCCTGCCTCCGTATGTTGACTTTACTTATTTCTGTGTACCACTCATTTATTTTGCTATCAGAAAGTGCCTTAGCGACCAGTCAGAAAGCAGCTGATTTATCTAGCTCTTCGTAATATAATAAAAATTAGTATTAGCCTTTGTTTTAAAATAAATAAAAGGAAACTTGAAATTAAAACAATCTAAAAACTTTGTGCTGCATCAAATTGTCAAGTACGCAGTCAAAATATGATCTGTAGTGAAATTACGCGAATTTTCGTTTATCAAGATACCCGTTATACACGCTTATTGGGAACATTGTAACCTCACTATAAAAATGTGGCGGTGCAGCATCATTCTGACACAAAAAAATCTGGTTTTATTTCTCTACAACTTTGCTATATTATCGCTGGTACTTGATACGGTTTGGCAAAGAAGAATGGACAGTAGTCTTTCTTAACAATAATAGCATTATTATTGTTAAGAATGTTTTAGGAGGTGTTAGCTTTAGGACTATTTCCTGATTACTGAGCCTGTTGTGTTTTAGTTCTTGCAGTTTGTAACGACGAAAGATAGGTTGGCTTCTCAGAACCAACCAGACGTTTAGCTGAAGTAAATTAAGTTCATGGCTAACAAGACCATATATTTTATTGGACTACGAAAAAAGAATTACGAGCACGCTCAATTGTTGCTGTACTTATAGCAGGCATCCTGGATACTTTCCTTTACAGCTGTACCTGATTTTAAATTCGCTATACCAGTCACAAAAGGAGTGCCCACTGGCTGATATTTTTTCTCTTCTTACCCCAGAGTCTTAAGTAACAGGAATCACAGGTTTAGTGCGATGTGTGAGTGCACAAAAACACTTTCCACGGTTGAGACACCATCTTCAAGAAGACTATCTTTTTCGCTATCTTTATTAGTTTGTTTTTTATTTAATAATAGTTTTTTAAATCGAAAACATTATTTGTAATCATCCTGTATATTCTCCTTATTTACTGACTCACTCTCATACGCTCACGGAACAAATTAACCTACAAGGTTCGCGATAATCCAACTCATAATCAAAGATCTGAAAACATTACTTTCTATCTTTCCTTCATATTCTGCAATGCGTTTCTCTATACAAATTATTCAAGCTGCCTGTCAAGAGAAAATAACTTCCTCCAAATGCACTTGCTAACGATTATTTTTCAGCCGAACAAATTTTAATAGAGAGTTACTCAATCGCGCTCTGGAATTCACTACGATAGGAAATTGTGTATGAAATTACTTCATATAAAATTCTTAAGTGTGGCCCCCATACGTACGTGCAGCGGAGAAAGCACATTACTTCAGTTACTCTGCCTAGCAGCTGGTCTCTGCAGAGAAATCACATTTACAGGAGCAGATCAATAGAGGAATAGTTTAAATTAGCTCATTGCAGCAAGCGCTGGATGGCCTTACACGGAAAATGGTGTGATAAGTTAAGTAATCTAAGCAGAAAGTGGGTCTTTGCTGTATAAGCAATTAATGCCTGATGTTGTGTGTTATGACTAGTGGGGGAAACTGCCTGTGGAGATTGTAGAGAAAATTGCGTTTAAAGACTAGGATAAGGCAACTAAATATCCGATAATCCAAATTAAATAGGACATTAGAACCACAACTGATTTGGTAACTAGAACGAACACTGTGAGCTTTCACTTGAAAAAGTGATAAAACGGAGTTCACCTAAACGTCGTGCAGAGTATATTAAAATGACACGCAATTAGACACTGATTTCAAGAGCTCATCTTTTACGTCTCTATCAGTGTTTACTAACAGCGGAATGTTTCCGATAGAAAGAACGGCAAGTTTCCACTTCACATCACGAAATAATCTCGAAGGGGTTTATTACGTACTTTTGCTGGCCATTATATGATTTCATCGATACCGCCGCTACCCACAATTGCCAAAGCATTCACGAAAACCAGTTATCTTTCTAACCCTGACACTTAGAAATCGATCTGGCGAAACTTGTGACCCTTACCTCCAATATATCTCTTACGGTGAAGGGTTGCACGCAGCCATGCAGAAAGCAATGGCGACCTAACCTTCCATTCTTTTTCCGGGTAATTATCTATCGGCCAGTTAGGCCGCTGATATCCGAGATCTGGGTGCAGCTGCCTATCTCTGCTCAAACAAACCACGCCACCGAAGTGTAACAACGGTTGGAAGGATATAGTTAGCGATTAGAGGCGCAAAGTTTTTCCTTTAGTGATAAGTTGACGATAAAAAGCAGAGGATAGTAAACAGAAGGGGAAAAAAAAATCGATGTTCGGTTTTATATTTAGCAAAAGAAGGCGAAAAGAAATTAAACCACGAACGAAATAAGTAATAAATAATTGTGTATTTCTTTTAGCTCCATATCTATTAGGAGAGACAGATGGTAAAATTCAATGTATCTTTTCCAATTCAGAACGTTGAAGTGAATATGAATGGGCTGGAAGACAGCCGGCCAGACAACCTCTGTCCGTCCTCCATAAATACGGATTGCACGCAACTGTCTGATACCGTAGACAACATGCGAATCTCCGGGTGTCCTCTGGAACCAAATGGGAACATCCTTCCAGCCGTGTCCTCCACTCATCGACCCCTTCCCCGCACCAGTTCCAGCCATAGTCACCTCGACCGATATCTGAAGAAGTTTGGCAAATCAGGTAAGATAATAACTGAAGTTTGAAATTTGCTTGCACGGTCTATGAGGAAGATATTCAGTTATGTCATATTTTGGTTTACACCGCCCCTCGCTGAGGTGAATTGGAATAAACAATTTAATTTAAATTGCATTGTCAAAAGTGTCCGGACACCCTGGGATTTCGGGAGTGGGCTGACACGTTATTAAGGAGTATATAGATAAAAGTGACCGGTTAATTTTGTCAATGCAGTGTATATTTAAATGAAAAATCACCTTTACATAATTACTCGTGCCCGACCCTTCATCTCAAGGGAAGTGTGCTCCAATTTGAAAAATTCTGTTATTATAAATCATCTAAAAATGAAATAAAATAAATAAATAAAAACATTTATACTTGTTTTTGTTTTTCTTACTAGTTAGTGGACAACGGTCTCCAGTCAAACGACAGTGGTCAGCAGGTGAATACCCGTCAACCCGAGACTTCCAAAAAATTAATGATTATGACGTCCGACCCCGTTTACCGCCACGACCCAAGTCCGAGTTCTTCTGCGTAGGAGATCCCGGTAGATATTCGAGGAATTCTGGTTTAACATACGAGGTAAGTAATCTCTAATTTTCGGAACAATTCCTTCAAAAACATTTTTTTCTTTAAAATCTTCGTAATGCTTGCCAAAAAAAGGATCAAATGTAATTGAAATTCCCGGATGATTATTAAGAATTCTTTCAAGTTTCTCGACACGACAGCCACGTCATTTTTCTGCTCACAGTGGGTGGGTTTTGATGGAGCAACCCGGATGACCAGTGGCCATAAATTCTCATCTTCCGTAGATGAAGATAAATAGCCCTTCAAAGGAAAGGAGTTCACCTCTCCTATCTCTGAGGCAAGAGTGCGGATTATAAATTATCCGGGGGGTTCTATCCACATAATTACGCACACGATAGATGAGAAAAATGATGAAATAATATTCCAACAAAAAGAAAACATTTAACAAATAGGACGGGAGGGTTATTCCAGTAAAGAATGAGGCCTTCTGCAACAACAAAACATTCCCAAGATATAAATGATCGAATTATTGTAAAAAATGGTCCAAGTGTAGAGTTCAAAGCGAAGGTCTTGCTATGGCTCCATATTTCTCAGGGTAAGCTAATTGCATTATAACAGCGGCCATCAAAAAATAACACAGATGACAAAATCGGTATCTCTAAATCACAAACAATTCGCTTTCCTATCATAAAAAATTAAAAGAAAAACAGGCAAAATTCAAATAATAAAAATTGTTATTGCTAATTCCAAAATTAGATTTAACTATTTATTTTTAAATTCCTTATTCTTTAAATGGCTTTAAAAATAGATTATATATTTAAAAAGGTTTTATAGGTTTAAGTAATAGGTTTTATATACGCTTTATAATGGGTTTTATGGGTTCAAATATTTAACAATGAAATATATAGGTTTATATATTTAATTTCTATAATTATGAAATAAGTAAATACAAATACGTTATCCTCTCAAAAGTATTTGGGACAGTAATAATGTTAAATAACATGGATTTTTTAAAGAATTAAAGTGTGGACGCAACGCTGGCCTATATAACAGGGCTGATTCTCATAAACATTAATGATCCTTATAAACTATAAACATTCTGTAGAGCCGACTCACGCGATCAAGCCTATCTCATAAGGCTTGATCGCGTGAGTCGGCTCTACAGAATGGCTGAAAATCTCATGAGATTTTCAGCCATCCGTCCAGTAAAATTTCCATTACTAACGAATTTTTTAGTAAAATATCAAAATCAAAGCTACATGAAAAGAATTTGAGATTACTAAGATTTTTAGAATACTCACAGTTTGATACCCACAGAAGACGAGGGGGTTTGCTTGCTTCCTTTTCCTCATCACACGAATGTAGGTTTTGTTCAGTGCTCTTTTGAAGACAGGAAAATATAACACTCTGATATACTTCCGTGTTTGAGTGCCAATTTAGAATAAAATTTTAGTAAAATGATCGTCCATTTAGTAAATTTAATGGGAGTAACACAGCATCGCTATCTTTTTCAAGATACACAATTCGTGATGGTAACTCGAAATGAAGAATAAACTGAAATTTTGGAGTAGCTTCTACTAAAATGTCAAGGTCCATTAACAACATTCTATCTATTTCTTTTGTAAAAATTCGAAAGGATCAATCTATGAAAAGAAATGTAGAAATATTAATTTTACAATTTTGAACAATAATGATATTACAATTTTTTAAGGGCTACTCTGATTCAAAAATGTCTTAATTTTTATCGCCTTAATTCCTCTAGTCTCATTATCTAAAATATATATATACGAAGGGGAGTCAATGGAAACAAGAAACTCTGGAGTAGGATGATCCTCGCCTAGAACAAACTCAGGGCAAAACAGTCAACACCAAAAAAATTACACACGAATCTTCAAAGTTGATCGGTGATGTGCCATCACAAAAACAAGAGACCCTGACGTTTGGCTGACAGTGTCATTTTGTTACACGACAAGATTCGGACACACATGCAGCTCAGACGATTGCACTCATCTAGAAACCAAGCTGAGAAGTCACTGAGTATCCTCCGTACAGTCCAGAATTGTCGCTATGCGATTTTCATTTTGTTGGAAGAACGAAAAAAATTTAATATAGACGATGAAATAAAAAAAAAAGTAAAGTGCAGCCATTATCAACCCACTGCAGGATGGAAGCCTCCTCAACAATTCAGGGAAATGGACCATAATCTGCCACGCTGGTCCAGTGCGGGTTGGCAGATCGACCGTATACAGCAGTCAGGGGCTTGAACCCCGGTCTACTCAAAGAGCGTGTGCTACTGCACTCCCGCTCCTGACCACTTGGCTACGGAGGCCGTGATGAAATAAAAGAATCCGTTAAATAAAGATGCCAACGGCAACCAAGACTTTTTGAAAAATAAAGTACCGGATACTGGCAAAAAATAATGTTCGTTTTCCTTTGACTCACCCTTATATAACCTTTGTATAACAATATTTTGTATAATAACTTTAGGTTGCAGCTGTCTCTTTCTTTCTACCCTATTCTCATTGGCTAGTGTTTTTACTGATCGTACAAATTACTCCTGTTCTATATTTAGAATTTCCCCGTTCGTAACTGGTTCGTGGGTATTCGATCCTTCGTTTTCAGTTCTAGATCTTCGTTTTTTGTCCTAGTAATAGGGCCTCCCCTCCTCTGTGACCTCTACTTTCTACTACCGTTATAAACCATCCTCTAGTGCTGGAGGAGTTTTACATTTGAAATAAACAACTATTTCATTCTTAATAAAGCCCTTTGGAAAATTATTACTTGAAAACTGATCACCATCATAACCTCTGGTGGTGGTCACTTCTCAAGGATCTGGTTTATAATGACTTTATGTAACGATCAAAGAAATTTAAAATGTTGTTGTATATCTCTTACTAGAGTTTCTGAATTTGAAGGTTTGGCTTATCATTTTTAAACAAGGAGTATTTAAGTTGATACCAATTATGGATTTTTTAAAAACTTCTACGGTTTAAGAAACTTGAGTGTATTCTAAAAGAATTTAATGACATTCATTTTAGGAAAAAGGCATATATCACCTCTGTGGTACCTTTATTAGAATATGTTTCACGTCTGGTCCTCTTCCTACATGCATTAAATTACGGCCTTGGAAGAGAGCCAGAAGAATTTTATTAGGTACTTACGCTAAAAAGCGGGTTTAGACTATTAATCTAAGCCATATGTTAATAGATGTGTCTATTTTAATATTATGTCCCTAACAGATGGGAGACAGTGTCTCGATATTAGACTTCTTAAAAGATTAAATGACGGAAAATTAGTTTTTTTTCGTCCCTTCAGAAATTAGATAACGAATACTACGAAATCTAGGATTAATTATTGACATTTCAACTTTTTAATGGGACAGCGAAATTAATACACTGGATACCGATCGATTTCTTCTTTAAAATATTTTAATTCGGAAATAAAAAATATATATTTCTTCGCCTGAATGCTTATCTGGATTTTATTTTAGAAATTTAAAAATATCCAGTGTTACTATTCTAACTGCTACACTTAAACAGCCACGCATTTCTAACTTCATAAAACAGTAGGATGACAATTATCTGAAACATTTATTATCTAATCCATAAGCGAGCAAACTCGCTGGGAGTGATGAGGGACCAAAACTCCAACCAAGAACACTTTATGTTATATAATTGTACTGTCTCGTATTGACGCTTGCAAAAGTGTCAGTGTGGAAAGTAAAGACCGAAAAACGAAATTTCTGGATATGCCATTGATCCGATTCAATCAAGGCACTGACAGAGAGCACCACTTACAATGTACATTCAGTAATCACTGAATTATGACCACCCCATTCATAATGGACTATGCCGCATAGGTCGCAGTATAAAAAGTCAAACAGCTAAGCTACAGTAGTTGCAATTTGTCATGTAAATCAAAATGATAAAGTAGCAGTTATGAGACGTAATAAAGATATCACGGATTTCAATAGGGCATGATTGTGGGAGCTCATGCGTCGGCTGCCTCCATATCGGAAAAGGCACGTCTTGTCAGTTGCTCACGGCGGTTAAGGTGAACAAAACTGGTGTCGAACGAATCAAAACCACCTCCCGCCGACAGAACTGTAAAGTATTACGCAAGGCAGATCTTCGTGGTAAGTGAAGAGAGCAGCACGTTGTATGGACTCAGCGGCAGGTCATTGTGCGACAGCTGCATCGCAATACAATATGGGAAAAACAAGGACAACAATAATACGAGGGGGTATCAAAACTTCGTACCCTGACCTAGATAAAACATCAGTAGGATAAAATATCTTAGTCAATTTCCTGAACTTGCCCTGTATTTGCAGGGCAAGAAAGTTCAGGAAATTTACGAACAAATGGAAGCTGTGTATGGGCGGAATTGTCCATCCTATGACACTGTAAAGAAGTGGAACGGGCGTTCCAGAGCGGTCGTACAAGTGTCTTTCACGAGCCAAGGGAAGGAAGGCCATCAACCTCTAGAGATAGTGAGACGGTTGCAAAGGTTGAGCAGCTGGTGCTGAGCGACAGAGGTGTGACAATTCATTTCATCGCAAATGCAGTGAGAATTAGTTATGAATATGCCCACAGCATTTTTATGACCATCTGCACATGTCTAAGGTCTCCGCACAATGGGTTCCAAGATTGCTGACGCCTTTACAGAAGCAATATCGAATGCAATGTTCTCGCCAACTGTTAGATTTGTGTAATGGGGATGTTGAGAACTTTTTTGATCGGCTGGTAAAAAATGACGAATGTTGGGAAGAATGAAGAAACTATTGCGTGGATGCCGCTTTGATTTGTCTCAGGAAATCATCAATGAAGTGGAATCGTGGTTTCAGGCAAAAAGTGCCAACTTCTATGATCAAGACATTAAACAAATGATCCGTAGATGGGAGAAATGCGTTACTCTACATGGAGAGTACATAGCAAAGGATTAAAGTTCTGTGAAGTTTCACATTTCTAGGTAAGGGTATGAATTTTTTGATATCCCCCTCATAGTTATAGTATTCGCCATATAGTGCAAGGAAGTTACAGGCTTTTGCCGCACTGAAGAAAAAAAAAAAAAACAAGTAGACAAGAAAACACAAATTATATGATTCTCTTCTCATATAGGTAACTATTCAGTTGACCTTTTGAATTTATTCAAACTGTCAGCCTCAACTACCTGTAAGGGAAACTTGTTCCAGCAATCAACGATTCGCTGGCTAAAAGAAACCTTCCTACAATCTAATGTAACCCTAATGTCTGGCCTCTAGTTCTGGAATTCTTTATAACAGTGAAAGTTCCACCTTCGTTCATTTTACTACTCCTTCTCAATGCCTTATAAACCTCAATTAGGTTTATAAGGCATTGAGAAAAAAGTGAGGTGCCTGGTTGCTAAGCTTTGCAGCCCATATAATCGGAGCCTCCCTAATATGGTCGTCCTTTTGCTGATCCCACCATCTCCATATGATAACTTCAATAAATCATCGATAGGACACCATGGACATTCCTGGCTGCCGGTTTCCACTGTTCAGAAAACTTCATATCTGCCCGTATTGTAACTCCCAGATCCCTTTCTTCCGCTACTCTTTTTAATTTAACTCCACCAAGTGGATAATTTATTTTGGTGTTGCTCTTCCGGAAATGGAAGACGTTACATTTTGCTGCATTAAAACTTACGATCAAATATCAAGTAGAAAATCTAAAGTGACCACCACTTCGGATAATAATTTGTAAAATTTATATTGTATTTATTGACACTCACTGCGCAAACAAACTTCCTGAGCTCCACTCTGTTACTTTCTCCAATAGTATGTACACTGCATAGCCAGTTAATAGCGAGTAAAACCCCCGTTAACATTCAGAACAACAGGGCCTTTGTTGTCAGAATGTTATTTGGTTATTGGAACACTCTCGCTACACTCAACACAAAATTATAGGAGAGAATCCCTAGCAAGGTTGTAGTTTCCGAGATACTCACACCGATGCATCTGGCGTCGACTACCAAGCCACTACTTAAATCTTTCCTCTTACCCATTCTCGCACTAAATTGCACACATATTACATCATTATATCTGTTCACCTGCTTTATATCGCATGGTATGACACGTGCCTGTTATTGTAGGAGTGCCCGATTTCATGAAAGGGGTGTATCTAATATTCAGCGCATAATTGTATTTCGTGTATACTAACTAGATTTATAAATCTTTGAATAATGTTGGATAAATGTATTACTTTCTTGGAACATGCAAAGTATATTATAAGTGGCAAATAATTATAAATTATAAGAATTATAATTTATGTATAATTACTAAAATTATAAATTACAAAGACTATTTTTTTTAGAATGTGAAAAGCTGTATATGTGAAACGGCGAATTAAAGGAAGATCTTTGAACTTATTTTATTTTCGCCTCTGTAATGTCGTACGGCGTTGCTGGTTTCAAAGAACTGAATTGTGATTGAAAGAGATCTGTCCTCTTATTAATTACGTATGTATGTTGTAAAATATCAACGAACAAAATTTTAATGAACAAATTAATAAGATATACGCCTTGTTAATTTGTTCATATAACCCCCCTTTCATGAAATTAAAGCCCTTATTCTTGAATACAGAAATCTCATCTGGCATTCCTGTACTATCATATTTGCGATATTATCCTGATCGCTACTGATGACGAGATATAGGCTATTTATTCCCATCCCCCCCTCCCCCTCTTCGTAACATGTTAATGTAGATAGAGTCAAGATGATTCAAAATATTTACCCAATATGTGGAATTGCCAGTCCACGGTTTCCAATCAATGAGTGCTAAGTTGAAATCTCCCATAACAATGCATGCGTACTTCCTTATCCAATCACGTTGCATATAGAAACTACAATCGTCGACATCACAATTGCGATCTGTAGTTGTACACTCCCAATCTCAACTTTGCCACTAATCATCTCACGCCACACAGATTCAATACTCATCTCCTGTGGCATTCAGGGGTAGCTTTTCATCGAAAGAAAAACTTCCCCCTCCCCTTCATTTCTGCCTATATTCTTGTACACATTGAACGTTCGAAAATGAAACTCGTTGTCCCCTATTTCCGAATGATACTAAGTCTCAGCTTAAGCCTATTATAACATTATCTGAAAACCTAACCAACGATTAAAAGTCGTCCATTTTATTCAAAGCTTGTGGAAAGTGAAAGTACGACCTTCATCCATACCACTAACCAATTGCATACCTGTTTTCTCCATATCAGTAGATTCCTGAACTCTTAAAGCTTCTTGAATAACATTAGCAAGGACTCTTGCACCTTCTCTGCTGAAATGTATTCCATCCTTGCAACTAGGGCGGACTTTGCTGGAAAAGTTCTCATACGAAAGCCCTGAAGAGACGCTCAAGCGGAGACCAAATAGACAAGGCTCGTGTCATAAAATCCCTCCAATAGTATCTAATATGACTGCAAGCATAATCACAATGTTTCCTAATTCACAACATTTTTCCAGGCATGGTCTTGCACTTTTCAAAGACCTCCATTCTTCTGCATTAATATTATTAGTACCTACGTGTGTAACCAAAATCCCATCAGCGCCTTGGAAACTGACGAACAAATCGTTATATCGTCGGATATTCCTAGTTTCCTTCGCAATTGTATTCCCTATCCCGGGTCTGAATGAGGAGAGAATCTTCTGGCGTATTACTAGAAATATTATCACTGCTAAGTCACCAGTTTCATTCTGATACAGGGCCTCAACTTACTTTTTCAGCGACTAATCATCAAAGCCTCGATCTTGTCTATTAACGCACCAAGATTTATTAGATTGTTTCGTTCTCTGCCTCTAAAACACAGAAATGATCATGAGTCATACTATGATTAGCTACAAGAATGACCTTTGAATGAATACAGCGCAATCAATAATGCACTGACTTACAAAGGAATCATTAGCAGCATTTCCTCGATGAGTCATAGCTAAGTCGTGATATTTCTCATATTAACTGTAGTTACAGGTATGAAATATTATACACCAGATTTACAAAAAGGGCATACATTCGGGGCACTTCAAACGATATACGTCGTCATATATCGCAAAATTTTACGAGAGTGCAATGTAGTTGCGTGTAAAAATGAAATAGGATTAATTAGTATTTCCATATTCATTTAGGAAATTTATTACTATAAAATTTTTGGTCTGTTCTTTTGGGATTGATATAATTTAAAAGCCATTGCACGTAAAGAATATTAGTTTATTGCGTTGTAAATAAGAAATAGAAAAAAATCAATAATGGATACGTCTTCAGAAATTCTTTACGATTTTTCTAAAAATCGTGGGTAATTAAAAGGATGGGCATACACTAAGTAATCATTAAACAGCAGAAGAGTCAACCGGTGATGTATTTTCTCTGGACAATCTGTTAGAGTAAGTCTACATATCTCTGTTGAGCAAACAATGACAGCCTTTTCTGTTGGATAGCAGAGACATTCTTGCTGGAATTTGAACCTCTCAAGTGTTGCTCGTGACCAAATATTAGAAGAGAAAGATAAGCTTTCTTTGTTTGCACTTACACGCTACTGTGGTTGTCTTGACGGAATCTAAGACACACATCGCTAAGGTGGGCTGAGGGTGAATGCGAAGTTATTTTTGAAACTTTCTGCACCTCATCTTCAAAGAACTCTCTTTTGTTACATTATAACTCCAATCAATAGTAGAATATCGAAAGAGATTAACGGGAAAAGTTTTCAAACTAACTAAAAGCTTCAGACATTTTTACGAACGTTGAAAATCAACAGGGCTATGTTTTTTTTTTTTATCTAAAATAATTAGTACTTGCATGATACTATTAGAAACCATTATAAATAAATGCCAGGGGCAAAGGTTGATGACGTTGTAGAGCGGATATCATCTTTTAAGGGCACAAAAGGTGATATAGTTGTACACGTTGGCACTAATGATATTAAGAGCAGGAGACCGGCGGAATTACTTGACAAGTACAGGTCATTGATGAAAAAAAGCCGTGAATTAGGGTTGAAATTGAAAGTGTCTGCAATTCTGCCCAGACACGATAGGAGGGAGTATATGATGAGAGCCCTGTCAATCAATTCGGCCCTGGAAAGATTGTGCAGGGCTCAAGGGGTAGAATTTTTTTCAGCCTGGTCTGTACATGTTAACAGGAGAGACTGCTTCTACAGGGATGAGATACACTTAAATAGAAAGGGTACAAGAATGTTTGCTGATGCTATCGAGGCAGTGTTAGGTGGGTCGGAAAACTGCTAGATTGGGGGGATACAAGGACTAATAGATTAACAGTAGCCACTGGCAGAGGTGAAAGTGATTCTTGCACTACTTCTATTGGAATGAGCCGCAGCCTGGAAAATAAGATGCAGGATATTTCAGAGACTGCTGGGAATCATTGGGGTACAAGTAAACACATGGGTTGTGTTAGGGTAGCTAAGAAAAAGAACAGGTGCATGTATACTTGTGTGTACACCAATGATAGGAGTTTAGTAAATAAATTTGATGAATTTGAGGTATTGCTCAAAACATCAAAGGCAGATATTGTGGGGATTTCAGAGACGTGGTGTCACACAGATATAAGGAATGCAGAACTGGAATTTGGGGAGTACAATGTCTACAGAAAGGATAGACAGGATAGGAAGGGAGGAGGGGTTATGCTATTAGTTAAAAAACACATAAAATACAAGGAAGTGAAGCCAGTCGACATCGCTGGACAGTGCAGTGTCGAGTCAGTTTGGTGTGACATAACCATTGGGAGATCAAAATTGAGAGTAGGAGTGTGCTATAGGCCTAATGACTCTGATGAGTATAATAAGAAACTGTTCGGAGAAATAGAGTGGGCCAGTAAATCAGAGAGTCTTATAATGGGGGATTTTAATTTCCCAGATATTGACTGGAATTTGGGGGCTGGTCACTCACACAGTAGCAAGGCTTTTGTGGATTTATTGGATGATTGTTTTCTACATCAGCATGTTCGGGAGGCAACTAGAGGGAGTAATACTCTTGATTTGATTATCAGTAGTGATTCTGATTCTTCATGCATTAAGAATCTGCAGATAAATGAACCACTAGGTGGCAGTGATCACAGTGTGCTGAAGTGGGAGTTATTCAAAGAGGTAACTACCATTAGGGGTAAAGGGAAGGGGTATTGCTTTCGTAAAGGCGACTACAATGGACTGAGACAGTATTTAAATTCTATACAGTGGGATCAACTGATGATATTGCCAACAGCAAATTCAAAATGGGAAGCATTCAAAGAACTTATCTTGGAAGCTACTAGGCTTTACATACCAACTAAGAAATATTGTTCAAGGTTTAGGCCTAAATCGATGTCAGATGAACTAATGAGGCATATGGCAGAGAAGAAAAATGCATGGGATACATACAAATTAACACGTGACACAGACGTGTCACGTGTTAATATGATAGATACAAGTTGATCTGTAACCAAGTTACAAAGGAGGTTAGGCAGGCGAAGGCAGATTACGAGAGATCCTTGGCAAGGGATGCGAAGAAAAACAGCAAAGAGTTCTTTACTTATGTAAACTCTAGAAGGAAGGGGATGAATCAGATTGGTCCACTTGAGATCGATGGGTCAACTGTTGATGACCCTGCTCGGGTAGCTAACAAACTAAATGAATATTTTGCATCGACATTCACACATGAGGAGTTATTCAGCGAGGGGAATGCCAGAGGTGTATTCAACTCTAGCAGTAAGCTAGAGAATCTTGTAATAACTGAGAGCAAAGTGGAGGAGAAATTGTTGAAGATAAACACAAGAAAGGCACCTGGGGTGGATGGGATCTATCCAGTTATATTAAAGGAGGCAGCAAAGGAAGTAAGCAAACCCTTAGCCATAATTATGAGAGCTTCCTTGGACTCAGGGGAGGTACCCATGGACTGGAGATGTGCAAATGTGACCCCAATTCACAAAGGGGGATCAAAGGCTGACACAAATAATTATAGACCTGTGAGTTTAACTTCTGTTCCAGGAAAATTAATGGAGGCACTGGTTAAAGAAGCACTGCAGGATTATCTAGACAAGACTTCAGTTATAGCTAGGACACAGCATGGTTTTGTTAAGGGTAAGTCTTGCCTGACCAATTTGATTGGATACTATGATGCAGTCACAAAAGAACTGGATGCAAGGAATAACTTTGATATTATATACTTGGATCTTAGAAAGGCTTTTGATGCTGTTGCACATGGAAGACTGCTGCACAAATTGGAGCAGTGTGGCATTGGAGCCAAATTGCTGCTATGGATAAAGGGGTGGTTGAGGGGGAGAAAACAGAGTGGTAATCAATGGACACTGCTCATCGTGGACTACTGTTATTAGTGGAGTCCCTCAGGGTTCAGTGTTGGGTTCTTTATTGTTTTCTGTATTTATAAATGATATTGATGATGGTATATCAGGCTTAATGTCCAAGTTTGCAGACGATACGAAGGTTGGCAGGGTTGTCAAGGACACTACTGACACTATGCTGCTGCAACAGGATTTGGAAAGGTTGAGCAGATGGGCTTCGAGGTGGCAAATGAAGTTTAACATTGACAAATGTAAAGTACTACATATGGGAAACTGCAACCCCAGAGCAACCTATCAACTCTGTGGTACTACACTGACAGTGGTAGAGAATGAAAGGGACCTGGGGGTGGTTGTGCAGGCAGATATGAAGTTCTCTGAGCAGTGCAGATGGGCTGCAAGAGTAGCTCATGGTGTATTGTCAATGATATATAGGAATTTTTCTAGCAGGGATAAGGAGGTGATTATTCCCTTGTATAAGGCAATGGTCAGGCCACACCTAGAGTACTGTATACAGGCCTGGAGGCCTCATTTCAAGAAGGATGTAGAGCTGCTGGAACGAGTACAGAGAAGGGCAACTAGATTGGTGAATGGGACAAAGGGGTGCTCTTACGAAGAAAGGCTTAAGTTTTGCGAATTACAGTGTCTGGAAACTAGGCACCAGCGAGGTGATCTGATAGAGGTGTACAAAGCCTTGAATGGTTTGAGCATGCTCAATGCTGATGGGATTCTTCCTCTTGCTCAGAATAATCACCTGAGAGGGCATAAGTTCAAATTGAGGAAAGACAGATGTAGGATAGATGTGCGGAAATTTGCCTTTAGCCAGCGGGTGGTTGGTAGGTGGAACAGACTTCCATCCCTTGTCGTGGAAGTTGATAGCCTAAATAAGTTTAAGGCTCAGCTGGACAGGTATTTCGAACGAACAGAGGGGTGAAGTGGAAGTGGTTATTTTTATTTATTTATGTTACTTTTTTTTTTTTTTTTTTGGCTGATGCTGCATAAGCTTGCTTTATTGCATCAAATGCCTCTACTAATGCTAATGTCAGATTTTCAATTTTCAACATTTTTGCTGACTACTGTACATCCACACTTGGATGTACAGTAGTGGGCAAAAGCTTCGCTTGGTAATAGGTAAATGCTCCCGGAATTTTTATACACGGCGTCTTTCTGCCTCTTCAAAATGAAAATAACGCCATTAAAATTCCACCCAACTCTAAAAATTAAAAAAAAAAAAAAAAACCCTGTTCTGGTAATGCATTTTTTCCGTGACATTATTCTAATTTTATTTAAAACAGCTTTAAATTTCATTACAGCAATCTACAACTCAAACAACCTCACGTTTTTAGCGATCTGGTAGCACGCGCCATAAACAGCAGCCGACAAGAGGTCTTTCGTGTGCCATTCCTTGATTTAAGCACGCACGTATTGTTACGTCATCAGAAAACAAAGGAAATTGACAATACCAGTCAGTGACTTTAATAATGGGTGTTGAAACCACTTTCAGTTTGTGGCATCGTTGGAACACCACCAGCATTTAAGTACACCGTTGGGCGAAGGTTCAACCATGAAAATTTTATAACAGTACGCTATCAGGAAATATGTTTAATGACACTAGATCAATAAAACTAAGCGGAATGTTTTAATCAGAAATTCGCTATGCTTGGTGAATTGTTCAATTCGTTTGGTAAAGCCCAATGAAAGAGCATCGAGGCAAGTGATGGATTCTTTGTTTAGCCTTACGCCTGCGTGCATTTCTACACATTTACTTTGCTCTTTTGCATAGAAACTGGGCGTATATTAAGGAAAGTGTGTGGGTGGTTCTCTAGAGAATATTTCCGAACGTAAACCCAAATTACCTCCTTGACACGGTAGAGCTCCGTGGCTTACAATACACCGGCTTTGTTTACCTACCATAATACGGTATAATTAACAGCATGTACCCGCTCTTTCATGGCTCTTGATGCCTCGTTAGCCGTTTCTGTCAAGCATTGCTTCCTGTCCTCCCAAACAAGTGCAGATCGTGTACTACTCTAATTGTCCCCAGTATTTAAGTACACACTCATTACAAGTTTGTGCTGCTACTTGTTTGTCTGTGCACCCGTCCTTTGGGGACTTTATATTGAATGGTGTTTCATCACCTATGTCTAGCAGTTGTGATTAGTGGTATTATCGCTTCTCGACAAAGCTATTTCCCAAACGTCACAGATACGTATGGCCAAGCGATTAACAAGCACGTCTGTGCTTAAATACGATTTCAAAATGACGAAAACATGCCGAAAAAGAAGCCAAAAGACATCAAAACTTAAAATTTCCTTTGAATCTTTAAGAAAAGCAAAGAGAATTTATGACAGAGTAAATAAACACGCCTTAATAGAAGAAAAAAATATAATTTTACTTAAAGTTACTAAATAGCGTTTCTGGATATGCAAATGTACAATTTTTGTATCCTAAAATAATATGGGCAAAAAATATGACGTGATTTCGCTGAAAAAAAACAAGGAAATGAACATTAAATTGAAATTGACATACTTCCTTTCGTTGCTGAAAGAGACAAAAGATTTCACTATCAAAATTTGCCCGCAAAGGGTCAATTTAATTATTGACACAGACAACAAAGCGTCTTTGTTGAAAATGACAAAAATAAAACAAAAACGTTAACCATTCATTGTTGACTGACAAAAAAAAACAATTATTTGTTCATTGTTGAGACTAACAAAAAAATAGTTAACTTTTCACTGTTGAAATTGACATACGATGTATGTACATAGAACTAATCTTATAAAGAACTAACTTCTTCAATAAATATTTGTAATTAAATTCACTGAAGAAATGAGATTATAAACAGAAATTCCAAGGGACAAAACAAAAAATAGCTTAAACATTAGCGTAAACGAAAGAAAATTAAGCTAATCATTCTTTCAGACCGTAGGGGGAAAGGGAAAAAAAAAAGAATTAAAAATCGTGAAATAATCAATAACGAGAATCAGATAACAAGCAATAAAATTTAGCCTCGGAAATCTAAGAAAAATCGCCACATCCTTAAAGATAAAAAAAAAAAAAAAAAAAACTAAATAAAAAACCTAGCAGGCTTAATGTAATATAATAAATGACTTATACAGAGAAAAGAAATGATGGTGCACTTGATGAGAAAGCAGGATTGTCGGTAACTCCAAGGAAATCAGAAGGGAAAAAACCTTCAAAGATAAACAGAATTTCAGATCTTTCTAATGAGATCAAGAGTTGAAGCTATGAATAAGGACAGGAACAAAGTAGGTGGTGGTAGAAAATAGTCATTGCTTTACGCTATCGTCGTTAGTTATATCTTCTACCGCTAGAGGCACTAACGTAGTGTTTGTAATGTGAAGGGGGCCTAGTGGTGGTTATTTCCCGATCCAACGAGACTTTTTTGAAACTGTCGACTTTTTAACAATGCCAGACTGTACCGCTTTCAAATGCACTTTGAAAACTAATTAAATCCTAACCTGATTAACAAAAAGATTAATTTTCCCAAACTATTTACTGTACCGTTGAATCCAAATCGTTATAATAACGTAATAGATTGTTTCCGCGGTATGAATTTGTCACTTTGAAATTACATGGAGAGGGAAGGGGATGCTCTCTCGTGTTATAAACTATCACAATCAGCTGCAAGATTAACGCTGAGCCGTACCGCTGACATTATTCGGATAAACAAATGAAGACGGAGCCTAACTAACTCGGTCTGTTTACAGCAGCCGCATCGCAACCTTCATCTACCCTCCGGTGATCCAACCTCTCCAATTAAATCTTCCAGCGTCTCGTCAACAACCAATCATCTCTGTTATTCCGGGGTGCTTTTCCTATCAATTCCAAACGCCGCTTGCGTTTCATGGTCAGCGATCAGCACCACGTGTTTTCTGGTTGGAACATGCACTATAATGATGGCCGGGGTCGAGTGCTCCACGATGTAAGATATTCTGGAGTTGAGCCATTCGGAGCAGAGCCGATGAGAGCGCATCTTTTGTTCCCTTATAGCGTTGTCAGGGATAAATGAGTACGACGTTCTTGGTGCCCCTCGTTCTTCGTGTATTTTATATCTCGCAGGGCGTACACTACCTTTTGGGAGAAATTACAGGTTGTTCACGAAATCTCTCTCTTTCCTCCCCCCCCCCAAATTAAACGATGCCGCTCACCTGCACATCTCAATAACTTAGAATCTGTTGGTTCGTGCCTGCAGCAGCTTCGATGATTACCATGGCAACGGGGCACCGTTTCCTTTTATAATGGAGATAAGGTCATTTTCCTCTGGACTCTCTGCAGACCTTTATATACGCTTTTCGCTGACCGCCTGACCTTTTATCGTAGACAGTAGGGGAATGTCTTCAATACAAAATGAACTTTGCTTTGGGTATTACGATACGATGCTTGGTAACAATAACAACAACAATAAAAAATTCTTTCATTTTTTGTCGATTCAAATCTTTCCGCTGGAATTTTTCGACTAGACGTTGTTTGTTCAGTCAATCTGCATCGCTGTACTTGCTGCATACATAATGCACTGCATTTTTTAAATTTTAATTAGCAAATTTACCATTACATTTCTTAACTTAACAATTCCAAATTAAACCCTCATAGTTGTAATCAAATCATTATTTATTTACTTATTTTATTTTACTTATTTTATTAATTATTTATTAATTATTTATTTATCATCGATGTACTTATTTTATTTATTATTATTTATATATTTATTTACTTTTTGTATGCCGTTCTTACGTGCAACAGGCATGGGGGGAAGCATATTTACGTAACTGAGAACTGTTATTAAATTTACATTCAATTATTCATCATTAACTTTAACAGCGTGAACTTCTTTATAAAACGAACTTTATGCAGTATGTACAGTGTGTGTGATCTGCCGCTTTCATTATGTCATGAGGTGTGCAAATTCTCAGAGTAATCATTCGTTACTCAGTAAATTTACGAGGAAAATTTTATATTTCAATAACCGCGTATGACTATAGTCAGTGTCTCGTAAGTTATCGGGAAGAAATATAAGCGACTTTGCTAGATAGATTTCGGTCAAAAATGAGAAGGAATATTTGGTTCCATGGCGAAATAAGAGGTTGCAAGAACAAAATTTTGTTAGAAAGAGAGAGAGGAGAAAAGGCAAAAAACAGAGAGAAAGAAAAAAAATTGAGATAGAAATGAGAAAAATAAAAAAGGAGTGACAAAAATAAAAAAGGCGAGTGACAAAAAGAGAGAGAAAAGGAGAAAAATAAAGAAAGAGACAGAGAGACAATGAGAGAGAGAGAGAGAGAATGACAGACAGAGAGCGGGGGAAGAGGAAAGAAAGATAGAAAGAGAGGGATACAAAGAGAGAAGAAAAGAAAATAATAAGAAGGAAAACAAAGACAAAGAAACAGAGATAGAAAGAAGAGGAGAAAAAGAAAGTGTACAGAAAGAAAAAGAAAGAGGCAGAGGAAAAGAGATAATGAGAGGAAAAAGAGAAACAGAAAGGAAGAGAGAGAAAGATGGAGTAACAGAAAGAAAGAGAAGGAGGCAAAGAGAGTAAAAAAGAAAGACAGACAAAGAAACAGAGTAGAGGAGAGGAGAAAAAGAGGGGGGGGGGAATAAAAAACAAAGCCAGAGAAAAAGAAAGAAACAGAGAAAAAGAAAATAGAGAAATAACGAGAGGAAAAAATGAAGGCGAGAGAGAGAAAGAGGGTCAAATAAATGGAGAGAGAGAGAGAGAAAAGACAGACATAAGAGAGGAAGGAGAGAGAAAAAGAGACAGATAAAGGAAAAGAGAGATGAGCAGACACACAGAGAAAGAAATATAGGCAGATAGGGGAAGAAGGGAAAAAGATAAACAGAAAGAGGAGAGAGGGGGGGGATGAAAGTACAGAAAATGATTAAACTAGATATGGGTATTGCATCACATTTACAATAAAGATATATATAAAAGCCATTAATTTCTTAACTTTTCTGTTATATACTTTCCAACAGAATAACAATCCATCTCAGAACCTTATTCTAAAAGAAAAAAAAAAAAAAAAAAGTCCACCGTTTGTTTGAAAGGGAAAAAAATCAGTGTCCTCTGGCAGTGTAAGGAATCTTTTCTGCGTTCCTACGACTGTGAACATTAGCAGCTACAACAGGAAGGTATTTAGCTTCTCTGCATTCCTAGCTATCAAAAAAAGCTCTGCATCGTCAATCTGTTTCTCCTGCTTGCGTTGTAGATGGGTGTTCGCTGTCCCGACACCAAAGGGCGGGGAAGTCTCCCGAGTATTCCACCCGGGGGGTTTTCTCGGTTGACCTCATCAGGAAGGTTGCTGCACTTCTTTTAACAAGCAATGAACGCTGATAGAACAGCTCACGGGGAAAAGTCTCCGATTATCAACAAAAAAGACTCGATCTACTCTTTTTAATCTTGACTATAAGCAGAGTTTTCTGATAAGTCAAGAGAGATGTACGATAGGTGCATCTCCAATGATGAAACAGCTCTGTAGTAGACTAACACGCACAACGATCACTTCACTTGAAGCGTATTTTTCAGAGTAATAATTTCACTATTCGTTTTTATTTAATGTTGTTCAAAGCTCAAAAATAAACAAATTCCAATTTGTTTTTTTTTTTTTTTTTGATTTTCAATTCTTTAAGTTCTTTGAGCAAATCCACTTTTTATTAGCCGGTCTATCAATCCTAAAATCTGGCTTTCGCATTGCTTTATTTTAGAATAAATAAGGACGGAATCCACGACATTTCTCCCCAGTACCGTGACGTCGTATATGAGAAATTCGATATCGTGCAAGCTGTGGCCTTCCGCCGGTTTCTTCCCACTTACAAACAAAGCGAAACTTATAATACAGGCATTTGTTTTGCAGAATATCTTTATATCTGTAGAAGAAAAAATGTATGTATTTTTGCATAAGTTTCACCCTAACAAGAGGGCGCCACTTCCGTTCGACTTACAAATATAATATATTTCTTCCTAGTGAATGCAATTATTATCGGCGTGGAGTTCTTTTTAATTAGAACTTCCTTCAGAGGGCGCTGCAGCTCCCCACTTTATCCATCGGATTACGCCGTACTTTGTTTCTTTTCCAAGTCACCTTTTCTACGACTATTGAATTGCTAATGGCCTGACGACGCGAGGTTACCTCCCCTCCTCCCACCCGCATGCTAAAAATGACAAAAGTCTGGAGGCGCTTTAAGCGTGTGTAACAACACGTCGTGACCCTTCGTCTTTTGACAGACGACCTAAGGAATTACAGAATCTTGTTTAATTAAGAATGGAGGGTTTGTAAGATTTTCTGAGTTTTAGCATGCGGGCTGAGGTGGATGGAAACGAAGCTAACAGCTGAGATAATCTTGAATCGTAACTGGAAAAATGTTCTTAATCAACCCTTCTTCAGTTGCTCTAATTGCAATTTTAATCCCTACAAATAAACATCAATGTTGAAGAACAATTTGGATAACGGGGTAGGTTATCTAACTTATTACTTAGGAATAGAGCAATAACCCCCTACAAATTGGTGACTACGAAAGAAAGGCGCAACAAAGATGTTAAAATCGCATGACGTGATTTCCTCAGAAAATCAAAAATGACTATCTGATTCTTACCTGTGTACAGCATTAAGAATGGAAGTGCTTATGGATGACAGTGGAAAGCAATTTAAATTTCGTACTTAAAAAACGTTTTCGTACTTCAGATTTACGTATTTTTGTTGAGTGTTTTTCTCAAAACAGAGAAAGAAGTTGATGTGTGCAACGTAAGATTAAGTGACTTGTTGCGTCAAATAGATTGATCTCTGTTTGTGTATTCCATGTCCCAATCCAGCCGTCAGAGAGCGTGTTCCTTTCTCGGTTATCTGTCATAAGCAGAAATACAGATTCACAGAAAGTATTATAAACTTCTGATCGAGCAGTAGGCTTTACCAACATGTACTGAATATGATTTGGATGCTGGTGGCGTTCTCGTCTTGCGCGTGAGCGGACTCAGATGCAGAAAGGAAGAAAATGAAAAAACAGTTCCTTAAATAACGTTTGTGACCCATCCCCGCTGGTTCTTTTTTTGGCTCTTGGCTCTCAGAATATTTAAGTGACCACGAAGACCTGTTCTTTCTAATTTTAATTCAATTATAAGAAATTACGATTCTGAATTCATCTTGAGAAGTTAAGTTTGAAAATATTTTAAATATTTTAAATATTTAAAAACACCTCAGTAGAACTTGACTTCGAAATTGGATTATGATATTTTAAAATCAAACCAACTTCAATTTTAAGTGAAATTAAGAAGTTTTTTTTAAAAATTGAATCGAATTCAGATTTTAAATTAAGATCTTTTTAAAACCAAATCATATTTCAAATCAAATCATATTTTAAATTAAACCAGATTAAATTTTAATTCAATTTTAAATTAATCAAATGAATTTAAAATGAAAGAACTTTTTCTTATGACAATAAAGAATGATTTATTTAATTCTTCAGCTACGTTCGTATCTGGATATGCGATATTATTGCCGTATGAGGTAAATGTCTAATTGACAAGCCGCGCTATATCAGTTCATACAAATTGTATGAGATGTCTCCCATTTTCACATACATTTTGTATACGGTAATTTTAACATATACATGAAAGCTGCAGAACTGGCGCATGTGCAATTTCTATATTTAATGAACTGTTTTCCAGAACAGAACGGAATTCGGCCATGTTTGTTTTTTGATTCAGTCTCGGCATGCAGTTCGTTCCCAGCCCACCAGCAATTGAATCTGGATAAGATTCACTGCTTAATCCAGAAATCTTAGTACAAAAAATTATTATATATTTTCAATAAGATCTCACTAATTCGGACCCCTTCGTTATTTTTTGTGTGTATGTATTTTATTTATGCAGAACGAAGATTTTTTTTCTTTGGTGATACAATTCCGAACTTCTTGCAGAATAGTTTTTACAATCACCAATCACTTTTACAAAGTTAGTGATTGTAAAACCATTGATTTGAATCTTTTTTCGATTTCTAATTTCTTCAAAAGTTTATTGTTTAAAAATTGAATTAATTCATGTTCTTTTTGATTTGAACTCCTTGAATCCAATTTTGTTTTGAATATGAATTTCCTGATTATGTTTTTTTTGTTTTAACCAGAGTGTTGTATTTGCAAATGTAAAAAAGTTCATGTCGCCCGACTTCTGATGCATAATGTAAATGTAGAGCCCTACATATAGATACACGTACATCAAGATGGATGTTATCAGCTATCAACATGTGGGTAGCAATCATTACAATGTGCAATTTATGTCGTGAAATATTCAGTAAAGATTAAAATGAGCACGAGAAAAATATTCGGATAGCTTTCTTGCAATCCGAATTACTGGAAGTGCGTAGCAGACTTTCCTTCCACTGGCTCGAAAGTTAGTACTTCACAATCTTTTCGCTCGAGTGCACGTCAGTACACGCAAACACAAACTTTGCTACTTCTGAACTTTCTGAGTTTCACGAAATATATTACAATGAATATAGATGGCGCTACCAGTTTTTTTTTTCTTCTTCCTTTCAAAGATGAAAAATGATCCGTATTAAGATGAAGTTCACGATAAAGTCCACATGATTAGTAATCTCGCTCACGTCCTCTGAACATGTCGATGGTAAAATTAATCATTTAGTGTGCAGAGCCAAGAACGACAATAGACTGCCTATGGAAACCACCCCATCCCATCTAACCAATTAGGCAGCATTTTAACAAAGACGTTCCCCTCTGTTTCCAACCGAAATTATTGTGACGTCTCAATGGAAGCATTTTATATAAAAAAAAGAGAAAAAGGGGAGGAAGACCGCTCTATTTCTTTAATAAAGTTGAAATTCATTGCAGTCAAACAATTTGGCTTTTGTACCGATCACAAATGCTTATCGTTCCTACTTCTTTCTTCATTCATTCAAGTATTAGTCATTATTTGTGATCGCATAATAGCCGAAGAAATCTGGAAATTCTCTTTTGTGTTCCAGTCTGTTCTGATTATATTAGCGATATTGATTTCTCTCACTATATTAACGATGAACGCTTCGCAAATATTAATCGAATAAAATATTGTAAAAATTTTCTAAAGCTAGCAGATATCTGTCAAATAAGACTCCGAAGTCTTCTGAAAGACAAAAATTAAAAACCGATTACAGTTACTAATTAATATAATTCCAAATTGAATATAGTTTACAGTTAACAGTCACGACATAATTAAATATCTGTGGAGTATTTTCCCGAAGTTAATTTCTCTGAGTGGAAATAAAAACAGCTCTTTCCAACGTCAAATCTAACATTCGCTTGTGTATTCTTTGAAGAAAGATTCGCACTAACAGACAAAGAAAGAATCAAAAGTCAATTCACGTAGCTTAAGCGAGTTTAAATGAAACACAAGAGTATGCGTGCTTCTAATTTTTTTAGCGCCTGCTTCCATTCTTTTCGTATTGAGAGTGGATAGGAAAAAAGACTGGTTAAACTTCTTTTTTATATTAAAAAAACTTTCGCAAAAAAGTTCAATATACTTAAAACACCTTTAAGAAGACGGAGTTACTTTAAAATGTTGTTAGTAAAGCGTGCAATAACTTCTATGCCGCATACTGCCTTAGGCTTTGTACTCCAATAGACAGCTTTTATATTTGAGAAAAGAAATGACTTCGCGTCCTTTTTTTTGTTAGCTCATGGGGAGAGTAAGAGAGGGAGGGAAAAAGGTCTGTCAACAGAGAGAAGTTACTTCTTGTTAGAGTTAAGTATCTCCGGTGAACACCGGTCTTAATCTTGATTAATTAACCGCACTTTTGTGCGATGGTTAAGGATGTTGTAGTCGGTGAAGTCTGTCTGATGAAGCTAATGCTTTCAAACTTTATAATAAAAATAAATAATGGATTCTGATATAGATAGGATGATTTAAAAATATATGAAAAAAGAGATGTAATCTAGAATCCAAAATGAGAAAGACAAGTTACAAACGTGTGCCCGAAAGCGCTTTATTTCAGAATTATTACGAATGAAAGCGAATTACAGCATTCATGCGAAGTGTCTTGATCCGAGATGAAGAAAATGGAGGTGCAAATGTCCAGAATGGTCGAATATCAGTTCGAACTTCAGAAGGATAAGCAGACGCAACGAAGAGTGTGATCATGCGAAGACTAGGGTTTTTCGATGAGTGTTGTTTGGTTTCTCAGCAAGGACTTCATTTTCCAATGTTCAATACAAAGATATGTACTTAACTGTATGATTCCGCTGAAGGAATTTCAACTTCATGGTTGTTTTGTTGGCGATCACCAGCTAACTGACCATCAAAACGTTGAAGACGAAATTCTTGACACAATACAAAGAAGTCCATGGAAAAATACCTCGCAAACTGGTGATGCCCGACAGCTCCCCGCAGACCCATTTGACGAATTCTTCTGCGACAGCAATTGTGCTCTTTTCATCTGCAGAAAGTGCAATCATTGATTCTAGTAGAATACCTCCAACAACAGTTCTGTCAGTGGTTTCTTCCTCGTCTCGTCCAGGTTTTGTAAATTGGATAGTTTACTGACGAATTGAGCTCTGCTGGGGATGGAATAATTAATTCGGATAACTTGCACGAATGACTGGAAGAAAATCTACATGGTGTAACAGCAAGGAAGCCCATCGAGAGCAATTTTATATTAAAATCTTGTACGGTATTCTTGGCCAATTAATTGGACCACAATTTGCCGTGATTACGTTAAAATGCTCCTCCGAAAACTATATGTGACATGAGGTTCATGCACTGTCCCATTCATTTCACTCTACAAGCCAGACGGATAATAGTAGTGGCAAATGATGCAAGAAAACAAGCTTATATATCATCATCAAAAAAAAAAAAAAAAAAAAAAAAACGCCTCACACTTCACCCATCCATACGCTCCAAGAATTTGTCTAGTTCTTCCTTGAATTTATTCATTACACAATAACAGATGGCAGCCTGTTCTAACAATAAACCGCCACCGGCTCGCTGAAGGCAAACTTCCGCACATCTATCCTGCAACCATCTTTCCTCAACTTTATGCCCCTGATGTGTGCAGTCCCAGCAAAAGGATGAATGCCATTAACATTTAGCTTACTCAATCCATCAATACATTCAAGGCCTTCACACCCCAATCAGATCTCCTCACAGGTGCCTAGTCTCCAGATGCTGCAATTTGCAGAACTAAAGTCTTTCTAGGTAAGAGTACCCTTTTGTTCCCCTTCACCAATCTGGTTGCTCTCTCTGCACCCATTCCAGAAGCTCTACATCCTTCCTAAAGTGAGGCCTCCAGACCTGTACACAGTACTGAAGATGGGGCCTAACCATGGCCTTGTACAAGAAGATAAAAGGTAAAGTGCAGCCATTATCAACCCACTGCAGGATGGAAGCCTCCTCAACAATTCATGCTGAGGGAAAATGGACCATAATCTGCCACGCTGGTCCAGTGCGGGTTGGCAGATCGATCGTATTCGGCAGTCAGGGGCTTGAACCCCGGTCTACTCAAAGAGCGTGTGCTACTGCACTCCCGCTCCTGAACAAGAAGATAACCACCTCCTTATTCCTACTAGCAAATTTTCTGTATATCATTGATAAAACCCTATGAACTTTCCTTGCAGCATGTTTGCACTGCTCAGAGAATTTCATATCTGACTACACAATTACCCCTAGATCTTTTTTCATTTTCCACTAACTTGAGTGTAGAAATACACAATTGATAAGTTACTCTGGGGTTAGTGCTGTCCATATGCAGTACCTTGCATTTGTCAGTGTTAAACTTCAGAAGGATAAGCAGACGCAACAGAGAGTGTCATCATGCAAAGACTTCATCCATACTTGCCATGACCATCCTAATTTCCTCTACTATATTGCCACTGTAGATAAGTATTGGATGTTTCTGTACAATCCAGAGATGAAGCGTCAGAGCATGCAGAGGACTTCAAAATCATCATTACGGCTCAAAACGTTTTATTTACAGAAGTCTAGGATCAAGAAGATGCTGATCATGTTTTTCGACAAAGAGGATACGATTGCAAGGAATTTGTACCCGAAGGGGAAAGAGTCAATGCTATGTTCTACGTACAGGTGCTTCAAAGACTATTGAAGCGCATTTCTCGGGTGAGACCGCAATTTCGAGAGAAAGGCAGCTGGTTTTTGTTGCACGATAATGACCCACCCATTCCGCACTTGTGAAGAAGAAATTTCTGACGAAACACAGTACTGTACAGGTCAACCATCCACCCTACTGTCCTTATCTAGCACCAGCGAACTTCTTCCTCTTTCCCAAGGTGAAAAAATGCCCTCAAAGGAACGAGATTTCAGGATGTTGAGGACATAAATAAAAACGCGGGACGCCTTCCCTGACTCTTTTCAGAAACCGTTATAATGATGTTATCAGTGCATACACTCAGGTGGTGATTACTTTGAATAAAAATAAACCATTTTTGCGCTCCTTTACTTAGGATTCTTTTTATTTCACCAGTCCGGGAACTTTATTGCTACATCTCATATTTTTAAATATTCTGTATGTACAAAACATATTTGGATCTCTATCTGCTTTTTACTTTTAAGTAAAAAAATATAAATAATTAAATGTTTATTCTTAACTCTTACTGGATTTTGACCCTGTTAGGAACATTTAGAAATATGATAAAATACTAATAGTTAATCCTACACCATTACCTCTGTTACGTTTCTTAAGGGCATGTCTGTTTACATTCATATTTTAATCCGTATAAGAAATTATAATTACGATTTATGTATATTCTAAGATTACAAAGGAGTATTTACAGACGTCAGATGTGGAAAGATTGATAGTGTAGTTGTGTTTATGTCACAAAATTGAGAGCATTATAAAGGAGGTAATTTTCTGTATTTTCTACAAATAAAAGCCCTTAAGTTGTCAAGGGAGTATTGATAAATGAGACTTTATAACAGAGTTTCCTTTCCTTTTCTTTTCGAAAAACTTCCAGATCTCGTGACCTCTTATATTTATTCGGAAGGTACTTATGAAATATATAAGAGGTGACAAGCTAGGGATGCCCGCTCGCTCTACCGTGCAGAACTCCTTTATTAATAAGGTGTAATGGTAGCGCTAGTGCGCTGTTGGTTTAGGAACATTAATACCCCAGACATCCAACTTTGTTAAGGCGCACAGATGTAATAATGACTTGCAAATTTACTTTCCGACAAGCCATTCTCCGACGACAATAGGTTCGTTGACCTGAAATCATTATGACCGCGTCCCCTCCCTCCTCATAAGCGACATCGCGATCCCTAATCAACATTCTGCTGAATGCCATTACACTCCAGTCTCCAAAATTAGGAAAAATTATTATTATTAATATTTTGAATTAGATAATTATTACTATTTTAAATTAGATAATGAATGCTATTTTAAAAATAATCGCATCGATAATTTTTTAAATAGTAATCCGATTATCCGAATTAGTTCGAATAATAACCGACGTCCAACTATATAACCTGGCCAGAATAAAGGTTATCCCGAAACAAAATTTAAAGCAACAGAACATCGTTGGCAATAAAGTTAAAACTTAATAATTTTAACCGCTAAACTCCAAGCAACATAAAGTCTTGTAATTCAATCATCTGTTGCGAGTTTGGTGGGAATGAATGTGTTGTCAAGGGGAAGAATCATTGCAGGTCGTTCAGTATAGCAGATGTGGGATACCAATCACAGCACACCGGTTGAAAAACATTGCTCTAGATAGTTCGGTGTTCTCAAAGAGCTATCGTTCGGTGCTTGGGGAACGTTTCATTTCCCCCAAAACTCCAACCTTCCTTTTGATGGTGACAGTTCCTCTATCATTCTACAATCAGCGAGATGTAGTGCACGTTTTATGGGACTCACCCATTACCTAAATGCGGCTTGTGGATAGGTTTTCAGCACATTTCGCAACTTAGAAAAGATGGATGCCGAGAAACTTTAAAATACTCCTTCGTAGCTCATCGTCAAGTAGCGACCACATTCACGAGACGTTAAACCATCAGGTGCGCTGTAAACAAGAGCAGTTTCGGCAGGGAGCACTGATGGAGGAACCGTGTTTCCACCGCAAGTGGTCGTTATTTTCGGCGTCAAGTAGCAGAAGGGGGGAAGGCGAAGATGATAATGGCCAGCAGCGACACCTACAAGTGACAAGTGGTTACATTTAGAATTAGATAAAGATTAAGTCTGCCTCTGCACCACACCATAACTCTGATAGGATTTTGTTCAAATCCACATAAAAAGCTTGATCTTAGCTTGGTTAGAAGTTTAAAAACGATGATTATTTAAAAATGCATTTTTACTGTTAAATTCATCTCTGTGATGTTTCTCTTCGTAAAATGAACAAGACTACTTGTTATAACAAACTATCCAACTATCAATAGTTTTTTCCTTAAACCAATAGTATCGATAACTATTCTTAGTACCACGAATATATTCTGTTCTCGATGTATTCGTCATGACAAGACCGGCTATTATCTGATCAATTTGCCACTAACGTAGCCTATCATGAAAACTTCGTTTCCAGACTCTTTTATACTTAACCCAACAGTGACGGTGCCCACAACCACAAAAAAAAAAAAAAAAAAAAAAAAAAAGATGGTGACATGAGGCTCGATAAGCCACCAATTTCTCTTTTATTTCTAAAAAATGCCTTTTTTTTATTCGCTTGCAGTATATAAACACTTGACCGTTTCCTATTGAATTGCAGTACTTATTAAAATCATTTTTTTTATTTTAATTAAAAAATTCAAAATTTTAAAAATATACCTTTTACACTCAATTTAAACATACTTGTAACTTTTATTATTTGAAGATAATAAAGCACTCAAACCTACTTTGGTTTAATTATGTTTATTTCCGATTTGGAAATATGTACATATGGAGTCAAACGTTTCGTGGTATTTTCTTATCACTTCTTCAGTGACAGCTGTCTTTGCAGTATCACCGTCATAAAAAAAATTACTTAAGATTACAAAAGAAATATGTTCTTGTGATCTAAGTAAACATAATTAATTAAATTATAATTATGTTTAATATAAACATAATTAAACAACAACAGTTGTGTGGTGACGTCATGGCAAACACATCATGAACAGAGTATAGCTCTCGATACCAGTCTTAATTGTCAGTCTCGTGTTTATCTTCTGTGCCTTTTATCCTTCTGAAGACCCTAGTTGCTTCTAAAGATTATTCTCTCAAACTAATTATCTATATTTTTCCTATTTTAATTGAAAAGGCTACTATCTGCTTCGAGACGATTTAAAACTATTTATGCTAGTTCCTCAACATTATATACCTGCATACACAGTGCGGCAAAAGTGTAAGAACTCTGCTCTCACATTATTCTGAATGTCATAAACACAATTAATCGGCGTCCTTTCAATCTCGATTGCAACTTGAAAAACAGAAAAAAATCTGGTGGAACCAAGTCAGGAGAGTAAGGCAGTTGACTGAGCACTGCAATGTGCTTTTGAGCCACAAATGTCTGCACGTTGATCCCTGTGTGAGAAGGCGAATTGTCAAACAAAAGCCACCAAACAGAGTGTACCAAATCTGGTTTTTTGATCTTGGTGAGCTTTTTCACCATTCTGCACTGTCTTTTGGTCTCAGGATCATTCTGGAAGCATCAACTATCATCCGCAGCAATAATGCTGTTTAGGAAAGCAGGTTCACTAATAGCCCTTTGAAGAAAATCTTTGCAATCGTCCGGTTGTCTCAGATTTTCCTCATCATGCAAACAATGAGAGAAAAGTTGGCGCAAATTTTTCTTTTTCCCTGTCTGTGGTAATTATGGACCTTATCGATTTCCTTATTCATATTTAACTCACTTACTAGCATTCTCAGTGTTAACTGGCAGTCACTTGATAATAAATTGCGCACTCTGTCCACCAATTCGAGGCTGCAGGTAGTGTTCGGTCGTCAACTTCGGGGATCGTCTGCTACATCCCATCTGCTCTCCTTAAAACGTTTAAACCATTGAAACATTTGTGCTTGGGACAGAGCCTCATCCCCATAAGCTGTTAGTAACATTTAGTGTGTTTCAGTGCGTCTCTTCTCCACCTTTACACAAAACTTGATGTTGATTCGTTGTTCCATTCTTTTGTTTCTGATGGTGATGCCAAACACACTACACAAAGAACGTTCGTACAAAAAAGCAATTTAAGGCCAACTGGTTTGGGTTGGCGGGACTGGCAAGGTTACACTGCTATGTTTCTCTAGCGCCCTCTCCTGAAGACATACTCGCGTTCGATATATATATATATTTTTTTTTTTTTAATTCAGTCTCATTACTTTTCGCCGCAAAGCAGCTACCACTACCAGCCATAAATACTTCCTTGTCATTTCAGTGGATTTTGCCGGGGCGTTTGACTCCCTCTGGTGGCCAAGCGTCATCGGCAGACTCCTGAAAGCAAAACTACCAGCTAATTTGTACAATTGTATAAAATCCTATCTCGCAAACAGAACAGTAACCGTCAGTGCTTCGTACTGCTCAGTCACACGACCAGTTTATAGAGGATGCCCACAAGGCTCAGTACTTGGCCCACTTCTCTGGAACGTGGTGCTCGACAGCTTTCTAAACCTCGACCTTGGTGATGTGAGGTCACAGGCCTACGCGGATGACCTGATCCTGATACTGGCGGCAGATTCAAGAGCTCAACTAGAGATCTTTGCAAACCATGCTATAAATATCCTACAAGACTGGGCCACATAAAACCACTTAAAGATATCCCCAACAAAATCCTGCTCCATCCTACTTAAAGGTTCTCTCAATATCAGAAGGCCTCCCCAGATAAAGATTCAGGAAACAACAATTAAGCTTTCCACCGAACTTAAATATCTTGGTATTCTGCTGGATAAAAATCTGTCATTCACACCGCATCTTACTTACCTCCGAAGCAAAATCAAAAAATACTCCGCACTAATAGCTAGAGTCACTCGTCGCGACTGGGGGCTTAAGAAGAGGACCCTAGCCCTCTTCTATAAGGCAGTCTTCTTACCAGCAATAACATACGCATCAGGAGTCTAGTTCCACAAGGCGGTAACAGCAGTAAACAAAAGGAAGCTAGAGACCATTCAACGTTCAGTCCTACTGACAATCTCGAGAGCCTGCTGTACTGTAAGCACCCACGCCCTCCAGGTCCTCTTGGGCGCTCTCCCCCTGGACCTGGAGATCGTCCGCTGTGGTTTGCTTTATCAACTGTCCAAAGGCAGAGCAATCACCTGCATAGAATACACAACTGATCCGACGAACGATCGTAAACTCGAGAAAAAACGCCTTCTCACCCACCGACAGCAGGCCTGGCAAACCCGCTGGACGACTTCGACAAAAGGGGAAGTCATCCGAAGATTCATACCGGATAATCAACTAGTGTTTCCCAAAAGCCCAAACTGGTTTTCACCGGGACTGCTGACATCTTACCTACTCACGGGACACGGCACAATAAGAGCAAAACTCTCCAGTTTCGGTTTGAGTGACACCCCTCTCTGCCACTGTGGACAGCCAGAGACGTGGGAGCACCTCATGCACCACTGCCAACTATACGAAGACCTCCGCTGCCTCTTAATAACCAGAACACGTTTCTCGCCAATAAACCAAGCAAGAACAATATCTCCTGGAGAGCGAGGACAATTATAAAGCCTTAACGCAGTTTGTGCAGGATCTTTTTACTAGAAGAAGAACATACCCACAACACAACCTTAGCAGGAATTTTCCTACAAACCAACACTCATCATCCAGAATACAGATCCTTAGATGTGTCAACCAAACAAAAACCTAACAGTTACAATCTGAAGAACAACTAATCGTTAACTTAACCTGGATCTGACCACTGGCTTAAACTGGAGCCATTACCTGGACTTGACCACTCACACGGAAGGGACAACATGTCTTAGGAATGGCATACGAAGACCCGACAAAGACATTGTGCAGTTTGCTGCCGAAACATCATTAGGCGATCTGAACCGGGTACCCTCACTCGGTTCACTTTCCATCCCTTCCCTTGGCAGGGGGATGGTTACTCTGTACCCTCCCCCCCTGCCATCCCCTATCTTCACCTGGTGAGGCATGGGCCTGCCCCACCGACTTTTGGAGTTATCTTCACTATCGACCCCATATTTCTGTCTTTCACCCCCAGTCTTCAGTCTCCCTTCCCTCTCTAGCTATCCTGTGACTAGCGTTTGACCCTTGTCAAAACTACACAAGCCTCACACTAACAAAAAAAATAAAATAAAAATAAATAAATAAATAAAATTTAACTCTACCCCGCATAACGTATATCTCTTTCGGCCTGACCCATTTTCTAGCGTTTCTCCCCCCTCCCCACTTTTTTTTTTTTTTTTTTTTTTTTAGGTCCTAGCCACTGAAACACTCAGGAAATTAGGTTGCAGGACCTGCCAGAGTAAATAGTAAATCTCTAAAATGCTGTTGTACCTGGTCCGCCTCCACGAGGTATAGTGTGGGCAACGGTGGGTCTCATTTGAGACCCAACGGCTAAAAGACCAGATGAACAACGGTACAAAACATTACACACCACAATATCCACACACTTTTAAACCTCTGGCCTCTACAGTGTTCTGTATCACATCACAATGTATACTACGCGGAGATGGGGGAAAACCCCTGGTGCCATTAGACCCTAAACACACTATACACTATACTTTTTGCCGCACTGTGTATATTTATGATTTTCATAATCTTGTTTGCTGTTTTTTTTAACAAAAATATAATAATAAAGCATCCTTCCCTATAATGACGCTCTAACTAGGGCCTAGGTTTAAAACGATACGCCTTCCGATCGTCTGATTACGACAATAGTGTCCACCGCTTATTGAAGAACCAACTTGATGGATTACGAGAGTTGGCGAAGTGCATCTAACTCGGAAAGAAGAATCAGTGGCTCATAAAGCCGGCCCTTTTAACTATTTCTATCAAGGCGGTAATTGTTAGCCTCTTTGTGACACTCCCTCGCCCAAAAAAGAAGTTGGACTTGTTATCACAGGAAACAGAAACGAAGTGAAACCGAACAGCGGGAATATGCTGATTTTTATGGACTACATGAACAAAACAGTCCGGAACAAGCAAACATTACCATTGATAGGATTCATTGATTTCAGCCGGAACTAAAAGAAGGTTAAACACATTATGGTTGCATTGACAACTAGAATAGAAGAGGAAGAATGGGGTATTTATATGTTAAACAATTAAGAGAATTCAGACTGTCTAGCGTTATCTCCAGAATTTTTCATCTTGAAGTCTTTGGCCTTATCTTTAGTTGCAATGTTTTTTTTTTTTTTTTTAACAGATTTAAGATAACCTAGTAGATAAACAAACCCATAGGGCATTTTCACACCAAAAAAAGTCTCAATTACGTAAAGCGAAAAACACTCTTCTTTGAGCTAAAATTATCGTCGAACAACGTAAAAGAAGATATATCTTTGAATCTAACTGAAATAAAAATCAATGTGTTATATCTTAAGTGTGTATGTGGTGGTGGGGGTGTCTTTTACTTATCATTCGCGAAGTTAAAGTGTTTAAAAGGATTGAAACTAATGGCCATATTAAAATGGTTAAAAGAGCTGCTATCAGTATTTCTGCATCGTAAATTGTTATCTAGAAAATCGTTTATTTTAAGAAAAAAACCCTTCAAGGCACAGTAAGGGAAATGATGAAAATGCTAGAACTACTTTATCACTGTTCTGCAAGCGAATTTGCCCGACGGTTACGCGATATCGAAATAACGTCACGACTAATCTAAAATGAAATAAATCGCAGAACAAGGCATTTATATCTTTATGCGTTCTGCTGTCCGCTTGAAGTGGTAATTTATCTGCAGTTTACAAGACGAATTAATACGCAGTCTTAAAATAACCAAAAAAGAATGGTTATCTTTGTTTTAAAATAATACTTTGTGTTTAGTGTTGTCACTCGCTGCTAGGACAGTGGACAAAGTTCAAACCCAAACTTTTTCTTCCACATAGTGCTGAAGAATAGTAGCCTTAGCCACTGTCCTAGCCGCCATTCCTACCACAATAGCTACTGTCCTCCCACCCCATATGGAAGAAAACAGTTTATGTTCAATTTTAACGCTGAACACACCACGTACGTTCAAGCTGAACGTATGTGGAAAAATCCCCGGATAATGTGTACTCTTCGATCTACATGGTGAATCAGTGAATTTGCCGGTCCGAATGCTTGTTTAGAAAAATGTGCTTAGCCTTACCTCTCTTGGCTAGCACAGTGGCTAAGGCTACAATTATCCAGCACCATGTGCAAGAAAAAGTTTGGGTCCAATTTCCAGTCGGTAAATTGGAGTACCCGGAAATTTTTTTTTCTAAACTGAATGTATGTGGAAAAATCCCCAGACGATATGGACTCTTCAATCCACATGGTGAATTAGAGAATTGCTTCCCCCTCACCAAGTGAATCGGTACGTTCGGTAATGGGCTATAACGCAATAATGAGATTTTCAGGTGCTGTTTGAAAACACTCGGCGTATTAATTAATGCTTATCTTCTTTAGCACATACGACACTTCAGAAACGACTGAAGTGGCCAGCAAATCAGCGTCAGCAAGCGGACAAGAGGAAAGTGAATGTCCATTCTCCTCTATCGGCTTCGTTTTTATTGCGTTCACTCAAGAGGAACCAATTTGGTGAGGCTATTTACCATTGGAAGCTTACCTAGTTGAGTGTAGCCTCGGGCCTAAGGCCAAGTCAATGTTCGAGTCACTCCGAGAACGATAGCAAATTCCTTTCCCCCACCCCAACCGGTCCCCCAATTTTTTTCTGTAAGACTTTCTTGACATTTACGACCTTCCAGCATTGGCCAACCTGGTTGCAAAGTTCATTTGTCAAGCAGCACAGTTCCGACGACATACGAACCATTTCTTCGCAAGAGATCACGAAGAAAAAAAAACGCACCAGTGTCTCTCTATCTCGCTTTCTCTCTCTCTCTCTCTCTCTCTCTCTCGGGAGGCTTATGGTCGCTATGGTAACGGAAGGTATCACGTGACGCTGTCATTTTTAGAGACAACTCTTTCGGTGAGAGCGCAAGAAGTTACGTAGCATGCGGGAATACAGGGACACCCAACCAGCCGAATGGAAAACCTGACCGAAGATCGGAGAAAATAATAATCCATGATGCAAGAGAAAGCCAAATTTACTTTAGTAGATAAACGCTGCTTTCTTCATTATTACCTGTTACTGCAGTGGAACTAACCTTCTTCTTCTCGGCTTCCCCCTTACCCTTACAAAATACTATTTGTAACACAAACGCGTGTCGTCTTTACATCCAAGCAAATTACCTTCGTCTTCGATTCACTTCAGGTTTCATCCTTTCCCGCGTAAATACATGTGGTTTGAATGCGGATGAGGCACCTCCGAGCGTGCGCTGAATAGGGAAATCGTTAAGCTTTATAACATCATTACAGGATTGCTAACTGTAGTATCATTATCTCTCTTAAGCTTTCCTTCCCATATTTATAAAACCAACTTTGTTTCGTGATTTTTTTTTTTTTTCCATTTTAGAAATAATTTTGGATTTTCTTAAAAAAAAAAAAAAAAGTCAATTTTATGTTGATTGCTCATGCACGCAGGGTCTGGTCTTTTCATGCCACCAGAGAATTCAACATATTTTGTCTATTTTCTATTAAAGCAATTACTGCGCAAGCTCAAAACTGAATCATTAGAAAACTTCATTAAAATATACCAAAAAAATGACTTATTTTTCAGTTTCGTTTTGTTTTTATTTTGAGTCTATTTTGTGTTGATTTCATATTTGTGTTTCTTTTTTTTGTTTTTGAGTCAAGCTTGTGTTGATTTCATTTTTGAGTACCGTTTGTTTTAGCTTTTATTTTGAGACAATTTTGTGCTGATTTCATTTTTGTGTTTCGTTTTGTTTTTGAGTCAAGTTGCGTTGATTTCATTTTTCAATTTCGTCTTGTTTTCGTTTTGATTCAATTTTGTATCGATTTCGGGCAAGCACGTGCGATACTTTCTTATCTGTTGGTGAGACAAGAAAATTCAACAAATGTGTCTACTTCCTATTGAAGAAAGGATTGCGATAGTTAAAAGTTTTATTTAGAAAACTTCACCAAAATAAATCAAAAGGCGAAATTTACCACTTAAAAAAAAGAAAGAAAAACGAAACAGGAAAAAAGGAATCCATACCTCCACTGAGCTATATTAAGCTGTGCATGACATCACCAAAAAGAATCCAAGGACCAGAGGTGTTAAGATCAAAGACTGATAGGGTCATTAAGGTGGTGAAAGCAAGCTTTACAGTTTCGTTGTGTTCGGAGTTTTGTGTTATTGCCTCAGACGAGATTACGGCCGTCTTTCATACGTTTCCCTGATTTTCTTCTTCACCCTGGAGTGCAATAACGGGATATTTTAGTATCTGTATCTCTGGTGATACCTCCTCTACGCCTGCTTGGGCACAGGATAGCCATTTCAGATGTCTGTGGAAGTAGCGAGAAAAATAAGACTTAGGTAAAGGATACACACGCACGCCTGCGCGCTCGCACGATAAAAATGCGAGGCTCAGGTAGTTTTTAAGGAATCAAAATGAAATAGCTTTTAAAGAACGATTTTTATTCCTTTTTTTATTCAAGCACAGAAAATATCTTAAACAGTTTCAGCAGATGTATAGCTTTTCGTTCGTCTAGTGTTAGAGGAAAACTGTACGCCCACTAAGAGGAAATTGTTATTAACAAGAATTAGACTTATATAAAGGGGGAATTGGCTGCAGTGTAGTAGCTAGAAATTTTATTTCGTTTACCGACTTAAAAAAACAAACGTCAAGAAAGTGGCCTCGGGGATATTAGTGAATGCCTGAGCGAAGAAGATATAAAAAGGGACATAAATATTTTTACAACATCGAATTCAATAACAAAAGTGACTGAGATGTCTTAAAATAATCACATATGGCCCAAATAGCAGCCATTTCTGATTTAGGCATTTCATTCATTCATTTGTTGTATGGTCTAATGTTAGTTATAATGTCATTTGTATATTATTATTAGTTATATTCAAGTAATAGATGTATCCCAGACAGTCCACCCATGGACAGTTGAAACGCCATCTTAACTACTTCGTGCCTTTTAAATTTCTTCTTTAGGGCAGTCTGGGATTCGGGAGGTCGGAGTCTTATATCAAGTTGGAGCAATTAGGAGAAGGCTCATATGCTACCGTATACAAGGGATTTAGTGAGTAAGTATAAGATTTTAACAATGATTCCGTTAATTATAGCATTAGTTAATCAAAAGCAGGATATATTTAAATTATTAAAAGTCTCAAGTGATTTATCTAAATAAGTTGCGTACTTTAAAGGCTTTTAGAGGTACTTGAAGTTGCGTACTTTAATTCTAGTCCCTTTAAATTTATTCTCTTTCCAATATTAATGAGCATGTTTTAATGTACCAATGTGGCGACTTTAATTTCTTTTTTTCTTTTTTTTTATTCATCAGTTAAATGCAATATATTTGCACGAGGCAATACATATTTGTGAGATCGGCGATTTTTTTAAAAATTTTATGATCCCACGATCTTAATTACCTACTAACCATTTTCGTGATATTAATGTCAAAGCTGAAGTTTTGTGCAATGTAACTCCTAAATAAGTTGCTTGTGTTACCTGTCTGATAGAATTCCCAAAAACTCGGGTTTTCCGTCCACCCTACAGCAAACCGACTGAAGGACCATGCAACTAGACATTACATACTGATGCCTCATAGACCTAGTGGCTTCACAACTTTTGAGGGTAGCATATTATATAATCACCGCCCACTGCACACTGGGTGGAAATGGCCTGGATCTGAACCCCGTAAATGACGCTAGGAATTTTTAGGGACTTTTTTTTTTAAGTTGCACGGCTTTTCTCTTGGAAACTCGGATTTTAGATGCAACAAAGAGGCAAATCGACTACGAACACACAATTTAAAAACACGATATACTGAAGCCTCATAACCTTAGTTGCTTTGGTGCCTAATACACATACATACCACTTCACATAGGCAAGTAAGAGCAGAGTAGTTTGGTAACAATTAAAATATCTCATGAACAAGTAAGAAAAATAAAGTTATTTTTTCGCAGATGACGAACAATGAGGTAAGGTGTTCTTATCAGGTTCAAGTTATTGACGAATCAGTGAATCAGACCACTCGTTCTGTATTCTGCAAATCCATCGATAACCTAGCAAAGGTTAACGAGATTAAACATCAGAAGTATGGAGTTGGTCAAATCGTTCTCCTTGAGTAAAGACAACGAATCAATGATTCCTTTGCAAGTACCTTCCTAATCATTGAATGACAGCGAGATTAATTTCAGTGTTTTTCTTTTACTGTTGTCACATTGATTCATAAGAGATTTATTTACTTTCTCAATACCGGCGTGACAGCGAACACGACACGCTCATATTTCAAACAAGCTAATCCTACACAAAGGTGGATTACGTGGAATTTAATTCTCCGATCACCCCTAGGAAGGCAATAAACCCGAGGACCTGAAAGGGGGATTACGAGAGCTTACAGACCCTCTGCTACCGACTCCTGTTTGATTTATCGTCGGTCACTGTACAGTGGATTGCTAACATTTCCGCGGACAGTATAAAACGTCATTACAACCGAGGAACACGCTTAGCCCTCAGAACACACTTCGAGTGTTTGCTAGCTTTGTTGAAAACAGTTGCCACTAAGTTTGGTGGCGTCCTTCGCATCGTAAGGTGGAAGAAAGAGAGCAGTCGGGGGGGAGGGGAAGAATGGTCGTGAATGGGGTATTCACACGAGTAAAGGCTAGGAGATATCGCTCCTGTCGTGTGGCAGATGTTGGGAAAATTAAACGAAGTGCTTGTCTCAGGTGCATTTTCGACGCGTTGTTAGACTAGTACCAGAAGGTAAACAACAAATCAAATTTTATTAATAACTAAAACGAACGAATAAAAATCGGGATCACTGGTCGCCATTAAAATTTTAATAAAAAATCTGCATGCAAAACTGTGACGTATATGGATGTAAACGATTAGTACGTCGAGCTGATAGCGCAGTAGATTGCTCAATAACATGTCTGTTACTGCCCTGACGTTGAAATCTGGAGTGTTTTTTCAATAACGTCTCTTACTGCTTTGACGTAGAAGTCTTCAGGGTCCATAACATGTGTGTAAACGTTAGCGGGCAAATAAAACGGTGAACGAATAACAACCGCCTAACAATGTGTAATGCCTTTAATACAGGTAAGACAATGTTACGTACACCAGATGGGCTTTGAAATGGGTTGGACAAGTAGGCTTGTCAGAAGCAGAATGATCAATACGACAAACCGCCATTCGTATGGGCTGTGCAGCCAAAACGGTTGTACGTTCTGAAATTGGTGTACGATGGAACCCATACACGGCCCAAGGCCTCTGGTAGGATCAGAAGAACGTCAGAGAGGAGTCCAAGGATCTGCCGATTAGCGACAGAAAACAGATCTATCGCAACCCAGTTTGCCAATAAACGTAGGGTTATTCCCGTGTTCGGAACACAATTAACAGATGATTGCGAGAAGTGGGCCGCATTCTCGCCGTCATTTCCATTGTCGTCAGCATCTGCAGTGATGTAAGCTTCTTGGGAACAAGAATGGTGTTTCTGTTTAGGATTCAGTGACAATCATACGCACCTTTGGAGACATGCCAGGGCACAGAAGTAATCCAGGACGCTTCAGGGGGTGGCATAAGTAAAGCGTAAAGTGTATTTAGTGTCAAGCGGTACTTGAGGTCCCCCCCCCCACCCCATCTCTGCGTTGCTTTTATTGTGGGTGTGCCAGTTCACTGGAAAGGCCAGAGATTTTAAAGTGAATGGATATTGTATACGTGTAGTTGTTGTTGTTATTTTGGTTTTTAGGAGCATTAGCAACTAAGGCTATATTGCTCCGGGATATGCGGTGGTCATTCCTTGACCTTTCCGCATCCTCCGTATTTGGTGGTGACGGGCTCGAACCCCGGTCTAATCAAGAAGCGTGTGCTACGCACTGCTGCTCCTTCCCACCTGGCTACGGAGGCGCCGTACGTGTAGTGTTATGCACCGTTGTTCTTTTGGCCATTTAGCCGCTGGACCCCTGCTGAGGCCCAACATTGCCTACTTTCGCCCGTGGAGGCAGACCAGGAACCCAGTAGTTTTAGATTTACTCTGGCAGGTCCTGCTACCTAATTTCCTGAGATTTCAGTGGCTAGAACATATATAAAAAAAAAAAGAAAATGTTGAACTTTCGCGTAGGGGTGATAGCGCTAGGATTGGGAAGGCCGAAAACATTGGCGAACAGTAATTTGGACGTGTAAGGCATTGTGTACAGATATAGTGGGTAGGAGACTAAGCCTGGGGGAGAGACAGAAATATGGAGTCAATGGGGAAGGCGACCCCAATAGGTGTCAGTGGAGCATGCCCATGCCCCACCAGAGCGAAAAATGGGGATGGCGAGGAGGGAGGAGACAAGACGACAGTCACCTCCCCCCCGGTCTGCGCGGTAGCACAGTGGTATCATCACCGTCCTCCCCACACCGGGTGGAAAAGGCCCCGGTTCGAAACCCGTCGATGACGCGAGGAACTTTAATGGGATTTTTTCACTCCGTAGCTGAGTTAGTTGGTCTCAGGCGTAGATAGCAAGGTTTCCCCCCTTAGAAACTAGGGCTTTTCGTCCAGCAAACAGACAAATCGACCATAGAACACACGCAATTAACAGACATAAGACACAGCACGGCAGAATTTAATTATTCGGGTGGCCTAAATATAATAGTTTTTTTTTTTTTTTTTTTTTTTTTTTAGTCACCTCCCCCCCCCTGCCAGGGAAGGGAAGGGAAGTGAAAAGCAAACCAGACAAGAGCGCCCAGCTCGGGTCGCCAATTGGCGCACTGACAGCAAATCTGCTGTTCAAGGTCGGGAAAAGACACGGGTCCAACGAGGCGGCCAGAACCAATGCCACCATGTCATTCATGGGCCATGTGCCCGTCCAGGTAAGTTTAGGTCAGACGTTCATAGGCTAGATGCCCGACCAGGGTAGAGTGTCTCGTAGTTGACTTTTGCATCCCGGAGGGGTCTGGTCCATTTATCCTGTTCCCATCATCAGGTAGGGTGGTCCAGAACCTTTTCCATTCAGTGGGCCCATCATTTCTGTGGTGCGGGTCCTATTCAGGTAGGTTGGTTGGGTCAGACAATTTGGGTTTCAGTGCTGGTGTATTTGCTCATAGTCTGGTTGTTGTCGAAGTTTCATGTCTGCTACAAGGCATACTATGCCCTTAGTTCCTGATCGCACAACGGGTTCTTCTTCTGGCAAAGAGTTCCTGTGCGAATCTAGTGAGGTTCTTATATTCTTCGAGTGTGTCCAAGAGATGATGCTCCTGGCCCTGCGGCATTTTTTTTCATTTATTAACACACAACTGTATATACATTCTGAAGATACATATTAAACAATTTATACACAAGATTTATATACATACTCTTATATATGCTGTAGCCCTTGTGTACATATGCATGTGTGTGTCCTGGTATGAAGGGTAACTCTTAGATATAAGCCCATTTCCACCTATTACTCCTGTGATAGCTCAGAACCTCTGCAAAACAGGCCTGAAAAAAAGTGTAGTGTCAGGCCATTTCGCCAACAGGGACTATCCAACACCAGGATCAACCATTCTCTGTGTGTGCTATAATGCACAAATCCCGTACCCAATGGAAAAAATGCTATATCGGTAGGTGCCAACAATCCCGCCCCCAAGGCTGCCCAGAATTGGAGGCCAGCGAAAAAAAATCCAACTAGCAACAATGTACACTTGTTGAAACAAAAGCAACATTATACAATTATTTTACATGTAAATAACAAATAGTGCCGTGACTCGTCAATAAGTAAGTGGCAATACAGGCCTGAGTAAAACCATGCAGGTAGTGGCATACCGGGCGAACATCCCGAATCATGGTACAGGGGATCCATTAGTAACGGTAGCTGTTCACTCCTGGTCGTTACTGACGCCAAGACAATATGTTGAAACCGTTCTAAGACCACTGCTTCTGCCCGTTCTATGCTCGATACCGCAAACACAGGACAGGACAGGACATACCCCCATCCACATACAGCTCTACAACCCGACAGTAATTTTTTTTTTTTTTTTTTTTTCTGGTAGTTGTTGGCGCATCAGCTTCTGTGGCCATAATGCACCTCCCAAGGTTTTTTTTTGCAGTACTTTGATCCAAGCCCGAGGCGGCATTCGAACCCGCGACCTTTAGGTTGCCAGGCAGGCACTTTACCCACCCGGCTAGCCCGGTCGGCAACCCGACAGTATCTAGGGGACATGGACATGCTTCCTTAGCCTGCTTTTACCAGATCTGTTGCCCACTGAACTCCTTTGGAATATGATGCAACGTTGTCAACTCCCCGAGCCCACAGAGGGATCACTTAGGAGTCGCAGAGACGAAGACTCAATACACGATATCACTGCTGACCATTTCACAGGCAAGTGCAAGAAGCACAACTCAATATTCACCAACATGGCATTCGCTATCTTTTCTCCTCCCCATCGCGACGTTTGGCTGTTCAAGGAGCCCATATTTCATATCGATGTGTACCGCATTTTCGTAAGTAAATGCGGTTGAATTAATGCACAAACTTAATTTCTTTTCCACACTGATATCTGTCACTCAATCTATTTTAAGCTCGAAGCAAGTAGTCCTTTATGATAGAAAAATTTCAGTAGCAGCCTGGATTGGTAACTGCCGCTCTCGCAAGAAGGATCAGTACACCTTTTAACATTACCTCAACAAAAAAAATAGCCCGTTTGAACCGGAGCTGACAACGCAGTTGGAGTCACACTCCTGCAATTGAATGAACATCATCTCACGAAATTATTCAGTGACGCATTGAGGTTCTCTCTCTTTTTTTTTTTCTGGAAAGAATGGGGGACTCGCATAACCCATATAACATCATGGAAGGAGTCACACTGATGGAAGCAGGTGGTTTGCAGTGGTAATTGATGCAGAGCAATCTTCAGCAGGTAAAGTCCGGGGACAAAAGGAGGAGGTGGGAGGGTGATGGAGTCACCAATTCATTCTCTCCAATAGGTTGTCTAGTTCTTCCTTAAATTTATTTAAGCTATCAATTTCTACAACAGATGGAAGTTTGTTCCAGCAATCAACCACCAGCTAGCTCAAGTCAAACTTCAACACATCTATTCTGCAACCGTCCTTTCTCAGTTTGAATTTGTGCCCCCTTATGTGTATGTGGTCTAAGCAAGAGGAATAACTCCCCCCCCCCCATCAGCGATGAGCTTGCTCAATCCATTCAACGCCTTAAACCTTAGTCAGATCACCAATGAGCAATGAGCTTGCTCAATCCATTCAAAGCCTTAAACCTCAATCAGATCACCTCGCAGGTGCCTAGTCTCCAGACACTACAATTTGCAGAATTGAAGCCGTTCTTGGTAAGAGCACCCCCTTTGTTCCCCCCCCACCAATCTCGTTGTCCTTTTCTATATTTGTTCCAGCAGCTCCACATCCTTCCTAAAATTAGGCCTCCAGACTGTATGCAGTACTCAAGATGTGGCCTGATCATTGCCTTATACAATGGGATAATCGCCTCCTTATTCCTGCTAGCATATTTCCTTTATATATCATTGACAATACCCATGAGCTGCACTAGCAGCCTGTCTGCATTGCTCACAGAACTTTATATCTGACTGCATGATTACCTCCTTAAGCTCAACAACCAACCAACTAACCAACCCTGCGTGCAGTACCACACAGTTGGTACGTTCCTGTGGGGTTACCGCTACCCATATGCAGTACTTTGCATTTGTTAATACTAAACTTCAACTGCCATTTCTTAACCCATTTGTCTAACTTTTTCTAGATCCTGTTGCAGTAGCATACTGTCATTACTATCATTAACCGCCCCGCCAACCTTTGTATTGTCTGCAAACTTGGAGTTAAACACGATATTACTTCATTCATCAATATCATTGATAAATATAGAAAACAACAATGGCCCCAACACCGAACCCTGGGGGACTCCACTAATAACACTACTCCATGAAGACCAGTGCCCGCTGCTAACCACTCTGCCTTCCTTCCCCGACTCAACCATCTCTTCATCCACAGTAGCAACTTTGCCCTCAATGCTACACTGCTCCAATTTGTACAGCAGTCTTTTATGCAAAACCGTATCAAAAGCTTTCCTGAAATCGAAGAATATGATATCAAAATTATATTTTGCATCCAATTCCTTTGTGACTGCATCGTAGTATCCAATCAGATTGATCAGACAAGATATCCCCTTAACAAATCCATACACTGCCTGAAGTATAACTAGTCTTGTCTAGATGGATCTGCATTACTTCCTTTACCAGTGACTCCATTATTTTCCCGGCAACAGAAGTTAAACTAACAGGTCTGTAATTACTCGTGCCACCCCTTTGATGGCAATGGCAAAAATTACCATCAATGGTAATTTTTGTATTCATGCAAAACTGCATGAATACAGTTAGTCTTGATATTCGTGGGGGTTATGCTATAAAAAATCCCAATTATTGAATATAAATATATTATCTTGGGAAAGGAGATTAGATTAACTAGTAGTTTTTATAATTCAAAGCAATGAGAAATTATAATTTAACTAACCATACATAATTAAAAGAGATCCTCGCCTAATCAGAATTTTCCGAGAGAAAAAAACTTTGCTATTCTCGCCTGAGACTCAGCCACTGAGGATGGCATATATAGCTAAAAATCGTCATTTATAGTGTTAATAGTAATAAATGTGGTTTAAAAATTACTACTTACGTTGACTATTTTTATGCAAAATTATTATTATTTTGTTTTCATTCCCATGTATTGATACTATTTTAATAAAAATCATTGATACTATTTTAATAAAAATTTTAATAAAAATACGAGTATAATTATTGAATAAAGTTATTTACGTACATTAATAATAAAAAGTAATTAATTAAGTTATTTAATAACTAATAGTAATCAGTAGCCTACAATACTGATTACTTCATTGATGATGGCTAAAATCATTTATACAAAATTAAAAAAAAAAAAAAAAAAGAAGGAATAATCAAACTACGAACATCTCGGTTCCATAAAGTTCATATAGTAGGACTAATTGCAAAGGTATTTATACATATCTCATATCATTAAATCTAGCTCCAGAAATACCGTTACTTACTTTTCCATATTGTCATGAAGATTTAATAAAGTTCTAAGTCGCTTTTAGACATTTAACGCAAGATTAATTCTATTATTTCTGAAAAAAAAAACTTCACACAGATAAAACACTACTTCCAATATCTCTACCGACGTCTGCTACTTAAATGATAAAATATTTTCCGACAGAGGCGCTGCTGGTTAGTTTTACAAGCTCCATCTTATTTATTTTGAGGAAATTAAGAATTCAATAAATAACTATAAATAATTAAATATCACGCAACAGAAAATAATATTATTATTTATTTGATACGTGAATAAAAACTTTATAGTATGCGAATGAATTTAATAAGTAAATAAAATTGTGATAATTATAATTTTTAAAGAAATCAAAAACTTTTGGGTGAAGAGCAATACACGTATTTATACATATCTGACATTAAATTTAGCTCCATAAATATCGTTACTTACTTTTCCAAGTTGTGAAGATTTAATAAAGTTCTAAGTCGTATTTTGACATTAAATTCAACATTAATTCCAATATTTCAAAAAAAAAAAAAAACTTTAGAGAGTTAATGCCACTTCCGGATATCGCCGACTGCGTCTGCTACATAAATAATAAAATATTTTCCGATAGGAGCGCTGCTGGTTAATTTTACAAGATCCATCTAATTTATGTTGAAGAAAATTAACAATTCAATAAATATCGATAAATAATTAAATAACATGCGACAGAAAATAATAATATTATTTATTAGATACGTGAATAAAAACTTTATAGTAGGCAAATGAATTTAAGAAGTAAATAAAATTGTGAGAATTATAATTTTTAAAGAAATCAAAAACGATAAAACTTTTGGGTGAAGAGATATACACGTATCACATGGCAAACGAGATCGCTTGTGGAACTTAGACAAAATGTTGTTTGAGAGAAAGAAAAAGCTATTTACTGCATTCAGAAGGAGGAAGCGATCTCTCCGAAAGCAAAGACACGTGTGTCCATTTGGTATCTAGGGTCTTCAGCAAACCAGCAAGCAAGCACACACACGCGAATCAAATGCTTCGATTAAATGGGAAAATCCTTTCCATCTTCTACTCAGCTCTCAAGGCTCTTTTATCGAAGTGCTCTATTCAACTTCGCCACGTTCCTACACAGAAAGGCGACTACGTGGAACATGTGTTATCAACTTAAAACAGCTTTTGAGCTTGCAAGTTCTTCATGGAATTGTTTTGATCTCTGTGTTTAAGTTCAGATGTCATTCGCATGAAAAAATCGCTACATGAATAAATTGATGAGCTCGCTTTTCTTCTAAAGTTCAATACCTTCAAACCCACAATTTAACAGTATATTACGATTCTTTCTTTCTTTCTTTACAGTTCTTTATTCTTGCTAAGATCTTTACATTCCGAAGACATTACATGTATTTGACGTCTTATAGGTGTTAATAATGAGAATTTATATAACTACCCTTAAATAAATTCCTACCAAGCGTATGAGAGGTTTTAGTTCAACAGTTTGGCACAAGATTATTAATTTTTATCTTAAATTTTAATTTGGCAAATAGGTTTCATTCCTATATAACAGATAAACGATTTAATGAACACTTGTTTTGAGCTCAAAACATGCATTCCTCTTAGGTAGGATAATTTCATGTGATAACTTGCTTGTGCGCTGGTACGTTCATTGTGTAATGGAATCCTTGCTCCACTATTGAAATGCCTGAGCCAATGTTAACCGAGCGTCTGTGTGACTGTCCTGACAATGAAATCAATTGCTCTCACTTGCTGTATGACTGACTATCATGGGATATAAACACGAAATATTATAATTTTAAGCATAACCTTTTTTTTTTTTTTTTTTTCATTTTAAAAATTCCTCTACTTTTAAAGACCACAGATTAAAACTGGTGAAAACTGGAAAGATATTACATAATAATGGATGTTAAGTTGCCTGGTTATCGCACTATTTCAAATAAATAAACAAACCAAGTGGGGTTTCCAAAATATAAACAAACTAAGTGGTTTCAAAATATAAGCAAACCAAGTGGGATTTCTAAAATAAAAACAAAGTTTTATACAGTATTAAAAAAAAAAAGAAATCTAAATAAAAAAATTCTATTTGATATTCAGAGTTAAATAAACTTTGAATGACAAGTGAGCTACTCTAAATTACAAATGTAATAAAATGGGTATGTATTTAAAACAAGTAACTTGAAATAAAATTTAAATTCGATAAAATTGAAATACAGACTTTTTTTTTTCGCTTTCAGTATTTTCTCCATGTTATTAGGGATTTATATTGACAATTATTTGATAAATTGTGTTCAGCAATCTCTTTAAAAAGTTTATTCGAAAAGGTGGCGAGTGCACTGTATGAGATATCTATTCCATTGCAGAAAAAATGTTTTTGCTTTTGCACTTGATCACTTTCAAAAGTCCACTGACCTCGCTCGCAAAAAATTTTCTCTTTTTATAAATAGATTAAATTTTTAGAATATTCGGAAGTATTTCCAAAATCTCTTCTCAAGACAATTCAATAAAGCTTCTCCATAAATGTTATATGGAATTTGGATGTAACATTTTAAATACGTAAATATTTTGTGAATATTTTATTTTTATATGTTAAAAGTTGCATGGATTGAAGCTAATATTTTCTTAGTGACCATACCTTGTGAATTATACGCAGACAAACCAAATTATAAATATAAATTTGCAGAGGTTCAGTGATTTCAGTAGATGCCTCTGGTTACTAGACATAAACAGTTATTGCTCTACACTGAAACTGTAGTTAAAATTTATGTTGTACGTGGTACCTGTAGCAATTTGATTTGGCAGAATATTTAAGAAGCGACAAAATATTTTACGAACCAAAGTTCTAAAAGGATATTTTAAGTTATTAAATTATAATGTTCGTTCTGCTGTACATTAAGATGGTTTAGTAAATGTATACAGAAAATTAGTTTAAAAAAAAAACTTGGTTATCTGTGGGAATATCATACATCCTAGACATAATCAAGTTTACTCTCTATTGCGGCCTATGCACGATCAAATAAACTTCTTCCCTTAGGGTTTAAATTTAAAGTTTCGAGTAATAAAACACTACTTACAAGTTCCTTCTTTCCCTCTTCCTGTGTGTACATAAATAAATTATCTTTGCAAAGTTGATATAAGCCAGTGTTAAGTTTTAGTGCATCATTAAACCAGACTTCAGAAGGTAAAAATACTCACGCACTTATAAGTTTCTTGGGAGTGCTTTAGAAAGCCACTCAAGTGAATTTGGGATTTGAAGTTTACTTAATTAAAACTTAAAAGCAGGAAGCACCAATGCATTCGATGAAAATATAATGTTTATTACATGAAAGCATGAACTGTTATTACTACTGTGATATGTTATTGTGGCAAAGGCCATTGAGATAAATAAAGTTATACAGACCATGAACTAAGGTTATGGTATTTCGAAGACATTTCGTTTATGAGATGTACTTTCATCATGGTATGCTTATGGTACATGAGAAAGAATAGTGTAAGTTTTATAATACCTGTATATTTAATATTATGTTACTTAATAGAGCATTTTGAATTCAGGACTAATTATACTCAGTATTAATAATATTGGATTTTCGAGCAAAGGTTCCTAAAGTTGGCACTAATGAGCCTAAACATCGTGCCACAAGTCTAATATTTAAAAGTTACTTATCAATAAAATTTTTAAAGATTAAATAACATTCATATATACTTAAATAGCTTTTTAATAATTATAAACTCTCTTAGTTTGGTGGAATTTTCTGATTGCATTAATGATACGCTCTCCAGTCAAAACATTATGACCACTCACGTGTTTTCGTAATCGGCCGTTCTTCCACACGTGGTAGTACACGCATCGCGGTGAGAACCGGTAAATGTGACACTGCAGGTTCGTGACATGCGGTCCATACGAAGTACTTGATCGACAATGGCAAGGGACGTGATCCGACGGGATTAAAAAAAAAAAAAAGGACGATATTTGGGTACCGGTTGAAGGGTGGCAGTATTATATGTATAGTATTTTATGTAGAGCAGCAGCACCCAAACGTCAGCTTCAACTCCGCCTAGGTACATTGTGTGTGTATGTGTGTGTGTGTTGTTTAGTTCTTTCTGGCCACTTTGTCACCAGGAAGGCGCTGGCCTGGAAAGCCTGCCCAGTGCCCATCTACACCAAGAGGAGGTGGTCTACAACTATGCATATACCGTGGCCAGCCTCGAAAACTTTTGTTCTACTGCTCTTAACTCAACTCTTAGCCCCAACAACAGAGAGAGAGAGAGAGAGAGAGAGAGAGAGATAAATCGGTCAACTACTGAGTGCCAGGCACTCAGAATGAAGGGTCGTAGTCACGAATGATCGTTAGTGAAGTATCTCAAATAGAGAGCTTTATGGTAACTGAAAAAAGTTTCTAGTACCCCAGCTTGGCCTAAAACTGAGAAACTAACGAAAACGTTGTCTCTTTGAGTCTTTCCAGTTGTTGTGAATGACAAGGGTGGGAGAAGCGACTCCGATTTCTTCCTGGAGAAGCGATTAAAGTCTTGAGGGAGAAGCGACTCCGATTTCTTCCTGGAGAAGCGATTAAAGTCTTGAGGGAGAAGCGATTGGAAGGTGAGGGCTGTGCAAGACTCCGCGCAGGCGTCTCCCCACCATCCCCGCCTCAACACTGGCTCTCTGAGTCAGTGTTGAGGCGGGACAACTCCGGCTTTGAAAATTGTTAAATTGTCTCCTTGCCGGGACAACTCCGGCTTTGAAAATTGTTAAAAAATACTTCTCGTCGCAAAATTTATAAATGACCTTTATAGAATTATTAACTAACTATTTAGTAACCTTTTTGTCACCAAAAGGAGAGTTAGTACAAAGAAGCGCGCTATCGAAGTGCAATAAAAATTGGTTTTTTAATTTTAACACAAAAAGTAAATGACAGATTTCGATCGGAATAGTTTTCCCTTGATAAGCATCGAATAACGCATAGCTAATGTGGTCATGTGGAAATGTGTTTTTGTAAAGGGCGGCTCCTTGAACGTCAGTTCATCTCCGCCTCGTATCTCTGTGAAGAACAGTAATACTACAAATGGACTAGATATGTGTGTGACGGAGATTTGTGTGTTCTGTTGTTCTGTTCTGGCCACTTGGCTACCCAGAAGCATCAGTCACCTGGACAGATGATTCTGGGTACTCGTCCACACCACGGGAAGGTGGGCCAGTCCCAATAGTGCTCGTGATGTCTCAATTCGAGACTCTTACCCACCTAATGTTGCCAAAAGGTAAGCCAGATTCCTCTGGGGGCCAACTCCATAGGGAAAAGGGGGGGGTTCCCGCAGCGTATTAAAAAAAGAAAAAAAAAGAGGTTCCCGTGGCGTATTAAGAGAAAGAAAAAAAAAAAAAGGAAGAGAGAGAGGTTCCCCTGACGTATTAAAAAAAAAAAGAGAGAGAGAGAAAAAAGAGAGATTCTCTCCCCCACTCTTTTTTTTAATACCCCACGAATTGAAAAAAAAAAAAAGTTGAGATTTATTCGTCTACCACAAAATCCATTGTTTTATAAAATGGTGAGGACACAGCCAGACAGTTCGTCGTAAAAATCAAATTGAATGTCCAGTTGGGTTTGGGCCAGAGGCGTGAATAACTGCTGTCATCTGAGACTGTACACGTCTTCCCATAAAAGCTTCATTTGCAAAAGACTGCAGCGCTCATTTGATTTTTAAATTTTTAGCTCCAGTAGCGACGGAAATAGAGGGATGGGGACACGAAAATTACTCACATTTTCCTGTCTGGAGCTGCCATTTTTAATTTTAAAAATATTTTAAAATTATATTTTAAACCTACTCGTTGAGCTCTTTCCAACGGTGTATAATAAGTTATAGGTTGTCGACAATATTTTTGTCCCCTCATTTCTCAGACAAATTTTTGTCAATAACAATCATTATGGCGTTATGTTGGCCCACATGATTTTCAAACCCATGCAAAATTTCAAGTCAATAGGTTGAGTGGTTCCAGAGATACAATGCTGTGATAGACGGACGGACAGACAGACAACCGAGTGACATTATAAAGGTCCTTCGTTAGACTACGGACTCTAAAAATACTGTACCCACTGGAGGAAGTGCTAGACCACTGGATACCAACAAATAATCCCATACTTTTTTGCTGGTACCTTGGGCAACGCAAACCCAAGGTACCAGCAAAAAATAAATAAATAAATAAAATTTTTAAAAAATTTGGATAGTGAATATCTAACTAAAATATTAAAAAATAATGATAAAAAAAAAGCCTAGGCTTGTTCGGAAGACAAAACGCAAGTGGAACCATTTCGGGTTAGATAATTAATAATTAATAATTAGCATAAATATATATGCTAATAACCTTTTTATTTAATTTGGGTTTTATTGAATTAAATATATATATATAACCTGAAATATAACCTGGTCCAACAGAAAGAGGTAAGTGGTGCCCGTGTTTTAGAATGAGGGATATTTTCCTGGGAGTCTCTTGTAGCTCTCAGACCCCTAGACCACACTCTGAATGCTAAAAACTACCTATCCATTGCGACTTATCAGGTATACGCTCCTTCATTGTCTGCCCGGATGGCACAGGTGTGTTCCAGCAGAATAATGCGCAATGCCAAGTTTCCGGTATTGTCCAAAAGTGGTTCGCTGAACATGAAAGTAACTTCCAGGTGCTACCCTGGCCGCCGAATTTTTCGGATATGAACGCCATTGAACATTTCTGGGATTACGAGGAGAATCGACAGATTCGGCATTTGAACCCTCCACCACGGACTATCGCAAATCTAAGGAATGCAATCCTGGCGCCATGGTACAACATACCTCCTACTACTTTCAGAGGCTTATAGAGTCTATGACTCCACGAGTGCGGTATTGTCGAAAAGAGGAAGATGTACCCACTATTAAATAGGTGGTCATAATGTTTTGACTGGACAGTTTATAATCGAGTTTAAAGAAAAATGAAAAAAAAAAAAAACTGGGACGTTTAACTTAGAAATGTTTCATCTGCAAAAAGAAAAAAACATTTCTTCATTTATTTTCTTATTCAAGGAAAGCAATTTTGATTTGTACATATACATTTTTTTTTTGTAAATACTCTATAGCTAAGAATGCGTTTTTGTGAACAAATGTTTTCAGCAACCAATGAACATCGATTGACATCCAGGCCACTGTTTTACAACACAATTATAAGATCAGTTTTTTTTTTAAACCGAAAATAGGAGAATTGCAACTCCAGAATGATATCTTACACTATTCTGGGCTATTTACAACGAATCCAGGAGGATTTAGAGGTATAAAAAATTTTAAAAAATTATTTTATTTTTTTAGATCTGCAGATGTAATGTAACATTTCTCCCTTAAGCGAAAATTTAAAAATTTCTGTGAAATTTGTCTGCCATTATCCACAGGCCCTAAAAAGAAAGATTTTCCCACGATGAAATACCGTTATCTCTAACTTAAAGTAAATTTTTAACCTGCAGTAATTCAACCACTTGACCCTTGCCCATTAGGCCCTATTATTGCATCCCATTGTTGCAAATCATTAAAAATTCTCACATAATCATGACCAAGATACCTTTAAGACTACCTCATGGCCACCAGACAATTCTTCACTTACCTAACCCTTTTCCCGAAAAAAAAGCACTTGACCTGTAGGTCGCTACCATAGTTCGCTGTGATTTAACCATCCTAAGAGAAATCAGGGGACTTCACTGCACTAAGTTTTAAAACCCTCACTAGTTTATTTATTGCTGTGGGGATGAAAACGCAACAGAGAGGATGTGCTGGAAGAATTATGCGAACATAATACTCCTGATGGGGGTTTAATTCGCCAAGACGTTCTAACGGTAATTTGCTTCTGATATAGCGGCAAGCAGGATTACCGAGGATTTTACCTCCTCTCCCACTTAAGATCCTTCGTGTATAATCCGTCATTAAATATTTGCATATTATTAATTATCACCCGCTTCCTTCAGCAACAGCGGCAAATTGGTCACGAGCTCTTGATTAACCCTCTTATCTATGTAGCGGAAGTTAATGGCAGCAGAATGGCCGTGTCTCTGGTGTATTGCACTAAGTAGCTCTTGGAATCGTATCTCACGAGCTAAATAGGAATATAATGACCCCGAGATTCAGGGAGTCGAATTGGGTGAGACTATAATAAGAGCACAGATAATGTAAGGCAGAGATGATGTGTCATCATTGCTTTATGTGTCACTGTTTATATAAAGGCAGACGTTCACCATTAGCTTTTCTTGAGTCAAATGTTATTCTACCACATTAAGGAGTTAACCTACCTTACAACCTCTTCCATTCATGAACTTTGTAGAAGTAGAGATTTCTAACTACCGGTTTTCTTGGACTGGACGAAACAGTTTGGTGATCTCTTTGGAGGCGAAACCATGTGTTGCGCGTGCAGACTAATTAGTTCTTTAGCTATATCAAATTACTGTTCCCATAATGGTCTCAAACTTCGAGACATTATCGAAATGATACAAAAAAAAATCTCCAATGATTATGAAGCCTGATAATGGAGACGAAAATAATTGACATTCGCAGCAAAAAATAGTAATTTTTTTTGACAGAAGAAAATTTTCTATCAAATTTTCTTTCTATTTAGAAGAATTCTTTATTATATACAGAAAGCACATTGCTGTATACAACTCCCTTCACGGCTACAAGCCAGGGGTTTACATAAAAGAAATCATATAATACAATAAACTCAAAAAAAAAAAAAAAAAAAAAAAAAGAGCATTATGACTCCTGAAAAGTTTGTACACTGGGATGATGGATTCAGGGCAGTGATGAAAACTGGATATGAAGAAAATCTAGAAAACCAGAAGCTTTCGCTTTATCGCGGGCAAACGTTTCACCTGAAGCATTACAGTAGGTTCAACGATTGTGTTTCCCAGTACACCAGATTCAGCGATTTTGTGTCCATCACACTGTAATATTGTAGAGGTGCGATTTGCATAATTCTCGATGTTGTTGTTGTTAGGCATCAGCAAATTAGGCCGTATTGCGCAGTATATAATATATCTGTAAATTGCTTGTGTTCTATGGTCAATTTTTTGTTTGCTGGACGAAAAACAAGAGTTTCCAGGGTGGGGGAGGAGAACCATTGCCTCGCCTGAAGTTGACTACCTCGGCCATCTTGTGAAAAAGGCCCATAAAATTCCTCGTGTTATTAACGGGATTCGATTATAATCATATTAATCATGGGATACCTACCTAGTAACAGGTAGGCCCATTTTTCGCCCGGATAAGGGCAGTCACACGGCGAGGCATTGAGTCCACTAGTTCACGAAAGCATTCCACAGGTATTTCCATTCATGCTTGCTGCACCGCTGTCCACAATTCCGTCGCATTCCTGAGTGGAGGATCCAAAGCTCGAATGGGTCTTTCCACAGCATCCCAAAGATGCTCCATAGGGTTCATGTCCGGTGAATGGGGAGGCCGTTCCACGGTGGTAAAATCTGCGGAATACACTTCGAACCATGTTCTGGTTACCACTGCTCTGTGGGGAGGCGCATTGTCCTGCTCGAAGAGTCCATTGCTTTGTGGGTGCACGATGACCATGAAGGGATGCAGATGGTCTGCAACGATAGACACGTAACCTGGACCGTTCAGAGATGCATGTAGACGTACCAGAACAGAAGTCCTCAGACCATTACCGAACGTCCACCTGCCTGAACAGTTCCTTGTTGACATGACGGGTGCATAGATTCAGCCAGATACGCACCCTCTCGTCCGCTCGAAATAACTGGAAACGGGACTCATCGGAACAGGAGACTCGTCTCCAATCGTCATCCAAGGACTAGTGCCGATGTTCTTTCGCCCAGTTGAGGCGTAGAGTCCTGTGTCCTGGTGTTAGCAAAGGGTCTCTGGTAGGTCGGCGGCTCCCATAACCTAATTATCGCCTGATGGTCTTGGAGGAGACGTGTATGGCAACTCCCTCGTTGAAAGTCGGCGGTGATTTGTGCCACTATCGTTCTCCGGTTGGCTGAAACAATGCGAGACAGATGTCGATGGGCACATTCATCCACCACCTTTCTCCGCCCACAGCGCTGTCCACGACGAGGTGTTATTCCAGAAATAGCGTATTCCCGATACACTCTTGATACTGTCAAACGGGGATAGTGCAATTTTTTACCACCTCCGAGATAGAGTGACCCATGCGTTGGGCACCCACTATCATCACTCTTTCAAAGTCTGTTAACTCACGACGTTTATCCATACTGACATCGAATTACCGTTTACGTGAATGCAGTGTACCTATATACCTGCCAAGCGGTGGGTTTGTCCACTGGCAAGAGGGAGTGACAGCGACGCGTTGCCCAAGAACCAGGTATCCCATTAATTCTGTCTTTTCAGTGTATATCTGCTTCACTTCTGAATGAAATACGCTTTATTGGCTATTCCTTGGTCTGGTTTCAAAACAGATCTCCTCCTCTAATACGTACAACAGGTCTCATTCGGATATAACTCCTTGTGATTGATTTAAGATTTTTTCGGGATTGTTGTAATGGATAGTTTTTCAACCATCGTGGCTTTCAAAAGCAGTGCGTGGTAGAAGACATATCTACAAGAATACTTCCAGATCTTAAACCCTTAACCGATCTCCAAGATCCTGAAAACCCTTCCAATCCTTTCTGGGTACGGCAGAGTGACATTTTTCTGGGAGCTTTGTTGATACACGATAAAAAAGAAAGAGGCATCTGTATGAAATGTTTCTGTCTCTTGTATTTTTACTAAAATGGATTTAGGTGTGTCGTATTCTTGATAAGATTGGGTCTTCAAAGACGACCCAACAATAGTAAGTTTACCTTACTCATATTGCTGCTCTTTTCAGTCTTAAGAAGTTGCTTTTCTTTTCCCACGTTACCGGTCTTATTCCGTGGAGACAAACAGGTTAGTATGAAAGAAAATAAAAACAAAATAAATTATATTAGTTACTTTTATTGCAATTATTTTGGATTATATATATTTCTTTTATCTAATTATGGAAACGAAATAAAAAAGAGGGCAAATCGCTCAGAAAATCGTTGTTATCACTGGCAAACTGCTTGGCACCTGAGGCCGTTATTAACGAATGTAACCATAGAAATAAAGGCAAGCAAATATACAATTAAATTTCTTACAATAACACTATAAATTCTTTGATCAAAGTCAAGTTTACCCTTTAATCTGAGCAGTTACTGAATGTTCGATTTTGTTCAACGTCTCTAATATTCATTTATATAAATTCACGTTTATAGAAATCAGATTTTATCTGCTATAGCTTTCGGCACTTGAAGTCATTGCTAATCGATATTTCTGATAGTGGTCTTTTCCAGAAATACGTTGTACATGTTGTTGTTGTTGTAGGGTTTTAGGAGAATCAGCGACTAAGGTCATATTGCTCTGCTTATACTGTCAGTAAATTGCGTGGGTTCCGTGGTCGGTTTTCTGTTTGCTGGACGAAAAACCCGAGTTTCCGGGAGGGAAAACCATGATGCCCTCACCTGAGACCGACTAGTTCAGCCACTTTGTGAAAAAGGCCCATAAAAATTACTCACGCCATCGATGGGACTCGAACTCAGGTCTTTCCCACCAGTGTGGGAGGACAGCGATTTTAAAACCCCACGAGGGCGCGCTATATACTTAAGAAAATTAAAAATTTCGACCATTTCACGTTATCTGTTTTGATAAATGATGATTTTTATAAAAATTCCTTTTTATTTTCTAAAAAAAAAGAAAATAAAAATAAAATATGTCATATAAATAGAATAATTATATTAAATCAATTAATTAATCTATAATTTAGATTGAATTTAATTAATTCAGTTTAAATTTAATTATAAAATTAACTTTAATTAAGTTCATTATTTATTAAATTCTACATTAAAAATAATTAATAAATTGATTATTTTTAGTATACCATGAACTTATTTTCTTTTTTTATTAGAGTCACAAACAAAATCGTTGCTTTGAAGGAAATCCGACTACAACCAGAGGAAGGAACGCCTTTTACTGCCATCAGAGAAGGTTAGTTAAAAATGTTATTTATTATTATTTATATATATATATATATATATATATGTTACTGTGAAAGACCTACGTTACTGTGTAACAATCTTCCTTATGCCCTTGTTTAAAAATCGTATATTTTTAATAATCAGTTATTTAATTTAATTTTTTCAAAGTTCGGTAGATGGCGCATTTACAAAGCATATGAGAATTATTAAAATTAATTAGAATTTCACGATAAATTATTCTTAGTTTTACAGATAAAAAAACTTAGCATTCTGTTGTTATTTCAGCTTCCCTTTTAAGAGGCTTGAAGCATGCGAATATTGTCACCCTCCATGATATCATCCATACCAGGGAAACTCTAACGTTCGTGTTTGAATATGTTGTAAGTTCTTTTGATTTGTATTATTATCATTATATGAAAATACTATTTGTTCAGGTTATAACTTTAAATGTATTGATTTCTTCACATGCACGCAAAAATGAAAATTATGATCATTTCAATAAACAAACATGGATATTGCATATATTCACTCCAGTGAGCAAATATACCTAATACAATAAATCTCAAATTTTAAAAAGAAAGGACACGATCGGACCACGATATGGTTGCCCAAACAACCAGTATCAAAATTATTACTTAATATCTGCGGCTGATTTGTAAATTTTTGCGTGTGATTCGGAAGAAACTCGACAACGTGTCTGCTTCTGGGCTTTTTTCTTTTAAATATCGATATGATACATTTAAAGAGACGCCATTATGTCCAGAGAGAGCTGCAGAACTATTGACTCCTACTTGGTTTCTTTGTCCCTATATCTCCTAGCAACTGAGTGGTCGTTGACCTGCTCAGAGACATCGCTTAGAAAGGAACGCTACCTCTTTTTATGTGTTAAATGTCGTTTGGAACATCGGTGAAAGAAATCAAACAAAAGACAGCCGTAAGTCTAGTCTGGTTTCAATTTTTGGCCATCTGTAACCTTCATGAATATACGAAGTGGAAGTTTATGGAACTATTTACAGAGCGGTACTACCACTCTGTTGATATAAAGAATAGTCCTAAATAATAATGCTTTCCTTCGTATAGGCCAGCTTAAACATTTGCTTACTAAAGTTATATATCTAAAAGGCCTAAAGAAAACATTGACTGGTTGGTGTTTTCGAAGGAAAGAGCCCGTCCTCTTGTTCTTATGCCATACATTATAAACAACTCAGTACAAAATTCCCCTATGGAGAAGACAGTATAAAAGTCTTATCTTTGGTATTTATCATTTTTTACAGCACACAGACCTCAGCCAATATTTGGAACGACATGCCGGTGGACTGAATCCCAAAAATGTCAAAGTAAGTATAGTTGATTATCGATTACTTATGTCTACAATAGTTTACTTTTTTCTTCTTAAATGGTATTAATATCTAATTACACTTCCTAGCCACTTTATTAGGACCATGGAAGTTTGGGCTATATGCAGAAATTTATGCAAAAATATATAAATGGAAGAAGCCGCATGGTGCTTGTGACGTGTGTAGGAATGATGCTTGAGTGTTAAGCGCCAAAGCAATTAATGCTATGAGGTATCAGTATATTGCGATAAAGTTGCCTATATTCTGTGCACCATATGCTTGTTTGCTGTACAAAAAAAGCCAATAAAAATTCTTCTCTTCATTCACGGGATTCGAACTCCATTTTCTAACCTGCGTTCGACATTCAGTAATTAATCCACTGTACTACATGTGAGGGCCAACACCAAAAAAGAATGTTTATGGTGGAAAGCCACACAAAGCATTGGAACTATCGCATTATGTATTGGCAACAGAGGCCGCTGAAGTAGACGTAATGGTATAGGACATGTTTTCGTAGCATACCCTTCGTCACCTGATCCCGCTGGAGGGCACCAAGAACACCACAACACACCTGAACATCAGAATTTATCAGGTATATCCCGGATTTTAAACATGTGGCCTGGTCAGCCCAATCCTCGGATCTCTATCTCACAGGTCTATAGGATGAACTGGAAAGTCCTGTTCATTGGCACAGTCCTCTGTCCACGTCTCTCCAGGAATTAAGAACACGTTTGCTACGTGCATGGGTGTTCCTCGTGTCACTTTTAAACAATTTGCTAGCCCTCGTAAGTATAAAAGTTCGTAGAATCGCCGTCCTCCTTACACCGGGTAGAAAAGACCAGAGTTCGAATCCCGTCAGTGACGCGAGGAATTTTTATGGTTCTTTTTCAAAACGTTGCTGAGTTAGTCGGTCTTCGGCGAGGCCAGCGTGGTTTTTCTCCGGAAACTCGGGTTTCTTTGTTAAACAGAAAATTGACCACAAACCACCCACAATTATACAGCACAATACGGCCTAAGTTGCTAATAAGCACAAACCCTACAATAATCAATCAAGCACTTTATTGACTATATGTCACTTCGTGTAGGAGCAGTGATACGGCCAACAGCAGTCCAACATACTGTTAACTCAGATCCCTGTAAATTGGTCAGGCAGTGTATATAATGTATTTCTGACTAACAAATAAATACCAAAGCAGGTCTGGGTTTTAGCGAAGGTGGAATTCCACCATCTTGATGATCCCCAAAATACTAGCTATCTTCATTTTCACGTCTCATAGAAGAAATAAAAAGATCTGACATCAGTTGATGTTTTTATTGTAATCTTCCCAGTTAATAACGGAAATCTGATATTTTGTTCTTGAAGGATAATGATATTGTTAAATATAGAAGAAATTTATTTTCTGTTTAGGAAGTGACCAATCGGAATTAAAAATTTTAAATACGAGTATGCTCACAAATCTGTACATGATATCTGGTTTACTTGTTTAAATAGTTAAATAAATGTAAGGTGCATTGCGCCATACCATTTTATTTTAAATTTAAAACCACACGTTTAAAAGACAAACAAAATTCTGCATTTGTACATTCCTTTTTTTTTTTTTTTTTTTTTTTTTTTCTGGTGGCTTGGGTAGCAAATTAGGGTCCTCTGTAAATTAGGGTCCCCTGTAAATGATTACATCTACCCATATATATCATATACTGTATTTATTTTGTCTGTAAATTGCGTGTGTTCTCCGGTCGATGTGCCTGTTTGCTGGACGAAAATAACCCCAGTTTAAAAACCCCAGTTATGGGGTAAAACTTTGCTATCTGCGCCTGAGATCGACTAACTCAGTCACTGAGTGAAAAAAGCCCACTAAAGTTCCTCACGTCATAGACGGGATTCAACCCAGGTCTTTTCCACTCGGTGTGGGGAGAACGGTGACGATACCACTGTTCTACCCGCGCAGACTGGCTAGGCGTAGCAGTGAGGTAGCGTGCTTACTGGAAGTTACAAACACTGCTTGTTCGAATTTTCATAACGTCACAAAAACACACGCGTTCCTTTGTTAATTTAGCGTGTGATTGCCCGAAGAATAAATAGAAACTTTAATACTTTTCTCAGCTGTTGCAGTAGTAGGGTTTTAGGAGCATCAGCGACTAAGGTCGAATTGCTCCGTGTATACTGTCTGTAAATTGTTTGTAGTCTGTGGTCGATTTTCTGATGAAAAACCCGAGTTTCCGTGAGAAAAAAACTATGCTACCCTCTCTTGAGACCGGCTAAGCCAGCCACGTTGTGAAAAAGGCCTATAAAAACTCCTCGCGTCATCGACGGGGACTCGAACTCAGGTCTTTTCCACCGTTTTCGGTGGAAAAGACCTGAGTTGAGTTCTACCAACTGTGCTACCCATGAGGGCAATTTTCCCACTTTCTAAGGGAGAGTTTCTTTCAATAAAGATATTGAAAGAAAGTTTGCCATTCAGATTCCATCGAAAAACAGTTCGTGGTATTTGGCAGCGTCTTAAATTATTGTCCTGTTCTCCGAGATCTTCTTTTTGTAGTAATTTATTCTCAGACGATCCTGATACTTACTAAGTCATACAAAAGCCCTCAATCAAGACGATACTTCCTTCGTTTTTCCTTTCTGATGCCAGCGAGATTATTTGGGGACTGGTAATCCTTTTTCTAGTCTCATCTGGTCATATTGTTTTGTGAGATAAGTACGTGTGTCTTTTACGAATGATTTCACTATAGAAACGGAAAGCTCACTACAAAGGGTGCTTTAAAAGTTCGTGGCCTGAGTATGAAGGGTATGAAGTGATACACTGCTAAAAATTTCTTTAGTTAATATATAAGTACTTCAAATAGTAACCCACCAAGTTTCGTGTGGTTTCAAAAACGTCTTTTTTCAATTAAAATTCCTGAAGTCAAGCAAGTTGCGTGAATGAGGAAAGATGGACAAAATTAGTCACCATGCAGTCATCCAATATTAACAACAGATTAAAATCTAATATTTCAGAAAAAAGAGACTAATGTGAAAGTCAATTCATAAGGATATGGTTACAACGTTGGGAAAGGATGTACCTTCCTATTTCATGATTCAGAAATGGACAGCAAAATTTAAAGGAGGGAGGGAGACTCTGAAAAATGACCCATGTTGTGGAAGACCTACAACGTCTATCACTCCAGAAGTTGCCGACAGTGTGCATGATCTGGTGATGAGTGTTGGATGACTGACAGTTCGGTACATTACCAGCGTCTTGGGCATATCTGAACGCGTGTACCACATAATATCAGAAGTTCTCCCATTGAAAAAGGTGTCAGCACGATGGATCCCAAAGTTGACGGCATATCAAAAACGAACAACAGTTATAAAGTCAAATGAACATTTGCATCGTTTTCAAGCAGATCCAGGAAATTGCCCTGCAAGATTTGTAACCATGGACGAGACGTGAGTCCATCGCTTTCATCCAGAGACGAAAGAGCATTTCAAACTGTGGAAACACAGCTCTTCGTTCCCTCCAAAGAGGGCCTTCGTGGGTAGCATAGGTGGTAGAATCGCCTTCCGAGTCACACCGGGTGGAAAAGATCTGAGTTTAAGTCCCATTGATGACGTGAGGAACATTTATGGGCCATTTGCAGAAAGTAGCTGAGTTAGTCTCTTCAACAAGACTTGGATAAATTAGGCAAGTGAATTAGAAAAATGGCAACTTGAGATTTAACATTGATAAATACAAGGTATTACATCGGGAGAGCAATAGTCCCAGAATAACATGTCAGTTAGGCAATACCACACTCAAGATAGTGGACAGTGAAAAACCACTCGTAGTGTAATTTTACAGTTCGACATGAAATTCTCTGAGCACGGTGCAGATGGGCTGCTAGGACAGTGGCTGAATTAGTCAATCTCTTCGGGTAGCATGTTTTTTTCTCCATAAACTCGGGTTTTTCGTCTATCAAGTTGCTACATGAAAGTGACAGAGTGAAGGATTCTACGGAAAAATAATGAAGAATAGATGGAGAGATTTACTTCAGGGGTAACATCGTTGGGTAGGTGATGGCTCCCACATGTTGACAGGCCATGAGTGTATTAATCTAGTTAAAATTAGGATTAATGTCCATCCTACTCTTTCTAGAACATCTCGTGGAAGGTCTGGTATCAGGGATCGTAGGGTAGGCTGTAAGGCGGTAAGTCCCTGGCCTATATTGCCTTAAAGTGTCACCGTGCTCATGGGGTTAGGATCAAGAGCCATGATGCGATTCTGAGTATTGTCGCTACTCGTGTCCCAAAAGCAGTGGAGAGTTACTAAAGAGCCTCACTATCACTTACCACAATCCCTATCCCCCACTCGTCTAATGGAGTTTCACTCCACTCGTTATTTATTTATTTATTTATTTTATTTTATTTATTTCATTTTTATTTTTATATAAGTACAATGTATGGAAATCTTCTATGGGTTGGACACATTTTTAGACTGAATAGACAAGAAAGTGGGTATTTTCTGCCTTATGCTCTATAAACTTGCTGCTTGGGTAATTTGCCATTGCGCATACTAATAATAAACTTTTTTTCCTTATTTTGGAAATTTTTGAATATGAAGAATGCTAGTTTTCTGGGGAGAAAACCCTGCAATCGTGGCCTAAAACAACTATCTCTAAGATGATATGAAAAAGTCCAAAGCAAAAAAAGTACGGGTTTAATCAGTTCAGATTATATTTATGCTAACTTCCGTGAGTGAAACTTAAACATTTATTGAAAATGTGTGCTTTTATGTTTAAATTCTGCAATGTTCCGTATGAGGTATTTTATAAACTAAGAAATTTAAAAATATGAGCAAAAAACGTATAATGTGTTATTCTATATTCAGGTATTTAAATGAGTGGAACACAGAAATTGTTTTCCTCTATCATGAATGTGGTTTTAACGAAAAAGAAGAGTATCGCTGATGAGGTTCTGACGATGATCAGATATAACAGGGCCTCACTCCAGAAGTGGAATTGTTGCTTGTGACTACCAAACGACATAAGTTTGCTCTCTTTATCATTTCAGATATTCCCGATGACAGTAATGGTTTAAGTGATAAATTGATAGAAACGCTAAAAGAAACTTTGGCCTTTAAAACATTGTTATCGTTGATATCTCTATAAAAAAAAAAACAAAAAACAGATAGATAGATAGAGAGAGTGAGATAGGCAGAGGAAAGTTTGGCTGGGGCTATCAGTGGCAGCAGACCTTTAATTTGAGAAAAACTGAACACAATACTGGTGAAAGATTGTGGTATAGAAAATAGGTAGGGATTAAGAGTTTAATTAATTTTCATGGGCCACAACTGTCAGGTACTGGAGCTATGATGTCCAAAGTTCAGTCATAACTCATTCGCAAAATCCAGAGCCATTCGCCCTCGTGAATAGCACAGTTGGTACAATCGCCTTCCTCCCCACACCGGGTGGAAAAGACCTGAGTTCGAGTCCCGTAGATAACGTCAAGAATCTTTTGGGCATTTTTTCACAACGTGGCTGAGTTAGTCGGTCTCAGGCGAGTGTAGCATGGATTTTTATCCAGGAACCTCGAGTTTTTCGTCCAGCAAGTAGAAAATCTGCCACAGAACAAACGCAATTTACTTAGTCGCTAATGCTCTTAAAACCCAACTACAATAACAACAGAGATAATCCCATTAAACCAGATTTCACTCCACTGTTTAATTTCGTCATTAATGAACAGGTACCCTGTCAGGTGTTTTGGTAAAGGTCTGGATAGAAGGAACATGTATGATTGATGGGCATGCTGTTACCATTGATCTGTGTAGACATATCGCACCAAAAACAGTTTTAGATATGATTGTTGGACCGTATACAGTTCGCAGTTTCGGAAGAATTTTAATGGACTCAGTCTCTTTATCAGGCAGAAATCGGATAACTGTGTGCATTTCATTTTTACACTTGCCAGATGGGCATGCTGGTTAAAGAAAAAGAAACATTGAACTTTAATGATAAGACATTTCACTGTTGGGGAAAGCACAGTTTCTCCCCGAAAACATCTACCTTAATTTTCAAACATTCCTCTGCCATATAAATATTGCAGAAGCATAATATACGTTAAACTTTGTTTATGAATTGTGACTAAAAAGATCGGAGATGGAAATAATATTTGATAAATGATGAAGCGTACCAGATTATTTATACGAATGGAACTAAATCCGATGAGGATGGAGGATGGAAAACCACAGTGATAGAGTGATTTGCAAGAAATTCTTGAGTGAGAAGTGCTGAGAGTATAGAGTTGTTGTCTTGATGTATGCGCCAATTTCCTGAAGTTCACTTTCCCAGCCGTTTTCTCCAAACAGCATTGCATAGTTGCTGTAAGATTGTTTTGCAGTGTTCCTTGTTCACTCTTTGATCATGAGACAGATTCATAATGAACATGGCCTCTGAGTCAAAAAAGTACCATAAGCATGATCTTCACGTTTGATCGAGACTGCTTTGCTTTTTTTTGGGCCTTGGAGAAGACGAAGTCTTCCGTTGAGAGGACCGGATCATTGTTTTCGAGTCTTCGCCATACATCCACGATTCGTCCCAGTAACAATGGAAAAAACAAAGTGTGGGTCAGCAGCAGCACTTTGATGAAAATTCCGACATGCGAGAACTTGCACCCCTGAGATCATTAGTGAGGATACGAAGCAAAAATTTGACTGAAAGATGTCGCAGTCCCAAATCTTGTATTAAATCGATTACCATGTCCCAGAAGAAATATCAGCTTCACTAACAACTTCATTTGTTCAACGATAGTTAAACGTCGATTACTTCTAAGCCGGCTATGAACATGAGCGATTGAATCAATCAAGTAAGGATCAATTTACTGGCAAAAGGCCCTCTTTAAACTTTGCGAACCATCGAAAAGTTTTCGAATGACACAGCATCTTCTGCGAAAGTTGTTTTTAAACTTACTTGGGTTTCTTTTGCGCTTTTCCCTAATTTTAAACAAAATTTGATGTCTATTCTACTTAATAAAATCATTTATTTTGAAATGCGATGAAACGCATAAAATACCTTCTGTTCAACGCGAGCCCAGTTCACAATGATAAATCACCAATATGTTAAGACGAGTGGCAACTCCATATGATGTAGCAATTTCAAGATACAAAATTAAGCTCCAAACTTTTTGATCACATCTACTAGATTCAATTTTTAAAATGATATAAAGGCTGCATGGAAAATTGTCAGATTTCTTTCAGAAATCAGAATTAATGTGGAAATCTGCATGTCCTCATGGTACTTAAAATTAATTATAAAGGAATACACACACCTCTCTCTCTCTCTCTCTCTCTCTCTCTCTCTCTCTCTCTCTCTCTCTCTCTCTCTCCACATAAAATAAAAATCATAAAAATAACCTCTCAAAATCAATCATCTGGGTTCCATGTGTTATAGCGAAAACAACTAATGTTTTTGTTTGTGGTTCTTATGCCTTCTTTATATGCACTGCTATACCATTAATGACCTGGTTCCCTTCTGTTAACAGTTGATCACGTTCTACCCAAGCATCACGTGTCAGACAGCAGTACAATTGTGAATGCAAGACGTCACGATCGACAGGTTAATAGAATTCCAGCACGGAATGGTAACAGTGTGCCACATCAGTAATCGGTCAGTACGTGACATTTCAACGGCACTGAAGATTCCTCGGTCGGCGATTGGCTATTTGATCATCAAATGGAAGCAGACGTGTTAAAACTGCTGCGAAACAACTTGGCAAACCATCGAAGATGAAGGAACGTAGCCAGAGAGAGCCTTGCGAAGGATTTTCCGCTGGAACGTAGGTCGACGTTGTCGCAGCACATACAGACCTAAGGAGACGATTGGTACACAATTTAGCAATAGTACAATGCGCAAGATACTGCATGATATGGGTTATCACTGTCTTGCAGCCATTGGCAAGCGACTAATCACCTCCACTGATGCCATCCGCCGTCCAGCTTGGTGTGAGTTTTGCCATTTTTGAACCGCAGGCCAGTTGAATTGTGCTATGGAGTGACTAGTCACGGTACATGATTTACCAGTATGACGGTCCTACTTGGGTGTGGCGGATGTCCAGAGAAAGCTATCTGCTGGACTGCATCATCCCGATAATGAAGTGTAGCGGAGGAAGAGTGATGGACTGGGGCTATTTTTGCCATGGTTTGCCTTGGAATATTGGTTGTTTTTCACAAACCATGAATACTGAGATTTATATATATACGTCCTGGACAATAATGCATTTCCTACATTGTGGCAGCACGTCGCCCATGTCATACACTATGTGACGGACTGTTTTGAGGACATGAGCGTGGAAAAGTTGGACTTATCATCCCAGAGACCTGATCTCAATCCTATTGGGAATCTTTAGGATGAATTGGATCATCGGGTGCATGTGTGTAAGGAAAGACTACCTAAAAAAAAAAAAAAAAAAAACAGAGTTGAACTGGCCGCCGCTTTGAAAGCCGAATGATGGAAAATGTCGGACAATATTTTACAAAAAACTACTGGAGGGTTTTCCATAGAGACTACAGGTCGTTATAGAGGCTAAAGGTTTTAATGATAGGGCACTGTATATCAGTTGGCTGGTTGGTTGTTGTACGGTTTTAGAGGCATCAGCAACTTAGGTCATATTGCACCGTACATAATGTCTGTAAATTGCGTATGTTCTGTGGTCGATTTGCTGTTTGCTGAACGAAAAACTATGCTACCCTCGCCTGAGACCGACTAACTCAGACTGAGTCACTTGTTTATCCAGGAAGTTCCGGTGGACTATGAAAACGGGTATCTGCATACTTTGTGGAAGGTAGTACATATTATGCATTATATAGAATAACGTTATTGATATATTTATATACAATATACTTTATTATAACTTTCTCCTTTCATATCTAACAGAATTTCGAAGCATTTACAAAATTCTTTCTTTAGATCCTTTTAGACCAGCGCCATCTAATAATAATAAAGGCTTAAGATTAATAAATTTATAAAACACTTTACCAATTTTGACTGAACTAAATATACATACGTAGATTATATTAACAGCAATGAATTTTTTTGTAGATTAAATAAAACAGCTTCGAAAACTATTGTATTTAAAACTATAGAAGCGTATAGTAGAAGTCTGGAAAATGTTGATGAGATATTGACCGTAGGACTGTTTAGAAAATCTAATTATTGGTATTTTCAGTAGAGAGTTACTCTTTTATTAAATGTATAATTTATTACAGCTTCAGTTTAGCAAATCTCATATTTATTCAGTGTGCCATTTGTATTAATTTATTAGTTTCTTATCTGCCATGAATTTCTCCCAGGAAACTAATAAATCTAGTAAATAGCACGCTGGCCTGTGTTGTTTGTTGACTAAGAGAAGATCAGTTAAGCTGGTCTATTTGGCCATCTGTGCTGCCACTGGGTTTCCGGCTTTACGCTCTTCGCTCTAGGAAATCTAGCATTAGCTTACTTCGTTTGTGAGCTTGTTAATTGTATTTCTTTTACGGACCGTGTGCCGATGACCAATGATTAATCTTCATCTATGTCTTTCCCCTTTCCCATAGCTCTTCCTGTTCCAGCTGCTCAGGGGCTTAGCCTACTGCCATCAGAGGAGGGTACTACACAGGTAAGCCACGTCATTAAACTGCACGAGAGTATAATCTTAGCATTAATGATTTTATGTATTATTTTTATTACGGGTCGCGGTATAACTAACCATGGTACTTTTAAAGCAAAGGTTAATGGAATTAATTATTTGGTTAAATGCTGCAGAATTTGTTAGAAAGCTATTTCATGTCAATATTATTAATTTTATTAGCTCAACTCCAGTACTACTTTCGTTAGTGAAGCTTATGAAATAAGTTTTATTCATGAAAGTTGTGATGGAGATGATATTCTTTTTCTTTTTTTTTATCTTATAAAATATGTATTTTTCAAAATTTGTAAAACTGTACAGAGAATGCAGTTGCCTTTTTCAAGAAAGAACACCGGAAAAGCGTTCTTTATTTTTAAATTTTTGAAAATTAAAGAGAATCAATATTAATGAGCTGGAAACGGTATTCTGTTTTGTTTACTGTATATAATGGTAGCCTACAATTAATGAACTTAAAATAACAACATGGAGACAGGTTCACCCTTTAGCAATCAGAAAAGTAATAGTGTTGATAGTATTAGTTTAGTTAAATCTCGTTAAGTTTAGTTAATTCATCGATAAAGAACATTTTGTTTAACGTAGCTCTTTTATTTAATTACATAGTTTAATGTCCCGAATAACTAAGATGCTATTGCACTTAATATATATGTCCCGAATAACTTAAATATCGCTTTTAAAATTTTTTAACATCCCCCTAACAACAGCTTTGACTCCCACCCAATATTGTCATAACGAAATACTCCAATAAAGTCACATTATTTTTTTATGGAAAATCCTCTCACTTAGCACTCATCCATAAGGCATAGTAGCATTTGATTTCACCCCCTCCTCTTCTCTTCTTGAGTTATGTATTTTTTTATTGTTTAATTAAAAGTTTATTTAAAATATAATGGGACAGTACTAAAGTTTATTAATATAGTTAAAATTGCGAAGTTATTGTTTTGGTAACATGTTATTGAAAAAAAAAGATAATTATTTAAGATTTAAAATTACATCAAAATTACGATCAGCATTCTGGAATCATATAATTAATTTCCTTTCTATAATTATATAATTTTAATTTACGTTTTACGTTTTAATTTTATTTAATTTTCGGCTTCGCGAAAACCACAAGAAAAAAAAAAAAAAAAAGAAGTAAACTCAGCGCCATCTCTCATCTCTAAGTAAAACTATTCTTGTAATTCCAACATGTGGTTTTACAATGGTCGGTGAATGTTGAAAAAAATTAAATAAATCTTTTAACATAAAATTGGTAAGTAAAACTGTTTCCGGCTCTGACCTTGTATAATTTATATATCAATACATCTGTTTATTGATTATAAATCTGTGGATCCATCTCATGAAATAGTGCTTAAATTCATAAATATGTTTTAAATAGATAAAATATATTCTTAAATTCTGCTTTACCTATATGTAAAACTTAAAATTACTGTATCGCGAATTTTTAAAATAGAAACTATTTTATTTTCAGTTAGGATGTTGGGGAAGGGGGTATCAGTCGCATCTATTGTTTTCAACGCATTAAACTTATGACAAGAAATTTAATGCCTGTCATGCCTTTGCACTTTCTTTAAAGGTGGAGGGGGAGAAAGAAAAAAAAAAAACATATAAAAACTCACTAGACGAATAGTTAGAAAAAACAAAAAAAGTGAATTCGTTGCACAAGATTCAACAGCATCACAATGATTGCCTCACGACTAATGGCCTTCACCATCTACAAAGTGCGACAACCTGGAGCCAGTGATATAAAGACGTCTGTCTGCCTGCCAGTGCAGTACTTTGTCAGTAAGCTTCTCCAAGCCAGAGAAGACCTGATTATTCTTTCATAAAGCGAAGACTACACTATTCGCATACAGAAATAGTTTAAAGCATCTGCGGTTTAGAATGAGCGCATTTTGAATACAATAGGGAAATGTGATATAATATGTGGGTTAGTTATGAACTAGTTATATATATATATATATATATATATATATATACATGGGTAACTTCAGTAAGAGACTCTTACCCATGAATCTTTGCGAAACAGAACAATGGATAAGCTTAGCATCTTCTACTCCTTTGCGGTGAAAAGGGGAGCGAATCTAGATCTAGCCATCATTTGCTATCTCAGTGATCTATGGGTAAAAGTCTCTTACTGAAGTTTAACCATATATATATATATAATATTTTGTATAATGTTGAAGATAATAATATAGAAGGTAATTCAAGCAGACAATACCAAGCTGGAGTTAAACAAACGCAAGGGATATAATAATAAAAAAAACAAAATATATATATATATATATATATACATAAAACTTATCGTTGTCTACCCACAATCTAGATGACTTCAACTGGCGCCAACCACCCAGATTGAAGGCAAAAAACGACAAGGAGTTCTCTGTTTCTGTAATCATCAATATCTGCTAAGATATATAAAATAAAATAAAAATCCAGAGATTAAGTAATTTGAATCTAAACCAATTAAAGGTGGTTAGTTACAGCTTGTTACAATTTATTAACTTTCTTTCCATATTACTCATATATATATATATATATATATATATATAGGTGGTGCCCAGGATTTTTTAAAGGAGGGGTCTAAATTAGTTAAACGAATAAACTAAAGGTGTTCAGAGGAATCAATAAGCTTTAACCATCATGTAGTGGTGGTTATAGCCCATCATTATTTTAATAAGGGGGGCTATAGCCACTTTAGCCCCTACCGAGAACTGCCCCTGTATATATATGAGAATACCATAAGATTAAATTTTCCTTGAAGTTACGTTTTAGGTTTCTTTCTGTATCTGTACATCAATTTCTATATGGTTGGCAAAGCCACTGCACTTAGCAACCATGCGGAGATTGAAACCAACTTATGTTAATCGATTATTAAAATTAGGTGATTATGAAATTATTATTACAACTCGGAAAATAGCTCTTTCAGTCATTTTTTTCTGTATATATATAGTTCCGGAAAATAGTTCCGTTCGGTCATTATCGTTGTCAATTTTGTAATTAACTAATTTGCATATAATCAATTAGAAAAATTCAATAATTTATTATCATAGATTGTTATAGATTTCATAATCAACTAATTTGCATATAACCGATTATTACTCATTCGATTATGCCGATCATTGGTTGGCAATCATTGACAGCACTGGGGTATCTCGCAGCTTAGAATTGATGTAGTATTAATACAATAATAATAGTGTATACACTAATAGCTAAACTATTTTGTTTAATTTATTATTATTTATTTATTTTTTATTGGATATACGTAATAGAGTCAAAAAGTGGGAGCACTTTTGAAAGAGCTACTAAAGGAAGCATATACTATGTAGTATAGTCATGTTAATTCAAGTCAGGCGCGCTCAGTCGGTTTGCGGAAGTGGAGAAAGGCAGACATGTGTGCGTTTTAATTTAGTCATTATTGGCCAATAAAGAATTTTTATGTTTAATTAGCTAAAAGTGTACTCTGAGTAAACTCAGAAGAATAGTTTTAGTTATGGACTTCCTATGTTTGATATTTGATATGATTCTAATATGATGTTTGATATGATTCTAATATTCTTATTAGAATCATATCAAATTTTAAGAAACATGCACTCATTTATTTAAAACTGTGTAAGATTTTTATTAGAGATTATTGCATATTTAAGTTTTTAAGTGGAAATTAACTAACATAAATGTGAATGTGTTGTCCAGAGTTTTTGATAAAATATCTTCCTGTTATTTTGATAAGCATTAGTAATGGTACTAATAACAAGCTAATACAAGGGCTGTTAAAAAAATAAGGTAACGTATATTTTGGGAGAAAAACCGTGCTTCTTTTATAATAGAAACTTCGCATGGATAAAATGACGTATACAACTTTTCTTTTCGTTTTGTTACATGTAGCCCACATCTCTTTTTATATTATGAGTGGCCAAAGCAAATGGTGGATTTAAGTGAGGACAGATGAAGAAATACGCTCAGATATTCATCAAATTTGAATTTGGCGCAATTAGTTCTGAAAGGTCACACTGCCACTTAGAAGTCAATTACTGATGGCAGTTTCCCCTCCATCAAATGTATAGTCTCTACCCTGCCTCCTGTTCGGGCCTTTGGAAAAAAGACATCTAATAGACAACCAATTTTGATGGTGAACCTGTACAGTGGATAGAAACTTGGTTGAAGGAAATTTTATGGCAGCGGGCCCTAATTTTTGTGTGGTTTCAATTGTCCTGTGATTAAATGTCTTTTCGTAAAAAATATCACGTACCTTACTTTTCAAACAGTCCTCGTAGGGTATCGCACACATGTTCGATCGGATTTCAGTCTGCTGATCTTGCTCACCTCAGCAGTCGTTGGATATCTTCAGTTTCAAGATATGCCTCCACCACGTGCAGTAGTAGTAGTAGTAGTAGCGGCATGTGATGCAAGAAAGCAAGTGTATGAGCTTATGCAACATCAGCCAAAAAAAAAAATCACACCTTTCCCTCCAAATGCCTGTCCAGTTCCTCCTTAAATTTATTTAACTTATCAACTTCCACAACGACAGATGGAAGTTTGTTCCAGCAATTAACCACCCGCTGGCTAAAGGCAAATTTCCGCGCATCTATTCTACGTCTGTCTTTTCTTAATTTGAATTTATGCCCCCTTAGGTTCGTAATCTGAACAAGTGGAAGGATTCCATCAGAATTCAGCGTGCTCAACCCATTCAAGGCCTTATACACCTCAATCAGATCACCGTGCAGGTGCCTAGTCTCCAGCCACTGCAATTTGCAGAACTTAAGCCTCTCTTGGTAAGAGGATCCCTTCATTTCCCTCACCAATCTTGTTGCCCTTCTCTGTACACGCCCAAGCAAATCTACATCCTTCCTAAAATGAGGCCTCCAGACCTGAACGCAGTACTCAAGGCGTGGCCTGACCATTGCCTTATACAGAGGGACAATCACCTCCTCCCTGCTAGCAAAATTCCTATATATCATTGACAAAACCCCATGACCTGCCCTGGCAGCCTGTCTGCATTGCTCAGAAAACTTCATATCTGACTGCACAATTACTCCCAGGTCTTTTTCATTTTCTACCACTTTAAGTGTAGTACCACACAGTTGGTACGTTTCTCTGGGGTTACTTCTACCCATATGCGGCATTTTGCATTTGTCAAGGTTAAACTTCAGTTGCCACTTCTTAGCCCATCTGCCAAAGTTTTCTAGATCATGTTGCAGTAGCACACTGTCATTAAAAACCCTGCCAACTTTGTATCATCTGCAAACTTCGACACTAAGCCTGATATACTTTCATCAATATCATTGATAAATATACAAAACAACAGTAGACATAACACCGAACCCTGTGGGACTCCACTAATAACATTAGTCCACGAAGAACAGCACCCATTATCACCCTCTGTCTTCTCCCACTCAACCATCCTTTTATCCATTGTAGAAACTTACCCTTAATACCATTCTGCTCCAATTTGTACAATAGTCTTCCATGCGCAACAGTGTCAAAAGCTTTCCTGAAATCCAAATATATGATATCAAAATTATCAGTGGCGTTGTCCTGCATGAAAAGAAAGTCTGGGCCAACTGCACCCCTCAAAAAAGTCGCGCATAGGGTCCGGTATCTGTTCTTGATACCTCTACGCAGTTATGGTACCCTATCAAAAACATGAACGGGGTGACGCTGTTGATCATTATTCTGCCCACAGGAGAACATCACCTCCACCGTAAGTGTCCCTTTCTCTGATGTTAGAGGGATGTACCGTTTTCCTCGTTGTCTCGAGATGGATGAAATAACGTCTGGAATCTGTTTGTAGGCTAAAACGGAACTCATGAGAGAACAGATTTCTACGAGTTCTGTTAATTTTGTCCAGCAGTGTATAAACTTGTATGTAGACAGAGAAAGAAAATGGCAGAACAGAACTGAATAAATGTTTACTATATTCATTAAGAAGTTTCCGCATAATAATTCTTAACATTGATAAAATGCAATTTGTGACCCTGACATGAAACCATGAATCGTTCTTCTGTTGTTTTTTGGGACTATTCTTTTGTGAATGTCCTGTGGTATGTTTGTTTTAAGCTCTAAGTTAGTATTTTTCTTACAAATACTAAGATATCAGCCATGGTATGGAACGGTGCCAAAAGTTCGGAATTTGGAACATGGCCATTTTCTCTTCAAACAACATAATAACTTTTTCAATAGCGTAATGCTGTTTTCATGGATACACGCATAAAAATTCGATGGTATTCAATTCTTAATGCGTTAGCATATTACCTCTAGAGCAGGTGTCCCCAACAGGTCGATCGCAATACCTTTGAAAGACCATTCTCGAAGTGGATCGTTACCATAGTATAAGTTTACCCTAATTTCAATATCAAAGTTAAAGCGAAGAAAACCATTTGGTTTTGCTTCAAGACCAGAATACTGGATAAGTATTCTGGTTCAATAAAAATAATTTCTGAAGATCATAAATGTTGCTGATCGAGAGGTTTCCATTACAAGAAATGAGTTAATATTTCATTGGAAATTCTTTGGTTTGAGAGTTAGCTAATAAATATTAACCTTCACGACAGTAAAACTTCTGTGAGTTATGAAGGGTTGAAAAAAAAAAGAGATTTACTTCGAGAATCGCTTTAAGTATATGACAGCCGATCATTTCTGATGATTGAGCCTTTCTCATTTCAAACGTTTCTTATCTCCTTCGTCTGTTCGCATCCTTCTGCAGCATATGATATTGCAGGTCACGGTGTATAGCGACGGACAAAAAAACACTGTCATTTTATCAAATCAGCGATTTCACTAACTTTTTCTTTGCTGACAACAGTTTACCTCTGGGAGTCCAAACTTGAAATTTAGCTGGCGTTTGCTATAATGCTATAGCAATCTCTTGGGAGCTCACAGCGATGCCAAAGTCTAGCAAATAACTCGTGTGCAAGATATTATCCGTATATTTTCATTCTTCGCTCTCATCTCTTTTTTTTTTTTTTTCTCTTTTTTTCTATAGGGATTTGAAGCCACAAAATCTATTGATCAGCGAAGTTGGAGAACTGAAGCTTGCAGACTTCGGTAGGTATTCGCTGGCTCGTCTTGCCGTTTGAAAAGAGTAGGAAAGAGGTATACAGGTGGGTGAACTTGATCGAACGCACGAATGATGATATTGTAACGATTTACCTGTCAAAGCACGTCTCACTTCGAAAAAATATTTCAGGCTCAGTGATCCGAGTATTCCTTAAACAGTACTGGAATTGTAGATAGTGCCATCTTGCTTAATTCTATTTGTTCATACCTCAAAAATTCATTTATTGGATCTTACAAAATACGGTAAATTTTAAATTTACAAATCCACAGGAGGGTGTTCGAAAAGTTCTGATATTGATCACCCTATGGCGCTGTTAGGATACTGAGTAAGTGTAGGAGTCACCATTATGAAGCATGTAGAATTACTGAGTGCTAAAGTTCTGCACCCCAATTGTATTCCATACGTTGTATCAGCATGTTTTATGTGTAGTAGCAAATATTATTTACAGCAGAGTGTAATTATAGTTACCGTATTTTTCAGACCATAACACGTACTGTTTTTCCTGGTAAATGTTCTCAAATTCCCTTGCGTCTTATGGTCCGAATGTATGTTATGTGCACGCAGTCATTTTTTTTTTTTTTAGATCAGGCTATATTGTTTTTGCCTAGCATAACCTAGTGAAGCCTTTCGTTTCACATGTCACACTTATCCTTTATTGCCAAAAAACAACTCAATAAAATCTTACTGCTTTCTAACAGCTTCAAGTGTTTCGGGATAATGAATCAGCTGTTGTTGTAGGGTTTTAAGCTCATCGACAACTTTGGCCGTCATGCGCTGTATATAATATGTCTGTACAATGCTGTGTTCAGTGATCGATTTACTCTTGATAATAGGCTACGTTTAAAAGTCTTTGCCAGATCCAGTAGCGTAGTTACCCTTTTTCGGGCCCGGAGGCAAAGAACATGTTCGGGGCCCTACTTAATAAAAAGGACACCGAGCCTCTAAAGGGCTCAGGCCCGGAGGCAATTGCCTTGCCTGCCTACATGATAGCTACGCCACTGGCCAGATACTGTTATCAGACCAATAAAAGGACTAAAATAAATTAAAAGTGAGAAACATTAAATTAAGGATTTACGAAAATTATAATAAAGATCATAGAAGCTAATCGATTTAATGAGTATAAGTAAATATAAGTACAAGTGATGTGACCAACCTAAAAATCTAAAACCTGAAAGCAGCACCTCAGTCATCACCAAGACAGCTACAACTGGTTTTAAAATAGCAACATAGTCAGTCATTGTTGTTGTCTTGGGTATCAAGAGCGTCAGCGACTAAGACCATACTGCTCTGTGTATACTGTCTGTAAATTGTTTGTGTTCTGTGGTCGATTTTCTGACGAAAAACCTGAGTTTCCGGGAGAAAAAAACATTCTTCCTTCGCTTGAGACTGACTAACTCAGCCACATTATCAAAAGGCCCATAAAAATTCCTCCCGTTATCCCCGGTACTTAAACTCAGGTGTTTACCACCTAATGTGGAGAGGATAGCGGTTCTACCAACTGTGCTACCCCACGAGGGCAGCATAGTCAGAGCTTGAAGCCTAAAGAGATAGGCGCAATATAGCCGAAGTTGCTTTTGCGCCATTAAACCCCAAACAACAACAACCTAAAGAGATAGGATATTTTCAATGGATAGAGTAACCGGCGTGTGTTTCTACCCTTCCAGCTAGTGCTCTAATTAAAAACCATTGACACCTGGACCACTAATATTTGGTAACAAAAACAAGAATACTTTTTGCCAAACGTTCAATTTAACATTAGTTCTCATGGGCCAGAATGTAGCAGAACCCTGTTCCAATTGATTAAACAAACATTTTCATTTCAGATTACCCATGCAAATGGCCTGTACAGTCACAGCACATTGAACCTGTAAATTTTGACAGTTATCAAATTGGTTGCTAAATTGGGGGAGGGGGGGGGGATTGCTACCTGAGACTGACTGACTCGGCTACAGTTAGAAAATCCATAAAAACTTCACATGTAATTGATGGGATTTGAATATAGTACTGTACTACACACTGTTCAAGGAAGGTGGTTATAACTGCTATGCTGCCCTCAGAGGCCTGTTCCAGTTTATGAACTTATTTTTTTAAATAGTAATAGTAATAGTAATGGAGGCATGTGATGCAAGAAAACAAGCATATGAGCTTATGTAGCATCAGCCAAAAAGAAAAAATAAATAAATAAAAACAATTTCACACATCCATTCCCTCTAAAAGTTTGTCCAGTTCCTCCTTGAATTTACTTAAGCTATCAACTTCCACAACAACAGATGGAAGCTTATTCCAGCAATTAACCACCCTCTGGCTAAAGTCAAATTTCCGCACATCTATTCTACAACTGTCTTTCCTCAATTTGAATTTATGTCCCCTCAGGTTCGTAATCTGAGCAAGCGGAAGAATGCCATCAGAATTCAGGGTGCTCAACCCATTCAAGGCCTTACACACCTCAATCAGATCACCTCATAGGTGCCTAGTCTCCAGCCACTGCAATTTGCAGAACTTAAGCCTTTCTTGGTAAAAGGACCCCTTCGTTCCTCTCACCAACCTTGTTGCCCTTCTCTGTACACGCTCAAGCAACTCTACATCTTTCCTAAAATGAGGCCTCCAGACCTGTACACAGTACTGAAGGCATGGCCTGATCATTGCCTTATACAAAGAGATAATCGCCTCCTTTTCCCTACTAGCAAAATTCCTGTATATCATAGATAATACCCCATGACCTGCTCTGGCAGCCTGTCTGCATTGCTCAAAAAACTTCATATCTGACTGCACAATTACACCCAGGTCTTTTTCATTTTCTACCACATTAAGTGTAGTACCACACAGTTGGTACATTTTTCTTGGGTTACTGCTACCCATATGCAATATTTTGTATTTGTATGAAACTCAAAGCCTTCTAGTTGTTTAACTTCCCAAAAGTCCAAAAAGTCCAATAGTAGGCTGTCACTGCCAACTACCTTTGTAGTGGTGGCAAATGAATGTCAAAACTAACAAGAACACATGTATATGTTGGATAAACTTTAGACAAAAAGTGGCCAAATATTAACTTAAGCTTCAAGACATAAACTATGCCACTTTCACCTGAGGCCGACTAACTCAGTCACAATGTGAAAAAAGTTCATAAAAATTCCTCATATCCTTGACAAGATTTGTGTTTATTCCTCTTCCATTCAGTGTGGGGAAGATGCTGATTTTATCCACTGTGTTAAATGCGAGGGCACTCATTTAGCAAAAACACTTACATTTCTAATATTTTTTGCTATTCGGACACCACAATTAATTACGTTTGTTCTCGAATCGGCCATGACCATCTTAAGTAATAGCCTAAACACTTCAAATTTAATTTTAAAAAAGTAAACATATCAACTGGTACGATGTTCCGGCCAATTTTGGTCCTCCGATGTTCTGGGGAATAAACATATAATCATATTTTTTGTTTAGATATGTGAAGTTAGGAACTCCTTGGGTTACATTACTTATCTACTGATTTGGCTTCTTTTTTTTTTATTCTTTAAATAGCAGCTGCGCTATTTATGGAAGTTTACCTATGCAAATAGGTTACCTGGTTGCACTTCAAGCTAGTATCGACCCCGATGTGCGCCATTGGATGATCTCATTTATTTTATTTTAATTTAAAACAACACATGCAATGCACCAGCGAAACCAATAATGGTATGTGATTTGTATTGAATGAATTAGCAATTCTAAAGTTTTATGATATCAGAGTGTTAAACAAAACTAACAGCTACAGAATGATTGAGTAGATAGAGACAAAGTGTGCCAGGGACCACTTCTAGCTGAGACTCTTAATGGGGCTATCAGGCAAGGCTGGGAGCCCAAGGTATTGAAGTAGATAGACTCATAGAATGATAGAAAATGGATTTCCTGAAAGAGACATATCAAACAGCGTTCCTCCACACTGCTTCGATTTTGTTAGAATGTGGTTCCAGACAGCAAAGCCCAATTCAAGTATTGTTCTTGTAAAGTATGATTGCATAATATCTGTAGTCTTTAAACCTGATTTTTTCACTTGATAAAATCAATGATTTTAAAGGCTTGCTGGCAACTTGTTGCAAATGCACATCAAACATTTTCTTGAGAAAAGAGTTCCTAGATTGCTCACTTCATTGTACTTCTTTATAATGGTGGTGCTTGTGGTATATGGAAGGTTGATTAATGATGGAGACATGGAGAGGAGAATGAGAAATATTGATAGATTTTGGATTATGATGAGCCCATTGAATTGAATGCAGAGAGAGAGAGAGAGAGTTTATCAAGAGTTGTTTGTAGTTGATGCTAATCAAGCTGCTTATTGACAATGCAGTAGATTTTGGCATTGTCTGCAAAAGAGCCACATCTTGCAGTGTGCTGATAAAGTTTTGCAGATTTCAGCAAGTTGGTGAAGATAGATTTACGGAGACAGAAACCACTGTTGTCTAGGAATGGATTGAGGTAAGCAAAGAGATGCATATGTACAAGAGTCCCAAATACTTTTTGCTGTACTGTTTTCCAGAAAAATGTCCCTATACTTATGTGGTTAGTAGCACCTTCCTTAAAGCCAGGCTTAATATTTACTTGTTTAGGGTGGACCATATACTTCCTAATTTTGAAAGACAGATTGAAAAATCAACAATGTGGGATTATAGAATGGTGAATGTCTTCCAGAAGATTATTAGTATGTGGTCTCGGCCAGTCTTTCTCCAAGATTTTTTGAAAGTAGTACCAAAACCATTAATGATTAGTACAATATTGATGAGAATACCATCCTTCGAAATCAATAAATTTTTAGTTTCTCTGAACGTCTTCTCGTGTAATCTTTAATAACCATACCAAACCATCCATCAGTCCCCCCAACTCTCATTTCCCCAAGTGGTGGTGTACCTAGCAGTTGGTAGTTTTGTCCCTGTTTAAGAAGTTTAAATTCTATGATGCAAATGGAGGATTGAAATACATTCAGCTGAACTGCGCAGAAGCAATCAGCAAATGTTCGCAATGACAAAAAGGTGTGGCATCACTTTTTCCCCCATCATTGATCAGTTCTGTCTTATTGTTTTATAAAATTCCAGAAAAGGTCTAGCATCTTTCCTGTGCATATGGCTATCCTGAATCGATTCAATAGTTCTGGTATGATGTACATATCAATGCTTTTAACTTATTTCCAGAGATTCCGACTCATAACTGCTTTTCGCTCCCTTTGATACAACTTTTTATATTTTTGATACAACTCTCTTTGATACAACTTCTCTTTGATATGTTATGCAGTGAAGTTATGGGTGGGAAGGGGGCATTCCAAAATAACAACCAGATCTCTAAATAGAAAATCTTACGAAATGGACCACTCGTTGATAAACTATGATATTTTTAATAATCAAATATGCACACAACTTTTTCAATGCTCATGACGAACCACAACAAAGTTTTGGTGCATTTGAGAGAGAATCTTTTATTGCACCACTTTCAATCATAACAGTTACAAGATTGGATAGCATTGCAATGTCCCTTCATGTCCAAAAGGCCTGAGGGTTAGTTCCTTACATACTGTAAATTGCCTTTTCACTGGCCCTCATGGGTAGCACAGTTGGTAGAATCGCCATTCTCTCCACATTGGGTGGAAAAAGCCTGAGTTTGAGTCCCGGCGATGACGAGAGGAATTTTTATAGGCCTTTTTCACAACATGGCGGAGTTAGTCGGTCTCAGGAGAGGGAAGCATGGTTTTTTTTTTTCTCCTGGAAACTCGAGTTTTTCTTCCAGGAAACAGAAAATCGACTACAGAACACAGGCAATTTACAAACAGTATACACACATAGTGATACGGCCTTAGTCACTGATGCTCCTAAAACCCTACTAAAACAACAATAGCCTCTTTGCTATTGGCCTAAATCAAGGTGGCAGTTTTATATAGATTTATATCTATATGGCACTGCCTAATGAGACAAATAAGATGGCATATAATGCAGTTTATAATCGGGGCATGGTAATTAGGTCAATATGAAAAGTGAAAACCATGGAATCGGTTCTGTGGGAAAAGTATTATTTCTAAATAAGCATATCAGTGCAACTTATCATGGTCTAGACTCTTAGTGTATTAATTTGAAAACATTGTGGATTTATTAGTTACTTTTTCTTAGCAATGTGATTTTAAAAATTCCATGTTTGAAACGGATATTTACATTTTGCTAGTGCAGAGCTTATAGGCATGTGGCAATTCTCTCAGCACACCTGGTGGTTGAATATCACATTCTACAACCCATCCCCATACCGTCAGTAAAATATAACATGCACTGTAAAACTAAAAATCACATTCGAAATGGACATATTGGCTATGTTGCCCACACACCACAAAAATAAAATAAATAATAATAATAATTAAAAAAATAATAATAAATAAATCACATTCAAAATTTATTTTTTTAAATGATATATTTACAAGTATTTATATATTGATGAATTTTATAAATAATTTATGCATTTAAAATTTGTACATTTATTTATTTCATTTTATTTATTTTTTTGAAACTTATGTACTTGTGTTGAGTGTTCACAGCATCACAAAAAAAGGCTGTTAAATTAGGGTGATAAGTTCCCTTTTTGAGTAAGGTGTCATTTTCCCAAAAATGATGAAATGGGACACTAGATGGTTTTGTTTTTTACAACAGTGCCATTTTATTTAAGGTTATGGGAAAATTTTATGTAACACATACAATTTTAAATCATGTTATAAAGTTTTAGTTTAAAAGCATTTAAAAGTAAACAGTTATAATATAATAATGTTTACTGATTCAATATCTCTTCTCAGCAGACACGAGTTTGTAATGCACATCTATCAATATAAGTTAAAGCAAGAGAGTCATTGGCAATGGACATTATGTTTCTGAAATAACTTGTGTGGCAGCAGTCATGTTCGTGATTTGGATACACAGTATCTTGTCTCGTGGTTCAGCAGTTGTGACCCATTTTTCTATTTTTTTAAAACCTGATCACCCTATGCTAACCCTTTGTTACTTCCACCCCAAAATGAAACCACAACTATTCAAATAATTTTGTTTGGACAGTAGATTTTATTATTTTTTATTCATTTATTTTATTCATTCATTTTTTTAAATTTATTATTATTATTTTTTTTTTTTTTTGAAATTTAAAAATTTTCTATAATTGCAATAAAATTATCAAAGAGTTGCTAATGTGCAAAAATAATAAGAAACACCCCCATGGTTTGGCAACAAGCTCTTCTTGTATGACTTCTCTTTTTAATAACCTGGCTTACTGTATTGCAAGTACATTCACCAGTGGACAAAAAAAATGCTCTATTGTCTGACTGATCTCCCACTGATGTGGCTCATAAGGTGTTTATTTTATATACAAAATTACTGAGTTTAGTTGCATGTCACAAATCTTACCATTGAATGTCATTAACAATTTTCCACCAAAGAGGAATATGTTCAAAGTAGAAGAATGTGTTCATCTACTTTATACATGTGCAGTTGTAGAAGAGAGTATGCCAACCTAAGGTACTGGTGTCTAGCAATGGTTCTATTTTGAATTATAATGACAAAAGGAGGATATTTTTTCCTTAGGAATTAAATTATTTACTTAAATTATTGTTCTACTTGTGGAGGATTATCAACACCCGGTACTAGCATCAGATATTATTGTTATTAGCATATGGTGCAAGGAAGCCTGAGGCTTATGCTGCACTAGCCAAAAAAAAAATTTCTGAATTACCCTGAGATAGAGAGAGAGAGAGAGAGAGAGAGAACAAGAATCAGAAGTAGAAGAGAATTACCAAGAAAGAGAAGAATGATGATATCCAGCTCAGGACCCTGGGTGTGCCAAGCCCATACTCACCAGATGTGAGCCCTCAAACCATAAGGGGTAAGCTACATTTCTGAATTCACTATAAATCCTGTCTTCAGGCCCAAAATTAGGTGGGGAGTTAGCATATGAGAGTAGCAAATTAAGTTAGATAAATCATAAATCAAGTGATAAATTTATTCTTAAGTTATTTAATTATGTTAATAATGAAGTAAATTAATATAAGGTAACCAATAGGACAAGTCAGGGGCATTCCTTAGGAATGTGGCACCTGGGTGCCAATCGCAATTTGGTGCTCCCTCAAAAAATTTATATATTTTGTTGTCCTTGTATTCATATAATGATAATTAATAACAAAAACAATACAATTATAATTATTTACAACAAAATTTACATAACCACAACTAATAAAAACTATAAATTAAAAATTAATTAGAAAAGAAACAATGAAGTAAAGGTTATACATACAAAAGTATTATGTTTATACATATAAATTATATAACAAAGAAGAATACGATAATATCATAGTAAAAAACTAAATAATGTTTATTCTTCTTGATTTTCTTTTTGAAAAATCATTGACAATTTGAGAATTGCTGAGACTGGAAACAATATCTTTTTCAATACTAATGAGACTTGAATTTGTTATCCTTTCTTGCATCATTGTTGAATTTAAAAATAGTTCTTTACGATTTTTAATTTAGAAAAGCATGCTCTCCATGTGCTATGGTGACAGTAAGGGTGAGAAATATTTGTATTGCAATAGAAACATTGGGAAACATAGCAAAAGATAGGTCGAAAAAATATACTGTAACAGATCATATGCTTCCATGTTTGGCTATATAAAAATTGACAAATTTTCTATTTCTTCACAAAAGTCAGCATTGATGTCAATTTCTTTTAAAGAAGGATCCAACAAATTAGTTTGTGAGTCCATACAATGTTTAATTTTGGTTTCATTATTTACAGATGGAAATGAATAAAGATAAAAAAATTAAAACTATTATTATGAACCTTTAGTTGTTCGATTCTCTCTTCTATTTGTAATATTGTTATATCTAGTATGACATAATAAAAATTCATTTTGTATGAAGCTTCAGGCAAATTTATAGTTTCATAAAGAAACATTCATTTCTTTTTTCATGGTCATATAATTAAGACTTCTGTACATCTAGTTTCACAGTCTATTTCATTAGCAATAGCTGTTGCTTCATTTAACATATTATGAAACCAGCATCTGTTCTATATTCTTTAAAAAAATACTCACTTAATTTGTAACATTTTTATGATTGTTGGTACTGATGTGTGTAAATTTTGCATCGATTTGCTAACAACATTGATTTATTTTTGATAATATATAATACCATATTACAAGAGAACAAATTTGAAATTTGATTTTTGTTATTAATGATTTACCTACATTTCTAGAATCATTATCATGCAAAATATCTGTATGGATATTGTATAGAGCATCATATATTTTATCAAGATTGAATTTAAGGCCTTTTACGGCATCAATTCTACATTCCCGTTGCATTTCAAAAATGAGTTTAAGTGTCATTGTTGGAAGTTCTGATTTTAAGACTCTCCAGTGATATGTTGATGCTGAAAAGAAAATGTAAATTTCCTGGACAATGCTAAAAAAATTGGTTATTTCTAATGAGCCTTTCATGGCATCGTTAATCATTAAATTTAGACTGTGCACAACACAAGGTATGAACTGGTAACATGTTTACATTCAGAAAAATATGACATATTTAAAATTTTCTTCATGTGTACTGTATATAAGTTTCAGGTTTACAGGCACCTCTTGAATGTTGCCGCCCAGATGCAATGCACCCAGAACCCTCAGGATGGCCTGCCCCAGGACAGATTACTTAATAGTTAAATTGGTGATATATTAATTATTACTCATTTACAGAAATATTTGGGAAAAGCACTATTCTCATTGATAGCAGATGACATAGGCTTGCATCATGATGTGAAAACATCTTTCTAGGATAGCAAACCGCATCACAGGGAGATCAGTCAGTTGGCAGAGCAGTTACCTCTTTGTCTGCTGTTGCATATGTATTGAACTGTCATCCAGGTCATCAGAAGGATGATACCACTTTCCTCTGTTATGAATTAGAATGGTGAGCATGTGCACATCTTATACAACTTAAAAATATGTCTCAAATCCAAAAAAAAGTTATATATCAGTGTGGCAAAACGATGACAAGGAAACAAGCTTATACTGTGCCCCAGTGTGAGCTTAAAAAAGAAATCCCACTTTGTTTACTCATCCCTTCTAATAATTTGTCTAATCTTCATTTACATTTATTCAAACTACCCACTTCCATACCATCAGATGGAAGTTTACTCTAACTGGTGTTGGGAACCCTTTCTTTGCCTACCAAAGCCAAACCAATACATGTCATATATATAAAAAAAGGCAAAAAACTGCTATTCTGTGCAAACATTGTGGCAGAAAATTAATTTGTAGTTGACAACTGATCAGTAAACCAGAGCAAGCATGTTAAAATTCTGCAGTTTCCCAGTGTCATTTCAGATTTTATGAAATCTTAATTTCAAGTATCAGTTTTATTGAAAGAATGTTTGAGGACAGGCTATACTAAGCAGAATAAGGGTCACAGCACCCAGGGGAAAGCCACACTTGCTATGTCCTGTTAAAGACATCTATTTTTTAAATATCTACAAAAAATAGATTGGCCAGTGGAAAAATTTTGTTGTGGGGCCTTCCTTCTAACAGTTATAAACTTAAGTATAAACTCACTTATGTATTTGGGCCTCCTGCATTACCATGGCATTTTGTTAAGCCACTGTAACTGTCTGGGAAAATTATTTCATACTTAGTATAGTATAGTACAGAACCTAAAATTATCTTTAATATCATTATCAATTGAAAATGATATACTAATTAAATTAAATATAGCATTAAGTTTTTTTTAAAAACTTTATTTTTTTATAAGGTTTGGCTCGTGCAAAATCCGTACCCAGCAGGACATTCTCACATGAGGTTGTGACATTATGGTATCGCCCACCTGATGTACTTTTGGGATCAACAAATTACTCCACATCATTGGATATGTGGTAACTGATTATGAATTTATATATTTTCTAGCATAGGTCCACCACTATGCAATTCACTGTTCTGTGTGCAGTGTTATTTTATATATATTTGAATGTACAGAAGGTTCTAAGTCTTGTGTAATACTATCTTTATGAGGTGTGATCAAAAAGTTCATGGAATACTGTATCTTGAAATCACAAAATCACAGTGAGTTGTGACATGTTGCAACATGTTAGGCAACTCATTTAGACATAGTAAAACATGACTCACCCAGTTATCTGTAGTCAGTCTGAATTAGCACATTGTTGAATAGGTGTTTTATGTATATTGCCACATTTTAAGATGAGTGGTTTTAGTAAGCAATGAATTTGGATTAAATTTTGTTTCGAATTAGGAAATAGTGCAATAAAAACTCATAAAACTTAAAAATAACCTCTGAAAATGATGATATATGTTGCTTGAAGATGTTTTGGTGGTTTGCAAGTTTAAAGAGGGGCGAATTGTCTGTCAATGATGGTCCTTGCTCTGGCCATCTTTCTTTCAAAAATCAGTTATTCAATCATTTGTGTATATGATCTGATGAAGAACAATTGGCATCTAACTTCCCCAAATTTCTAGTCAAATTGGTATTTCTTATGTGGCATGTCAATCAATTTCAATGTAAGCTTTGGGAATGAAACCTCTTTCAACCAAGTCTGTTTCTTTCATCCTCAATGATGATCATAGAATTCTCGTATGTCAGTATCATTATCAATATACCACCGCTGATCCACACTTTGTTCCTTCCATCATTACTGGTGACAACTGATGGATGTATGGCTATAACCTAGAAACAAAGGTCTAGTCCTCTCAATGGACTATTCAGTCTTCTCCAAGGCCCAAAATAATCTTGACCAAGTATGAAGAGCATGCTTATTGTATTTTTTGATTCAGATATATTGTTCATTATGAATTTGTCCCACATTATCAAACAGTGAACCAGGAATACTACAAAACATTCTACAGCAATAGCATGATACTCTTTGAACAAAACACCTGGCAAAGTAGTCTTTGGGGAATTAGTGCTTGCATCACAATGACTTTCCTGCACCAGTGCTTTCCATTCAAGAATTTTTCGTGAAACACTCCATCACTGGTCCCATCATTACGTGGTTAGCATCAGTGTATATATATATATACACACACACCGATGAGCCAAAACATTATGACCACCTACCTAATATGATGTTGGTCCTCTACGTGCAGCCAAAACAGCTTGTACCTGGCGAGGCATGGACACTACAAGATTTCTAAATGTGTCTTGTGGTATGTGGTACCAACACGTAACCAGCAAATCCTTTAACTCCTGTAAAGTCCGTGGTTGAGACACCACAGATTGGAGTTACTGGGAGGCCATGGCAATACCTGGAAGTCTTCCTCATGTTCTGCGAACTAGTCTCGAACAATCCGGGCAGTGTGGCATGGTGCATTATCCTGCTGAAAGATGGCACCACCAGAGGGGAAGACCGTTGCCATGAAAGTGTGCACCTGGTCAGCAATGATGTTTAGGTAGATGGTAGACATCAGAGTGCCCGGCATATGGATGACTGGACCCAGGGTATCCCAGCAGAACATCGCCCAAAGGATGACACTGCCGCCACCGGCTTGTTTTTGTCCGACGGTACATCCAGGCACTATCATTTCCCCAGGTAAATGATGCACACATACCCGGCCATCGACATGGTGCAACAGGAAATGTGATGCATCAGACCAGACGACCTTCTTCCAATCACTCAAGGTCCAGTTTTGATGCACGCATGCCCATTGTAGGCGCTGCTTCTTGTGACCCGTGGTTAGCATGGCCACTCAAAGCTGCCTGCGCTATGCAGCCCCATTTTCAGCAGGTTTGATGTACTGTGTGTTGTGACACATTACTCCCGTCACCAACATTCCAAGTACCAGCGGATTGCACCACAGTCACCCTTCTGCTACCACATACCATCCGGGAGAGCCTTTGCTCACCTCGAGCATTAATGAGCCGTGGTCATCCAACACCTCACCAGCAGTTCATGGGTTTCCCCTCCTTGGACTACTTTCAGTAGGTACTAACCATGGCTGACTGTGAGCACCCCACCAGCCGTGCCATTTCAGATATGCTCTGACCCAGTCGTCTGGCCATTACAATTTGGCCTTTGTCAAACTCGCTTAAGTCTGCTGCCTTTCTCATCTGAAGAACAAGAATAACACTGATTAACGGAGTTTAGTATCAGGCGTCTTTTATACCGTGTTCCAACCTACGAACGTGCCGTAGTTCACCTGCAGTTGCTTCGATTTGCATAACAACTTGCTGGTCATAATGTTTTGGCTTATCGGTGTATATATATATATATAGTGTCAAGGAGATTGCTCCAAAACACTGCGACCTAATTTTTTTTAGATCTTGTTGCAGTATCTTACCCTGATTACTGTCATTAACCACCCTACAGAGGTGCCTCCATAGCCAGGTGGGTAGGAACAGCAGTGTGTAGCACACGCTTCTTGATTAGACCGGGGTTCGAGTCCGTGACCACCAAATATGGAGGATGCGGAAAGGTCAGGGAATGACCACCGCATATCCCTGGAGCAATATGGCCTTAGTTGCTAATGCTCCTAAAAACCAAAAATAACAACAATAACCACCCTACCAATCTTGTTATCATCTATAAACTTAGTAGTTAAGCCTGATATACTTTCATCAATATCATTAATAAATATAGAAAACAATGGGCCCAGCACTGAATCCTGGAGAACTCTACTAATAACATTAGTCCATCAAGAGCAGTGTCCATTAATAACTGCTCTGTCTTCTCCTACTCAATCATCCCTTGCCCTTAATGACTCACTGCTCCAATTTATAAAGCAGTCTTTTATATGCAACAATATCAAAAGCTTTCCTGAAATCCAAGTATATAATATGAAAATTAATTTTTGCATCCAGTTTCTTTGTTACTGCACCATAGTATCTGATCACATTGGTCAGACAAGATTGCCCCTTAGCAAATCCATGCTGTGACTGTAGCATATCTGCATTCCTGTCTAAATGGTACTGCATTACTTACTTCTTTAACCATAGACTCCATTATTTTTCCTTGAACAGGCCTGTAATTACTCATGTCACCTCTCATGACTCCCCTTTGTGAATCGGGGATACATTCATGTGTCTAGTCCATAGGGACCTCCCTTAATCCAAAGATGCTCTCATAATTATGGCTAAGCTTTTACTTACCTCCTTTGCTGCCTCCCTTAATATAATTGGATAGATCCCATCCATCCCCAGTGCCTTTTTTATGTTAAGCTTCTGCAATTTCTCTTCCATTTTCCTCTCAGTTATCACAAAATGATTTAGCTCCCTATTAGATTTTGATGAACTTCTGGCATCCCCCTCCCTAAAGAACTCCTCATGTGTGAATGTATATGCAAAATACCTATTCAGTTTTTCAGCAGCTTGAGCAAGATCATCAGCAGTTAAACCATTAACATCAAGCGGACCAATGTGATTCAACCCCTTCCTTCTACTGTTAAAATAAATAAAGAAGACTTCTCATAATCTGCCTTATCTTACCTAACCTCCTGTGTGACTTGATTACAGATTAGTTTATATCTACCAAAGGGTTCTGTATTGCCTGACAATTATATACATCCAGTGCATTTTTCTTCTCTGCCACAAGTCTCATGAGTTCATCTGACATCCATTTAGGTATAAGCCTTGAATAATATTTCTTTGTTGGTGAAAGCATAGTAGCCTCTATGATTACTTCCCTTAATGTTGTCGTTTAGAATTTCAATTGGTAACATCATCAGTTAGTCCCACTGCATAGAATTTAAAAACTGTGTGAGACCCCTGTAGTCACCCTTACGAAAGCAAAAACCCTTCCCTTTGCCCTTGACAGTAGTTATGTCTTTAAATTAAATTCTTTAAATTCAGTTCTAAAATAAGAACAAGCTTAATAGCCATCTAATGGGAATCTGACCTTTCACAAACTAATTTATAAGGTATTAACTTACAAAACAGCTCAATTTACATCTGATTACTTTATTTCTCTCTACCTAGATACAAATCCATTTACTTTTTTGGGAAATTGAAAGGAATAGATAAATCTAGGTCACATTTCAAGATGACTGGAGAAAGAGTCATCTTTCTAGACCCACCTCGCTTTCTCTCTGCTGAAAATAGCCTTAGGAAAATACGGATATGACATGGGTGGATGGCTAGACAGCAACGGATTTTAATATTTAAATGATTTAGTTTTATTGTTTGTTGCAATATGAAGACAAAGTATATATTTTATATTAAAAAAATATTAGCAATAGCCTACTTCAGTAGCTCCCATATTTTTTGCCCAGAATAACCACTTTCAGAATCCCACATTTTGGTGTCTGTTTACAGCTGTTGTGATACTCTTCAATCTCCTAGTTGTTAGCTGATTTTTCTTTGCATTTTGTCTTCTACAAAATGTATTTATCTTATATTCCAGTATATAAGCTGATTTCTGTTTTTTTTCCTTGAAAACAATTTATGCTTAATCATGTATTTGCCATATAAGCTGACTCCCCACTCCCTTATAGTTATCTTTCACATCTCATGTAATGATGTATTACTGTAAAATCTTCATTAAGAACCACTGTCTACTTTTTAATTAAATTATTTCTACTCTTTCATGTAAAAGCTTACATTGAACATTTTATTATTCTGCACAGTAAATGCTAAAGAAAGCAGTAAGCGTATACAGTACTCCCTTATGTAGGTCATGAAACTAAAACCTATACACATAGGTGATGACATGACATCACATCACTCTTATTGGTGCTATATGTGTACGTGGATAGTTTTGATCATGTAACCAAGCCATTCCTTGTTACCAGTTTAGAGCTGTCTAGTGAATTTGTTTCTCTGTTAATGGTGCCTGAATATGGAATATGCATTTGTTAATAAGAAATTGATAATCATGGAAGCTTACCTTTGGAGAACTCGAAATAAATATGAAAACAAAACTCCCGATGAATTCCGTGAACTCTTTTTTTCTGAAGAAGATGAACTAATTTTTTTTGGTTTTAAAGGATGAGAAACAATGTATATTTCTGTCAAAATATACATGTAATATATTATAAATATACTTGTATGATTCATCTCTTTGTAACTCTGAACATGTACCTTTAATTCAGGTTCAAGATTTATACTCAGAATATGTCAACTTTAAAATTATAGATGATTTTTTAATGCCTCAAAGGTCAAATTATATGCTAGAATATATGGAATATTTTTATGTTACTTTTCACATTAATTATTTTAATGATTCATTTGATTCTTTGATCAACAGCTTATCCATCATATGATATATAAAAAAATATAATTGTGGCTGCATAAATATTTCGGAATCTAATATGCTTGCCTCATATTTGATTTGTAATGTGCATAAATGTGTAATTTTTTTATACAGAGAATAATTCTTACCTAATTCAGCCATCTTAATATTGTATTTTCAAATATACTTCTATCACATCATTAATCTCTGTGTATTTTAGGGGAGTTGGATGTATATTTGTGGAAATGATCATTGGAAAAGCAGCCTTTCAGGGAATGAAAGATACTATGGACCAACTGGATAAAATATGGAGGGTAAATTTTATTTTTAAGTTCTGCTGTTATTTTTAGTTGATGAAAGTGAAACCATAAGTAGAATTAAATTTAATTTCTACTAAACATAGATTTAGATCCAAAAAATTTTACTTTTTTCAAATTATTTTCTTCAATTAAATGTGGAAATAAATTTCCTGTAAAATGAAAAAAAGTCAAATAGATTAAAAAAATTATTAAAATTAGGCATTAATTCTTTTATGTGTTCATTAAATTTATTATATAACGTAATCTTTTGTTCTTATAAGTGTTTATTCATTCATGAATTGTCAGATTAATATTATAATGAAAATATTATTATTGTTTTGAAATATTCAGAATATAAAATTATTTTATATTTCCATTATTTTAGAATAGTTATTTTGGAGTAAGTTACATAGCAAATGGGTTTATGCATTGTAGCCGCAAGGTTTACTTGAACTTTCCTTTCATTCAGGTATAGTAATTAGTTAACAGACTGAACAAAGTTACATTACACATCTAGACCTGCTAGATGTGTAATGTAAAAAAAATCGTACATATTAGCACATCAGAAAAGAACTAACTTCAGACATGTAAGCCATGTCAGAAGAATCAAAATCATATTATTTTTTAAATAAAACCACATACCATATAATGTTAAACAAAAATTTTAGAAAACAAAACTAAAGACTTAAATTAAAAAGGATATCCAACCCAAGTGGTTATTCTTGTTTATACTCCGGCGCAACCACCAGGTCAGTGGAGTTTACAATAGATTATCAATACAAACATTAATCTTATTTATCAGTCGCGGGTATGAACAACAGTCCACTCAAAAAGCACGTGTTCTGCACTCTCACTCTTAAAATCTTCCCGATAAAAGGATTAAAACCATTGGAATGAGAATGTGATCAAATAAATTTAATTTCTTGTTCACCACAAAAGTTGAAGAAACCTTCCATTTGAATTGGCAAGTAAGCAGATGAAGAGCCAATCCTTCATTCACTTCAGAGTTAAAAATCATATTTTGCTCTTTACAAAATTATGAAAAGTAGTACAGGCAGTTTAAATCCTGCCAGCCACAAAAAATACAAGAGAGAAAGGATAAGAAAATTTTCCTGTTTTTCATTGTTTTGAAAAGGCCAAAATAAATTAGTTATTTTATAAATTCAAAGTTATTACTTATTGAATTATTACCAGTAATGTTCCACTGTGGGCACAGTGAATGAAAAGCTGGAACTGCATCCTGTTTTTTAAAAGCTAACACTTAATATATTTTTTATTAATTCATTTAAACATTTTTAAAATGGTAGGACTGTATTTATCTCTTCATGCATGATGAGATTGCTTGCTTTTTGTAACCAAGTTAATTTGGATGCCTGAAGTGTTACTATTAGCTGCCAACCATCTACTAATTTGTATTTACATAAAAATTATACTTATGCTATTCTCAAAATGAAAAAGGGATGTAGATTCTCATTATGTTCATCATAGCCTCAGAAAACATCGCACGTACTACAAGATATTTCATTGAAGAGGCCTCTGGAGTCAGGAACACTGTGATTCATCTATAATGCTACTAAAACACTGACTCAAATCAATAAAATACCTTTATTAAATAATAGATATTTAATAACAGGAAGGAAAATCGTTTTGAATATTTTCGTTAGATTCTTTTAATTGCGTTAATTTGAATTTTAATTGTTTTAAATTGATTTTGAATTGTGTTAAATTGATTATTTAATTATTTATATTTTACTTTAATGTTCCGGTAAGTTGTCGATTTTTTCGTTTTAATTTCTGGAGGGTATCATACGAAAGTGTTCCACGTACTATATTGAGGTTAACTCCTCTTATTTATTTACTAATATTATTATCAACGTAGAACATATTGAGTTATTACAGCTCTGATTCATACTATCTTTATTAAATAAATATACTGACTGTATAAACTGTATATTAAAACAAAATAAGATAAAATAAGATGATATTATAAAAAGAATGAAAAATAAAAGCGCTAAAAAGATATTCAAAATTACTAAAACCGTAGCTTTCGGCAGCAGTGGCTGCCTTCATCAGCAATAATGGTTACAGGTTATCCAACAATCTATATATGTACACCTATACATCACCAGCAGGTATGGAACACGAACTACTGCACTTGCATTCGGTCCACTTCCCGTGCATTGGAACCAGATGTAGAATAGATGTGCAGAAATTTGCCTTTAGCCAGGTGGTTAATTGCTGGAACAAATTTCCATGTTGTTGTGGAAGTTGATAGGGTGAATAAATTTAAGGAGGAACTGGACAGGCATTTGGAGGGAATGGTGTGATTTTTTTTTTTTTTTTTTTTTTGGCTGATGCTGCATAAGCTCATACACTTGCTTTCTTGCATCACATGCCATTACTACTACTACTACTACATGTTGCTGTAGAAAACAATCCTCCAATAAATCCACAAAAGTTTTGCTAGCATGCAAGTGACCAATCCACAAGTTCCAATCAATATCTAGAAAGTTAAAATCCGCCATTAAAAGATGTTCCGATTTACTGGCCTACTCTATTTCTCTGCACAATTGTTCATTGTACTCATCAGAGTCATTAGGCCTATAATGCACTCCTACTCTCATTTTCCCTTTCCCAGTGTTTATGTCACACCAAACGTTTTCAAAATTGCACTGTCCACCCATGTCAAATGGATGCACTTCCTCCTTAGATTTTATTTGTTTCCTAACTAACAGCATAACTCCTCCTCCCTTCCTGTCCTGTCTATCCTTTCTGTACACATTATACTCCCCAAATTCCAATCCTGCACTAATATCTGTGTGACACCATGTCTCTGATATCCCAACAATATCTGCCTTTGATGTCTTGACCAGCACTTCACAAATTCATCAAATTTATTTATTATACCTCTAGCATTGGTGTACATGCAAGTATACATACACCTGTTCTTGCTCTTAGTTACCCTAACACATCCCATGTATTTACTTGTTCCATAATGACTCCCAGCAGGTCTTGAAATCCCCAGAAACTTGCTCTCTAGGCTGCTGCTCATTACAATAGAAGCAGTGCAAGAATCACTTTTGCTTCTGCCTGCGGCTACTGTTAATCTTTTAGTCTGTGAATTCCTCCCCCCCCAAGCTAGCAGTTTTCCAACCCACCTAACACTGCCTCTATAGCATCAGCAAATATTCTTGCTCCCTTTCTATTTAAGTGTATCCCATCCCTATAGAAGCAGTCTCTCCTGTTAGCAACTTAAAATATAAATTTGGTATTTTTAAGTCAGATAGCATAGATTGTACATATTAATCCAAAAACACCTAGAAAAAGAAAGGTATTAAAGGATGGTATGAAATAAAGTATATACAAAAGGTACAGGAAATAAATAATGTAAAATAAGGTACTTTATAATCCACAGAAATCAATTTCCCTACTTTGACTTTTGATTTTTGTGACTTTGATGTAACTTATTTCACATCATTTATTTTTCATGCTTTTTATATATACTTTATTTCATACTGCCTTCTTTTAATACATTTCTTTTATTAGGCATTTTTCAATTGTCAGGCACAATCCATGCTACCCAACTTTAGCATACTGAATATACATCTTAAAATAACCCTATCCCTGTTTTACTCCAAGGGATAAAATATCCCTTGGTGTAAAACTAAGGGATATTTTCACCAAGTTATCACACTGCACTATAACCTTTTCTTTCTGCCCCAGTCATAGAAATTATACTTTTTAATTTTATTCTACTGTTTATAATTAGCCACACAGTAAACACAGAGCTCTGTTACTAATATTAAGGCCCTGGCTGATCAATTATCATTAACATTGTCTATATTTAAGTTTTTTTCCCTATTACTGCAAAATTCCTATATGTAAGTATGTACATACATATATATATATATTTATAAACAGCTGTGAAAAAGCATTTAAGGATGCCTAGAGGTTCTATTGTTACAATCAGAATTGAATTCCATAAAGTTGGCAACAGTAAATTAACATTTACAAGTTTTCATTATGTTAATTCTAATTATAAGATATTTTTCTTATTAAGAAACATATATTGTACAATAAATAAAGAATAGTACAATATAGTACAATAAATAAAGAATGGTACAATGTAGTACAATAAATAATGGTACAATGTAGTACAATAAATAATGGTACAATGTAGTACAATAAATAATGGTACAATATAGTACAATAAATAATGGTATAATATAGTACAATAAATAAAGAATAGTACAATATAGTACAATAAATAAAGAATAGTACAATATAGTACAATAAATAAAGAATAGTACAATAGAGTACAATAAATAAAGAATAGTACAATAGAGTACAATAAATAAAGAATAGTACAATAGAGTACAATTAATAAAGAATAGTACAATATAGTACAATAAAGAATAATACAATATAGTACAATAAAGAATAGTACAATAAAGAAAAAAATATAGTGCAAATAAAGAAAACTGATAAAGAATGTGAAGCAGTTTAAATATCTAGGATATTTAAATTGTGCAAATGGATGGTTCATCTGATGATGAGATTACAAGGAGAATTAATGAGGGAAGAAATGTTTTGGGAATGTTGAATCCAATATTATGGAGCAATGACATTCTCCTGAAAACAAATGATTACTATATAATGCAATTTTTCAGAGTATCTTACTGTATGGATCTGAAGTTTGGACTATAAAGGAAAGGCAAAGGAAAAAATTGCTAGCTGTTGAGATGGATTTTTGGAGATCAGCCTGAAGATCTAAACTAGAAAGAGTTAGGAATGAAGACATAAGAAAAGCAATGGATGCTCAAATAAACATCATCGACAAAACAGAACAAAAAAGATGAGAATGGTATGGATATGTTATGAGAATGGGGAAGAGCTTATTACCTAAAAAAAGTAATGGAATGGACACTCCCTAGAAGGAAAAGGAGAGAAAGACCTAGAAGCACATGGATGGAGGGGATGAGGGCGGCTATAGAAAAGAGGAAATTGAAGAATGGAGATTGGGAGGACAGAAAAGAGTGGAGGAACAAAATCAAATTATAAAAAAAAAAAAAAAAAAGGTAGGTCGAGGATAACTGTTGATACAACAGAGAAATCCAAGAAGATATTGTACTAGGTGATTTGAGGCTATTATATCCTAAGTCCAGGACTGTACAGTGGTTTTTCAGGGAGTCTGGGTGCATAGTTGGTTTTGTTCCCCCTTCTTTATTATAACTGTTATGCCATTTAAGAAATGCTTTGAGAGACCTCCCCCCTTCTGTGTTGGGGCTTAGTTGCATTGCATTCAGCACAACCTCCCCTTTTTCACAGCCCTGCCTGAGCCTGAAGAAAAGATGAAAATATTGTTTTCATGATTTATATCTCAAGTGTTGGTATGAGGATTAAAACCAGGAAAAAACACTTTTGTCTCATGGAACAGTTCCACTATAGTACATTATTTTATGTTAGTATCTTATCTAATAAAAATTCTGCAAAGTAATAGCAGCTGTTACTCTGTATTTGAGATTTAAAATCTTTTTCTGCACATGGTGACTGGTGTGGATTTTCTTGAAAAGAATACCATAATTTGCAAGAAAAATTAACACAAGATGTGAATATTTTAAAAATAAACTATTTCAGTTTTAAATTGAATAGGTTTCATGAAAGTAATTTTAATAAGATATAATTTTTGTTTTTAAAATTTTAATACATTTAAATGAATATGTACAATATTTTTAAATAATTCATTTGTTTTAGGTTCTTGGTACTCCTACAGAAGAAACATGGGATGGAGTTTCTGAGTTTCCTAATTATAATCCTCGTAAGTAGTAAGAAGCCATCAAAGGTGAAGTAATATTTTAAATCAGGAATTGTCAAATTTTAATGCTTGTGAGTCACATTGATTATTGTGATTGCAAGTGGATGAAATAAGTTTGCATTTTTACTTTTATTTGAAACATTATAAAAACAGTATAGAAAAATGCTACATATTATAAAAACAGTATAGAAAAAAACACTACATATTACAACAACATTATAGAAACTTAAGCATCCACAAAACATAGCTATATTCAAAGTATTTAAGTTTTAGAAAATAGCCTTCTGAAAGACATTTATAAAAATTATTAGATCACCTTCAAATCTGCCTTTTAAAATGCATTGCATTTTGAATGATAGCTTTTGTCTGGTATACAAAACTTAATAAAAACTTTAAAAAATTCATGTAGCCCATTATTAACTGGAAAACATGTTAGCTTTGACAATGAAGTTAACACTGCCCTGCTATATATGACTGTTCCAGATTATATGCAAATTTTAAAATATATATATGCTGCTTTATTTCAAGAATAACTATGCACTGGTAGTTTTAATTATGTGCTATAAGGCTTATGATAGTTTTAATAAATTTTTATTATTTTGCCATAACATAGAATAATTTAAAAGTAGTTTCATAGCTTTGTAAGCTTATAACAATGTAATTTGTATTTATTAAAACATACCAAGTGCCAAATAAAAACTGTAATCTTTAAGTTTTTATTGGTGACTACTTTCATCAATAGTTGGTAAGCACATAATGTAAAAAAAAAAAAAAAATAGTAATTGTCAATGGACAGAATAAGCATGTTATCTTTTTCTCTTTGAACAATCAAAATCCCCAGCTAAAGTTCAATGAAGTTTTTGCATGTGATATTCCCAACAGACATTCCATTCATTACTGGCAGAGGAATTTTTTCATATAAGTTGTTCTTTATTGTATATCAAAACATTGAAAGAGCATATGTAAGTTACTATACAGGAAATAGTAACTTACATATGCTGCACATGTAGTGTTTCATAGTAATGGTCAGCATTTATCAAGGTGTCAAGTGGCAGAAACTCCGAAGCAGCCTTTAGCAATCTCAGAAAAATATATGAGAATATGAATGACTTCATTATTGCTGGGTGTAAGCCTATTTCAACAGCAGAAAAATCAGTGTGTTTCCATTGTAAGCATGTCTTTGTTCTAATCAGATAAGTGCTCTGTACTGTGAATTATGAAAATCAGTATTTATTTTATTCTTTTCTGAATACAGAAAAAGAAGAAATTGATAATCTACATTGATATTTCACAAATGTAATTCTAAACTGCTTGTTGTAGTTTGTATCAGTTATTGGAATAGCAGTTTCTGCTCAGTGAAGCAGTTCAGAATTATATCTGCAAAACATTCGTGTAAATTATCCATGTCTTCTTTTATTCTGTATTCAGAAGAAAATAAATACTCACAGGATGGTAGAAGAGAAAGACACAACTCTAATCAAATTATTATTTGAATAGAGTTGAGTTTTTCTTTTCCTATTCAGTATGTCTTTTAAACAATATCTGCATTGTTTCTGGCTTGTAAGGGTAGCACCATGTGTAACTCCTAGCAACAATATTTCATGGTTATACACATCTCCCAATAATGTGTGGTCATACATTATAGTGATTTGTTTCAACAGATTATTTACCATCACAGTTGTGACATTAATAATAGAAATATGTTTGTTCAGGACATGGCAGATCCATGGTGGATTAACACTGTCCTTGTATTTGTGCCATCCAAATCTAGTTTTCCTAAAGCAAAGATCTCTTTAAACAGTTTACAGTATAAACATAGAAATCTTACCTGTAAATATCTTTCTATGAATAAAATCTGCTTTACTGCATGCTACACAGATCTGGGTGACCTCAATGTGTGTGTGTCCTCATGTACATACCACAGTTTGCTGCATGTATGCACCTGTGTGGTGCCTGCCTGGCAACCCAAAGGTCGCGGGTTCGATTCCCACTTCGGGCTTGGATCAAAGTACTGCAAAAAAACCTTGGGAGGTGCATTATGGCCACAGAAGCCTATGCGCCAACAACTACTAAAAAAAAAAAAAAAAAAAGCACCTGTGTAGTCCAAAACCCCCGTATATTTGTTCAGTAGTCCTTACATTTCATGTAAATTTAACTAAAGAATTTGTAGTGTTTTTTTAAATAAACCCTTTAACATAATAGTTGCAATAACATTTGTGATAATAACATAACAATGCAATAACAATTGGGTATTATTCTTATGTATATATGTGAAATTAATTAGCCAGTGTTTTATCTTTAATTTAGAAAAATTTGGAACACATAAACCACAGCCACTGTCTGCAACATTTCCAAGACTCAAAGATATAGTCCATGCAGAAAAACTGGCCACTAACTTTCTTCAAGTAAGTATAGATATAAGTATATACATGTCTAATTTATGCCAATACTAATGGACTTGAACAAGTATTTTTTATATCTGTATATGCTACTCCTGCAATATAGCTGCCATAATAGATACAGCAAAAAAAAAAAAAAAAAAAAATTAAAGGAGGTAGGCAGCAAGGGAATAAAGAAACAAAATTAACTAAATACATGTATAGGAAATTTACAAGTGTCCATATAGATGTGTTTATCATCCAACATTTTAGTTATGCATATTATGTGTAGATTTTATATATACATATTACGTATAATTTTTGACTGATGCATATTATAGTGTGGGATTGGAAATTATCTGAGATCAGATGAAATGCTCGGTTGCAGTACAGGCAGATTAAGCCTATATAGTGCTGACTAATGATATGTGTGCCTAAAGGTGCAATTTGCTAGAAACATATTTGCCTGTGTTTAATTTAATACTAAAAACTAAAAAAATATTACTATCAACCCATTCATCCACCCATTCAAATTGGACATCCTCCCCATTCAAAGCCCCATTGTGGGAGCCTTTGAATGGGGAGGTTCTTTGGGCAGTGCTCCTTCGGGAAAACTTGGATAGGTTTCGGGGAAGACTAGAAAAGTACAGCTGTCTCCTTCAAGCTTCTAGACTCTAAGTGGGCTAAATGACCTGTCTCTTACAAAATCTCTTCACTCTGTCTTGTAGATGCTCAGTTTCTTCTGCATGCCTTTACTATAGATACTTCTATGGGCATTGTTCTTTTGAATTGGCATCTGTAATTTCATTGCTCTCCTCCACATTAGTTCCAAACATGTGCCACAACCAATCAGAATCCATTCATTGTCCGACTCCAAACTCACAGAACTAACTATTCCTCTTCCTCATTTATCCCTTCTACTTCTGCTCCCTGGGATACCCTTCCTTCCCATGTATTTCATAAAAATTACAAGTCTAATTAAATTCAAGTACAATGCCAACAAGTATCTATTAAAAACTTTCAGCCCATGCCTAGCTCTAAGTACTCTAGGTTCTAATACCTTTCGTGTTTTGGGTTTATATATATATAAATATATATATAAATATTATATAAAGGGAAATGGAAGAAAGTGAAAATGAAAATAGGAAAAGAGAAATGATATTTATGGACAAGGGCCACTGACAGACAGAAAATATTCAATGACCATAATGAATATAAGTGATATATATATATATATATATATATATATAAGTGATATATACACAAGTTCTTTTACCGTCTTGTCCTTATATTTTCCTTTTGTTTCTCTGTTGAGTCAACTTATGAACTGATGCATGCCTGCATTATGTATCCTCACCCATATTTATCTCCTTTTGGCTATTACCTTTTTTATTTCAAATTTTCGATTATATAAAATTTTTCCTATTTCACCATTTTTAATTGTACTTTGCTTTGGCATGTGCTTTATGTTAGAAACAGAGGATCCGTATTGTCGTATTTTCATGCAATTGTGGTAGTTGACACATGATTATGGTACCAAGGTTGTGTGATATATAAAGTATATTTATTGATTTTTATTTGTACATTTGTGTATATAATTTAATTTTTTTTTATGTATACCATAATCTTTCACTCTTTACTCCTTTATATATTTCTTCTCTCTGTTTCTCTCTTTACTCTTTTTTCTATATTTCTTCACTCTTTTAATATCACTTACATTCACATATATATATATATATATATATCACTTAAAACTCTAAAAATTATATGTTTATTAGTAAAAATAAAGAAAGAAAGAAGGAGATGACCACAGACATAAGTGGCTGCATAAGCAATATCCAACAACATGTCACATGATATAAGAGGCAATATAAAAAAAGCAGAAAATGGATGAAGAAACAAATAAATAATGATGACAGAAGTAGAAATGGAAGGAGAGTGTAAGGAATACGTATCTAAAAATTTTGGAAAATATTAAGTACTGGGCAAATACAGCCAAAGTTATAAGCCAATAAATAATAAATTTAGACTGGCATCACCTGACCACACTGAAACCAAAAAAGTGTGAAATATCTCTATTATGATATGATAAACTAACCACAAAAGAAAAATAGATATAGAACAAACAAAGCAAGGAACAAAAAATAGACAACCGTTGCATCCAATCTCTCAGAGGCCCCTGGCATACAACAGCTGTAAACATTACTGCATTTAGAATGTAATGCAAATTACCACAATGGATAAAGACAGACACCCACTGAAATGCCAGCCTACTGAAGCAATAAAATCACATCATGGAGACCCTGATGCAGTAACTGTAAAAACACAAAAGCTTAAGCACTCCCTGCTAAAAAGAACTACTGCCAAAAAGAAAGAAATGAAGTTGATAACAGAAAATAAACAGATTATAGAGAGCAGTATGAGCAATGCAAAGCAATTAGCAGCACTCACTAGACCCATTAGAAATAAAACTATACAAATAATATGTTTAATAGTAAAAATAAAGAAAGAAAGAAAGAAATGACTGCAAAAGCAATATCCAACATGTTGCGTAATCTATAGAGGCAGTAGAAAAATAAACGGAAAGTGAGTGAAGAAACAAATAAATAATGAAGAGAGAAGTAGAAATGGAAGGAGAAATGGAATTTGCTTAATAAAATATTAAGCATGGGGCAAATAAAGCCAATAAATAATAAATTTAGACTGGCAGCACCTAACCATGCCAAGGCCAAAAAAGTATGAAATATCACTAATATGATACGATCAGTGGTGTAACTATGCCAATGCAGCCAATATGATGCATTGGGCCCATGACCAAAAGGAGGCCCACTGCCCACCTGCCCAAACAGAAAAAAAATTTAATTGAAAAAATGTAAGTTTTTTTGGTATTGTTTATGATAAAATTTACTATTCTTCTACGAACAATCTTTTTTTTTCCACATGAAGCATGTTTATTGTTAGCTAGCTGCACAGCACAAGTGAAACAGTGAATAAAGGTGAAATGGTATTAGCATATCTGCTGCTTTCAGGGCAGTTTTTTAAGGATTTTTTATTTTTACCAAAACAAATATTTTCAGGGGGTCCCACACTAAACTTTGCATTGGAGCTCACTTTTTCTAGTTACAACACTGATACAATTTTTTCATTTTTTGTAGTAATGTTTCAGTAATGTTCATGGCTATTGTAAAAATATATAAATTAAGTAATGTTCACATCTGTTGTATGCCAGGGGCCCCTCCAATGAGATTGGATGCAACGATCATCTATTTTTTGTTCCTTGCTTTGCTTGCCCTCTATCTATTTTTTTCTTATGGTTGGTTTATCATATCATATTAATAATATTTCACAATTTTTTGGCCTTGGCATGGTTAAGTGGTGCCGATCTAAATTTATTAATTGGCTTATAACTTTGGCTGTATTTGCCCCATACTTAATATTTATCAAACTTTTCAGATATATATTCCTTCCACTCTCCTTCCAGTTTTACTTTTGTCTTCATTATTTGTTTCTTCACTCATTTTCTGCTTTTTTTTTTTTTTATGTTGCCTCTATATATCACTTAAATTGATAGATGTATATTTCAATTACCTCTAAGCCTGCCAAAGGGCTTCTTGGTCCCTCCATTTGCACACTTTTGAAATATATATATGTATTTTTCCTAGAGTGCTGACACCTTTTTCATAGCAAAATTATTATGTGATACACACATTCAGATGAGATGCCTGAGATGCTGGCAATGTACCAAACTGCCACATGTTGATCACTCATTGCCAGATAATGCACACTCTCAACAACTTCTGGAGTGATAGACGCAGTGGTGGGATTCAGCCAGTTTGCACCAGTTCGGCAGAACGAATACCTAATTTTTTGTTGAGTTCGGCGAACCAGTTGTTAAAATGGCACTTGTGATCAGGGTTCTCTCTAATTTGTAATTTCCACCCAATGTGGAAATCACAAATTTACATTCCTTACTCTTTTTTAACGTTCATCTACGCAACAACGAATTCCAATTGCCCATAGTAATGTTCATTCTGTGTATAGGTGAAAAAAATTATACGGAACTATGCTTGTAATATTTATTTATTCATTTCATAAAACTCATTATACCTTTGATGAAATACTACATTTTTATTCCCACGCATTTGTTACTTAAGTAAACAAACATATAACATAAAGAGAAAAAGTGCCAAACAACCAGGGGGTGACACACTGTCATTTGTTTCAGCTTTGTGTTACACCCTAAATTCACATGAGATATTATGAGTGGGTTTGTATTCCCCGATCAATAAAAACAATAGGAAGCTAGGATACAACGAACCAATAAAAATATAGATTTCAAGGGTTATCTTATTGCCCATGTTGGAATCCTTATGCCAGTGTTCACGTGGTAATTAAGACGTTTTTATCACAACTTTTCCGTGACAAACAGGTTTGTCATACACATTATTCTATCGTATTTAATCTGCATAGCCTATGCCATTTATTAATTCAGCAAGAAATTTTCGTTTAGTATCGATAAAATGAAGAAAATGTATGTTCTGACTAATGTTTAAAAATAGGAAGGGGCATCCTCCCCCAATGTTGTAACTATATCCTCATGAATTGTCTTTGGCATTTGTCCTTTTTTCGTCAAATATTGGTTGATTGCACAGTAACTGATTTTGTCCGTCTTTCCTTGTGCACACACAACTTGGTTAGCTTCAGGACCCATCATTAAAAAAAGGTGTTATTGAAACTGCCTTTTATCACAGCGTTTTAAAATGTACTGTGTGCTTGATGTTTGTGGAGCAATCAGGTATGGGACATGATATTGCCATGGGGGATGTCTTTGTGTGTGCGCGATGTAAGGAGTGTAAGGAAATCAGGCGACAACTCAGCATTGTTATGGGCCTATAAAAGAGCTTGAAGGACAGGGTGGATGCCCTCGAAGGTTCTAAATTGAGGGGCCCATCAAGCTCTCAGCTGCCCACATCAACGCCAGAGCTTGCACTTGGTCATCACGCAACACAGCAGCAACCCCTAAGGCAGAATGCGCTGGTCCCACAGGAACTAGTAGTTGTTGGTGACTCTGTTGTCAGGGAAACGGGACACATGGTATGTAAAAAGGATAGGTGGAACAGGACCAGGGTATGTCTGCCAGGGGCAAAGGTTGATGATGTTGTAGATGGATATCATCTTTTAAGGGCACAAAAGGTGATATTGTTGTACACATTGGCACTAATGATATTAAGAGTAGGAGACCAGCAGAATTACTTAAGTACAGGTCACTGTTGAAAAAAAGCCATGAATTAGGGTTGAATTTGAAAGTGTCTGCAATTCTGCCCAGACACGATAGGAGGGAGTATATGATGAGAGCCTTGTCGATCAATTCGGCCCTGGAAAGATTGTGCAAGGCTCAAGGGGGAATTTTTTTCAGCAGGTCTGTACTTGTTAACAGGAGAGACTCCTTCTACGGGGATGGGATACACTTAAATAGAAAGGCTGCAAGAATAATTGCTGATGCTATCGAGGCAGTGTTAGGTGGGTCGGAAAACTGCTAGCTTGGGGGGATACAAGAACTAATAGATTAACAGTAGCCACTGGCAGAGGTAAAAGTGATTCTTGCACTGCTTCTATTGAAATGAGCAGCAGCCTGAAAAACAAGACGCAGGGTATTTCAGAGACTGCTGGGAGTCATTGCAGTACAAGTAAACACATGGGTTGTGTTAGGGTAACTAAGAATAGGAACAGGAGCATGTATACTTGTATGGAGTTTGTTAAATAAATTTGATGAATTTGAGGTATTTCTCAAAACTTCAAAGGTAGATATTGTTGAGATATCAGAGACGTGGTGTCACACAGATATAAGGAATGCAGAACTGGAATTTGGGGAGTACAATGTGTACAGAAAGGATAGACAGGATAGGAAGGGAGGAGGGGTTATGCTATTAGTTAAGAAACATAAAATCCAAGGAAGTGAAGCCAGTCGACATCGCTGGACAGTGCAGTGTCGAGTCAGTTTGGTGTGACATAAGCATTGGGAGATCAAAATTGAGAGGAGGAGTTTGCTAAAGGCCTAATGACTCTGATGAGTATAATAGGAAACTGTACAGGGAAATAGAGTGAGCCAATAAATCAGAGAGTCTTATAATGGGGGATTTTAATTTCCCAGATATTGACTGGAATTTGTGGGTTGGTCACTCACACACTAGCAAAGCTTTTGTAGATTTATTGGATGATTGTTTACTACATCAGCATGTTCGGGAGGCAACTAGAGGGAGTAATACTCTTGATCTGATTATCAGTAGTGATTCTTCATGCATTAAGAATCTGCAGATAAAGGAACCACTAGGTGGCAGTGATCACAGTGTGCTGAAGTGGGATTTACTCAAAGAGGTAACTACCATCAGGGGTAAAGGGAAGGGTTTTTGCTTTCGTAAAGGCAACTACGATTGTCTGAGACAGTATTTAAATTCTATACAGTGGGACCAACTGATGATGTTACCAACAGCAAATTCAAAATGGGAAGCATTCAAAGAATTTATCTGGGAAGCTACTAGGCTTTACATACCAACTAAGAAATATTGTTCAAGGTTTAGGCCTAAATGGATGTCAGATGAACTTATGACAGATGTATGGCAGAGAAGAAAAATGCATGGGATACATATAAATCAATGGGTAACATGGAAGCCTGTGATAAATATAAGCTGGTCTGTAACCAATTCACAAAGGAGATTAGGCAGGCAAAGGTAGATTATGAGAAATCCTTGGCAAGGGATGTAAAGAAAAACAGAAAAGAGTTCTTTGCCTATATAAACTCTAGAAGGAAAGGGATGAATCAGATTGGTCCACTGGATATTGATGGTTCAACTGTTGATGATCCTGCTCAGGTGGCTAACAAACTAAATGAGTATTTTGCATCTAAATTCACACATGTGGAGTTATTCAGGAAGGAGAATGGTAGAGGTGAAGTAAACTCTGGCAGTGAGCGAGATGATTTTGTGATAACTGAGAAGAAAGTGGAGGAGAAATTGTTGAGGATAAACATGAAAAAGGCACCTGGGGTGGGTGGGATCTATCCACTCACCCCTTTAACTTCTGTTACAGGAAAATTAATGGCGGCACTGGTTAAAGAAGCACTGCAGGATCACATAGACAAGACTTCAGTTATAGCTCGAGACAGCATGGTTTTGTTAAGGGAAAGTCTTGCCTGACCAATTTGACTGGATACTATGATGCAGGGAATAACTTTGATATTATATATTTGTATCTTAGAAAGGCTTTTGATACTGTTGCACATGGAAGACTGCTGCACAAATTGGAGCAGTGTGGCATTGGAGGCAAATTGCTGCTCTATGGATAAAGGGATGGTTGAGGGGGAGAAGACAGAGAGTGGTAATCAATGAACACTGCTCATCATGGACTAATGTTATTAGTGGAGTCCCTCAGGGTTCAGTGTTGGGTCCATTGTTCTTTTCTGTATTTATAAATGATATTGATGATGGTATATCAAGCTTAATGTCCAAGTTTGCAGATAATACAAAGGTTGGCAGGGTTGTTAAGGACACTTCTGACAGTATGCTGCTGCAACAAGATCTGGAAAGGTTGAGCAGATGGGCTGAGAGGTGGCAAATGAAGTTTAACGTTGACAAATGTAAAATACTACATATGGGAAACAGTAACCCCCAGAGCAACGTATAAACTCTGTGGTACTACACTGACAGTAGTAGAGAATGAAAAGGACCTGGGGGTAATTGTGCAGGCAGATATGAAGTTTTCTGAGCAGTGAAGACGAGCTGCAAGAGTAGCTCATGGTGTCTTGTCAATGATATACAGGAATTTTTCTAGCAGGAATAAGGAGATAATTATTCCCTTGTATAAGGCAATGGTCAGGCCACACCTTGAGTATTGTATACAGGTCTGGAGGCCTCATTTCAAGAAGGATGTAGAGCTGCTGGAACGGGTACAGAGAAGGGCAACAAAATTAGTGAATGGAACAAAGGGTTGCTCTTACGAAGAAAGGCTTAAGTTTTGCAAATTACAATGGCTGGAGACTAGGCACCGGTGAGGTGATCTGATAGAGGTGTATAAAGCCTTGAATGGTTTGAGCATGCTCAATGCTGATGGGATTCTGCTTCTTGTTCAGAATAATCACCTGAGAGAGCATAAATTCAAATTGAGGAAAGACAGATGTAGGATAGATGTGTGGAAATTTGCCTTTAGCCAGTGGGTAGTTGGTTGGTGGAACGGACTTCCATCCCTTGTTGTGGAAGCTGATATCCTAAATAGATTTAAGACTCAGCTGGACAGGTATTTCAAACGAATGGAGGGGTGAAATGGGAGTAGTTTTTTTTTTTTTTTTTTGGCTGATGCTGCATAAGCTTGCTTTCTTGCATCATATACCTCTACTAATGCTAATGCTAACTGCATGAAAGTTGGTGAGTTACTATTTGAAGTGTTATACGTTAAGTACAAACTTTTTTAATGCTGTACCACTACCCTTTTGGGACGTGAACTTTTCTTCCCCCCATATATCTTGATTATTTAAAAGTTCTTGTGTTTTTATTATTAAAAGTCTGAAAAATATTTTTTTTCTTGGGTCCATCTCAGTGTATTACAGTTTTATAGGATTAAGCATATGGAAAAATTTATTGCACTGGATCACATTATGTTCAGTTTTCCTAGAATGCATCATGAAAATAAGTCAGGCGCAGCATTATGCTCATGCTCAAAAATAGATATTTTACTTAAGTCTGTCTAAAGGTTGTATCACAACTTTGTAGGATTAAAAATATAGAAAATAACCCATTATGCTCAGTTTTTTTGAGAATGCATCATGAGCATAAGGTAAAGACTGCCTGTATATATAAAAAGTGATAAATAATGAGCACAGTTAGTGCTTAAATATGAGTTCACTTAAAAATGTACACACAAAAATGCACAGTTCTAACTATGCATTTTTGTGCATACAACTTTTTTTTTAACCTTACATATTAGATCATTCTCTCTTTTTTGTTTGTTTATTGTTTTAATTAATAGTATTAATTTTTAAATTAGTTTCAGCCTCGTTATAGGATATCAGCTAATGAGGCATTACATCATATTTACTTCAAAGATCTTGCACCGAAAATCTATGAGTTACCAGAACGTGAGTTTCCTTTAAGAACTTATCTTTCTAAGCACTTATGCAGAATAAATAACTTCATCCTATCAATTTATTTCATTTAAAATCTTTTAAAAGTAATTTCTCTTACTGCTCCACAGTTTTTGTTATGGGGCAGAGAACGTTTTTTATTCTAATTTATGATTATATCAAAAAGTGGACAAGTAAACTAAGGAAAAGGTGGAGTGAGAGACTGCAATGGGCTATATGGCCTAATTTCTTGGACAAGAAGTAGAACAACATTATATTACATTTCAAAATTTCTATACAAAATATTTTGTCAAATTTGATTATTGGATTGCACAACATTATTTATTATTATTTGATTACACAATCAACAAAAAATAAATAAACAATACATTATATATTTAATAAACAATATTAAGGTATAACACTATTTTTTTTTTTTTTTTTTGTCATTTCGGGCCAGTTGCAACCTATAGCTGGTTTCCAAACCCATCCCAAGTTTATTCCTAAAAACAACTAAGTTCAAAATTGCATAAAAGGATTCATTAATTGTGTTATGAAGGCTACAACTTCTGAAGCATAAAATGTAAACCAAAAATAACTAGCATTAACTGTGTACTTTTTTGGTATACAAACTGCATGAGTGTTAAGTGTGTGTTTTAAAAGACAGCATCCTTAGATTCGGGGGAAGGTCCCTATGGATTGAGGTTTTGGCGCATTATAGCCTTAGTTGCTAATGTGCCAATAAAATCTAAACCAATCCCTATGGACTGAATATATGCAAATGTATCCCCAATTTACAAAGGGGAATCAAAAGGACACATAAGTAATTATAGACCTGTTAGCATGACTTCTGTTCCAGGGAAAATAATGGAGTCGCTGGTTAATGAAGTAATGCAGGATCATTTAGACAGGAATGCAGTTATATTGCAGTCACAGTATGGATTTGTTAGGGGGTGATCTTGTCTGAAAAATCTGATTGGTTATTATGACACAAGAACAAAGGAACTGGAAGCAAAAATATAATTTTAATATTATGTACTTATGTTTCAGAAAAGTTTTCAATATCTGTGTGCAGCATAGCAGTCTTTTATGTGCAAAAGTATCAAACACAGACCAAGAGTAGTAGTAATCAATGGACACAGCTTTTCTTAGACTGATGTGTGGAGTCCCACGTGGTTCAGTGCTGGACAGGCCCATTGTTGTTTTCTGTATTTATTAATGATATTGAGGAAGGCATATTATTATTATTATTATTGTTGCTCTTATATTATTCTTCCCTGATTGGGGGATTCCACTCCGTGATGGGTGCTGCTACCAAGTACACAGGATGGTTGTAGTGTCTGGTATTACTGTTGGTCAAGGAACTCTCTGACTATCCTACAGGTGTTCAGGATTGCAACTTTCTGGAGTTCCTTGTAGGTGTTTTCTGGGAGACCTATTGCTGCTAGGCTGCTATGTAGAGTCTTTGGCACCATACCAGTAGTTGACACGATGCTTGGGATGATCGATACTTCTTGCATATGCCACATCTCCTTGACCTCATGTCTCAGGTTCGTGTACTTCCTAATTTTTTCCTCATGGGTTTTCTGGACATCGCTAGTGTTGGGCACCACTATGTCAATCAGTTAGGTAGCCTTTTCCATCTTGTCCACAAGGGTTATGTCCGGTCTGTTGTGCGGGATGGTCTTATCCGCTATTATGGCGCGGTCCCAGTACAGCTTGTGGATTCAGGTCTCTAGTACTGCCTGGGGTTTGTACTTGTTGTATGGTACACTTTCTTTGGTCAACTGGTATTTCCTCACTAGTTTCTGATGTATTATCCTGGCTACCTCATCGTGTCTATGAGTGCACTCAGTCTGGGTGATCACCTTGGACCCCCACGGTGATGTGATGTGATGGATCATTTCTGAGGCCAGGTGGCATCATCGACATGTGTCATCTGACATTCTGGGCTCCTTTGCATTGTATTTTCTATAGTTTCTGGTGTTGATTACCTCGTCTTGGATGGCCAGCATGAATCCTTCAGTCTTGGGGAGGAGCATCCCACTTGTGAGCCATGCATTGGAAGCAATGTTATCGATGTGATCTTGATGGAGGTCATTGTAGTGTCTGCCATGGAGTGTGTTCTTTGCCCATCTTTCTAACTTCGTTTCTTTTAACATCTGGGCAGGAGAGGGTTCCTCGCTTAGGTTGAGTGGGGTATACCACTTATCTATCTTCTTTATGGCCTGGTGGAGTGGTGCTGTGTTGTTCTCAAAGTAATCCTTCAGGTTAACTATCGCTGTTTTCTGTTGCTCTATCAGGCCCCTTCCTCCCTCCTTCTGAGGTATTGTTAGTCTCTCCACTGCTGACTTTGGGTGGTGTTGGTAGCTCTTGGTCTCAATAAAATTATTATTATTATTATTATTATTATTAGCTATATGGTGCAAGGAAGCCTGAGGCTTATGCTGCACCAGCCAAAAAAAAATTCCCGAGTTACCCTGAGAGAGAGAGAGAGAGAGAGAGAGAGTTAAAAGCAGAAGGGAATCACCAAGAAGAGAAGAGAAGAATGATGATATTCAGCTCAGGAACCTTGGGTGTGCTAAGCCCATACTCACCAGATGTGAGCCCCTTGGGGGTATCAAGCTTAATGTCTAAGTTTGTAGATAACATAAAGGTTGGCAGGGTAGTTAGTTAATCACAGTAATCAGGGTATGCTACTGCAACAAAATCTAGACAAATTAGGCAGATGGGCTAAGAAGCGACAACTGAAGTTTAATATTGATAAATGCAAGCTCCTTTATATGGGGAGCAAGGTCATTAAAGATTAAAATAAAATAATAAAAACACTGTTATACCGCAGGAAAATAGGTTAAGAATTTTATTGAGAAACATCTCAAATCAGTCTGTCCTAGTTTTATTTTAACGGGTCTCTTGCAAACTGAGCTTTCTGCAATCACGAGGCCTGAAAACAAGATGCTCCATTGTCTTGAAATGTAAACTTCTAATTATTAAGAGTATGTATTGTTTCTCAGTAAAATTCTTAATCTGTTTTAATAGCTAATAATAATAATAATAATAAAATAATAATGTGATATAACAGTGTTTGTTTTTTATTATTTTATTTTAGTCTCCAAGCGGTATAAGGTCATTAGTAGTAGCAAAAAACTAAGCATCTCTATCATCTGGAATTGTGAATATTAAATTCACCAAGGAAAATTACTTCATTATTGGGAAATCAAAAAGTTCAAGTTGATTTGTCAAGTTTGGAGAGCAGTAGATGCAACAGATGAATTTGATAGAATGAGGTAAAAGATTGAGCCAAAGAAGACTAAAAAGAGAATATTTCAAATTAAGAAGTTTCTAACAAGGAATAAGAGAGAATATAATTGCATGGTACTTGCACATAAAAAACATGTGCACATGTATCACCTTTAAGATAGAAGAAATCACAGCAAGTAAGATGGGGATAAATGAGGTATATGATGATTAAGGCAACTGATAGTTGAGATTCTGTCAAAAAATATGAGGGGCATATCAGATTGTAGATATAAATAAACATTATTGAGTAAAACCATGTATATTTATGAAATGGATTAGAAAGTTTTTAGGATGTTTAGTTCTTTTTGCAGATAAGAAATAATTCATTGAATATTCATCAGATTTACAGCAAAAGCTTATTATTTCAGTACTTACCTTAAAATCTAATAAGTACTGATCTCCAATAAGTACATTACTGAAATAATAAGCTTTTGCTGGAAATTTGATGAATAAATCAACAGTACTTCAAGCCCTAGCTGCAAAATTATATAACTATTCATTGAATATTCTGAGAGCTGAAGAATATGGAAATAAGAGATCATAACGAATGTTATTCATGGTGAACAACTGTTAAATATTCAGACACACATGGCCTGAATGTTTAACAAAGCAGGGCATGTCAGCATGTCCATTCAAATATTAATGGCAAGTTGATCACATTTTGCCAATACGGTTAGGTTCATATATTGTGGTTTCCCTGAGCCTATCAATCAGCATTTCTATTACTGTATTGATATTACATGGTGATTCAGAATCCTTCAGGATCTATATGAGAGAGGACTCTGAGGCAATTTTCTCCTCTCAAAATTTTCTGCAGTATTTTCCCTTTCACTTACATTATTAAGATGCTCTCTCTCCCATCAGTATATCCACGCATTCTGCTCTTTTTGATCATAGCATAATCACCTAACTAATGAACTTCTGAAATTCAGTTGAAGCACATCTCTTTGCATATGATCTGTCAATATCATGTTGTGCTCAAAATATGACTTCTATAGAAAAACAACTGCAGATCTCAATAAATAAAATCATTGTATGGAAAAACTGCAATGACTATCATTTATCAAAACAGCAGCTGTCCATATTTGTAAAAAATGTAGCCTATATCCATACCCCGAGATTACAGCAACAGGACTACATCATTTCTGCTCAAGAGGATGAAAGCAAAAAATCCAAACTAGCTATCTAAAAAAAAATACATATTCTTCAAGCAGTATAAGCTAAAAATGAAATCACCAACCACATTGCCCTTTATGATCTTTATCAAACCCTGTCAAGATCATATCTAGACTATGGTGCTCTAGCCATAATTCTGCTAGAAAGAGTGCACCAGTATGGGTTGAACCTGTTCAGTGCAGTGCTTTTACAGTTTCCTTAGAAATTCTTAAATCTCCAGTTCAAACTTTGTGTAGATACACATAATCTACTATGGCATCTCAGAAGGAAAATGTTATTAGTAAACTATGCATATAAAATTTGTGGCCTGCCAACACATCCTCTTTGGTCATCATACATCTTTCAACCTTGATAGACAGTATTATATAGAAATAAGCTTTGTGAAAACAAACTTGCAGGCATTAGACTTCATAAGATCATTTTAAACTGGGACCTACAAATTGACAAAATCGATCAAGATCCCTCCGTGGATTACAAATTTGGTAATTATAATAGTTATTTTTAGGGAAGACATTGCTGGTAAACACATGTATACACTTTATTCTGCTCATATCCAAAAATGTGGTCAATATAGCCAGTATACACTGATGGCTCAAATCAGGTGTAGCAATAGGTACTGTTTCAACCTCTCTGCCAATAGAGTTCTCAGCAGAATTAGTTGCCATTCACTTAGCACTTGGGAAAGAAACCATCACATAAATTCTTGCAATAATGCATCAATTCTATGCAGACTAAACCACATACTAATCATCCCCTGCTGAAATAAATTAGATCTAAATCAATCTGGTTGAAAGACAACACAGTATGGTTGTCGTTGGTGGTGTAGGGTTTAATGACACAATGGATACTGAGGTCAAATTCTGTCTGTAATTTATTTACAAGGAGATTCTATAGCTTGTTTTTTTTTTTTTTTTTTATGAAAAACCGAAACGCGAAAGGTATTAGAACCTATAGTACTTAATACTGTGGATAGGTTGAAGGTTGAGAAGATGAAGATACTTGTTGACATTGACATTAGACTTGAATTTCTGTAGATTATAATTTTCAAGAAATATGTGTGAAGGGTAGTTTTTCCACAAAACAGAAATTGAAGGGATAAATGAAGAAAAAAAGTTGATTCTGTGAGTTGAAGTTGGACAGTACTGTTGACTGGTTGCAACATGTGTTTGGACTGGTTTGAAAGAAAGAGGGAAAATTATATAAGCCAATTCAGAAGAACAGTGTTCATGGAAGTATCTGTAGAAAAGGCATACAGCAGAAACAAAATGTCTATGAGACAGGGAATGGAGAAACTTTGTAAGAGAATGGTCATCAATTAATCAATTAAACTAACTGCCCTCTTTTGAATGGAGTCTAGAAGCCTCGGGTTGTCGGAGCATCACCCCATATGTGTGGAACAATTTTCCATGGTAGGACAGATTTGAGATGTATGTAGAGTGAGTGACTGTTTAAAAACTTTAAAAGAAAAGTAACACTGACAGCAAAGGAAAAAATCCAGTTTTTTGATGCAGAGGAAGCAATATTTGTGATTTGCTTATGCCAAGAGAGAGAGAGAGACTAGAAGTCAGGTTGCTCCCTAATAGAGCTATATGATCTGGTCTAGAAATCTTAGTGTCATTGAAGATAAACACAGGAACAGAGAATCCTTTTGCAACCTGGGTGGTCACTTCCAGCATACTAGAAGCAATATTTCTGAACCTTCACGCAGGGGTTATACTCAAAGTTACTAACAGTCTCACCATCATTAAGTTTCGAGCAGAGGATCTGCTTGCACTTTTACGACAACTGGACTTCACTGAAATTTAGTCCACTTGACTCAAGTGTCACCTGAATATCAGTTCCATCAGTATTTTATGCTCTCAGATAGCAAGCTCTAGCTCTCATACCTGAGAGATTGTGACAAGCAGCTATTGAATCATATACATCTGTATAGGCCAATACTCTTCAAGTATAGTAAGAGTTCTATATTTGTATCATTTTCGAGGAAATAAGATAAAATCTATGCTTCATTCAATCTGGAGAATGACTGGAAGGTACTTGAGTGGATGGATAAATAATGAGGACAGTCAATCAGTAAATTACGTACAGTAAGTTGAGTGTGAAAGGGTGTGTGTTGAGGAGGATTTTCTCCCAATAATAAAAAGAGATGTGTAAGATGAGTATGCCCAGTTCTCAGTCTTGCCAGTACTTACCGTTCTCTCTCATCTGAATCTGGAGAGCCACAGCTTTGGATCTTTTATCTGATAAAGTTTGTTTTGGTATTGCTTTTCAAGATCTGTGACTAATTATCGTAACACACCATGCAAATTATGGACTTAATCTGTATAAGGAACCTGAGGGTGTTGTGAGAATATTGAAAGAGGATGCTTGGTGGCAAGGTTAGAACTGTTATTTCCTAGAATGCCAGAATGTCCCAGAATACAGCAAAATGTTTACTGACTGATTGGACTCGCTGCAGAAGAGTAACTGATAGTGAATTTTTCAGTGTAGGATGACAGGAAGAGAAATTCTCTCTTTTGGCACAGATTACACTGAGAGTCAATATAGGTTAGAGTGGGTGAAATAGAAAAGTCAACAATCTGATCACATGCTAACTTTATGGCATATAGGATGGCAGTGAATATACTGGATAAAACTGGTAATGAGGCTGTAGCTGTAAATGAAGGAAGAACTGTTGCAGCATCTACCTTATTGTCAGTTTTGACCTGTCAGTATATATTTTACAGGCATTGGAGTTAAGAACAGCTTGAGCTGCATGCAATTGTCTGTTATTAGCATTAGTACAGGTATATAATGCAAGAAAGCAAGCTTATACAGCATCAGCCAAAAAAAAAAAAAAAAAAAAACCTTCCCATTTCACCCATCCATTTGTTCCAAATGTTTGTCTAGTTCTACCTTTAATTTATTTAAGCTATCAACTTCCACAATGACAGATGAAAGTTTGTTCCAACAATCAACTGGAACCTGCTTGCTAATGGAAAATTTCCACACATCTATTTGACAACTGTCTTTCCTCAATTTCAGTTTATGGCCCCTCAGGTTTGTAATCTGAGCAAGAGGAAGAATCTCATCAGCATTGAGCCTGGTCAATCCATTCAAGGCCTTATACACCTCGATCAGATCGCCTCGCAGATGCCTAGTCTTCAGATGCTGCAATTTGCAGAACTTAAGCCTTTCTTTGTAAGAGCACCCCTTTGTTCCCCTCACCAGACTTGTTGCTCTTCTCTGTACTCGTTCTGGCAACTCTACATCCTTCCTAAAATGAGGCTTCCAGACCTATACACAGTACTCAAGGTGTGGCCTGACCATTGCCTTATACAAGGGGATAATCATCACCTTATCCCTGCTTGCAAAATTCCTGTATATCATTGACAATACCCCATGACCTACTCTTCTGAGCAGTGCAGACAGCCTGTCTGCACTGCTCAGAAAGCTTCATGTCTGACTGCACAATTACCTCCAAGTCTCTTTCATTCTCCACTACCCTGAGTGTAACACCACTCAGTTGCTACATTTCTCTGGGGTTACTGCTACCCATATGTAGTGCTTTGCATTTGTCAATGTTAAACTTCAGTTGCCACTTCTGTGCCCATCTGTTATTGCAGTAAGATGTAACATTCTTCTCTCATTTGTGAAAGTGGTCATCATGAAAGGCAAGAGCATACAACCAGGGTGTACAGGAAGAATTGTATCCTGAAAATTGTTACTTAAATCGATATTCCAAGTTTGAGCAAGTTCTTTAAGTCTGAGGACAATTTACAGGTGGTTAACATCATAGAAGGAATCTCACCAAGCATTATACAGACACTCCCAACTACAGTGCAATGGGAGACTCCAAATCTTAGCAGCATAGAGAGATAGCAGTGTTTTTCTACAACAAGATGTTATTGGGAGCATGTCCTTCGATGTAAAGGCTTTGAATTGGGGAATCATGAATTTCCCAGGGCTGTCCTCAGAATACTGTGCTGGATGATGTTTAGCTATTCTCAAGTGCTTCTCCTGGTAGAGGCATATACCAGAGAACCAAAATCTAAACATGAATGAATTAGAGACCAGTAAAGTTATAGTAAGGTATACTGTTCAGCTCCCCATGACATGGACGAGACTGACTGAAGTATGTTTGACTGTTTAGACAAGTGGTTCTTAGATGAGTAATAGTAATAGTAATCGTGGCATGTGATGCAAGCAAGTAAGTGTATGAGCTTATGTAGCATCAGTCAAAAAAAAAAAAAAAAAATTCACACAACCATTCCTTCTAAATGTTTGTCCAGTTCCTCCTTAAATTTATTTAATCTATCAACTTCCACAACGACAGATGGAAGTTTGTTCCAGCAATTAACCACCCGCTGGCTAAAGGCAAATTTCCACACATCTATTCTACAGCTGTCTTTTCTCAATTTGAATTTATGCCCCCTTAGGTTCGTAATCTGAACAAGTGGAAGAATCCCATCAGAATTCAGCGTGCTCAACCCATTCGAGGCCTTATTAGATGATGTGCTTGAAAATTAACAAGGAAAACTGAGTCGAAGGAGGGAAAATGCTCTTTAAGCATGCAACACGAAACGCTTGGTACATGGGAACCACAATATAGTATTTATCCTGTTGGTTCCCAGCACATTCTGAAATACTAAGAAATGTGCAGATCAGGCACAAAAAAACAACCAATAAATTCAGCTGATACTGAAATAAAAGACACTTATCCTTCTAGGCTTCTAGAAAATAAAATGAGAAGCGACCTTGTTAGTGTGTGGATCACATACTCATATTACTCATCTTCATCTTCTCATTAGCATGAACCCTCCATAACATACTTAACATACCATTCTTACAGTAAAACATGTATTACTTGATTGTCCTTGCTATCAGCAGGAAAAATGAGATGTTTTTATCTCTCAGAAATATACAAGAACCTATAACACAAGCATATTTTGAGAAAAAAAGTAAACCCACTTGAACACTTCACCTTTTTAAGGAAGAACTTATGTTTTCTCTTTTTTAATCAGTATATCCTTGAAATTTGTTCCACAAATAATATACTATATGATAGACAAAGTGTGGTTATTGTCCCCCTTCTGCCAAAACTTTGTTTATCAATAACAACAATAATCCACTTCTGTGTAAAAATAAAAAATGATTAATTTTTTATTGCTCTGAGGAACTTATGTTAACATAATTTATAATGTAGATATACACAAAGAAATTGTTACATAAATTTGGAAAAGGACATATGTTGCAACTTGGGCCTGCAGGTGATCACCAGCAACAAAAAACCGTGATCTAAAGAAAACAGACTTACATATTCTCCATACTATTTGCGTACATAGCCTTTGGCTATGCACCTGTGATGCGTAAGTGTTTTGCATATATTTATAATAATTAGTTGATAGAAAGAAATACTAGAATTACCAGATCACTGATGTTGTGCTGATGTAGTTAAAATCTTAACATGAATTCAAAGAAAATTCATTGAGTAAAGAAAACATTAAAAAAATTACCTGGAGAAAGAGAGAAATTTCACCTCTTTCCTTTTAGTGATTCTTTTATTAGTCTACTCATTACATTTCATATATTAAAGTCAACTTAATTTACTCATCTTAGTTTCTGAGTTTTCTTCTTTAGGTTCAGGTTAATTATTTTACCATTTATTAGATGGTCCTTTAACTGAAGCATAAAATCACAGAAAATATAAAGCTGTAAACTTTACTGTTACATAATGTTTTTAAAAATTTATAATAAATAACATTGCTAACAGTCTTAATTGTTAAGATTCATTATTGACAGTTAACAGTTTTCCTGTTGTGTCAATTCTATTCATTTTGCTCTACTAGAACAAATATTATCTTTGTAGAAAACACGAAATAAGTGGATGAGTTCTTTTATGTGTTATGATTACTGAATTTTAAAGCTGACATTAGTTGATATTAGTTAAAACATTGAGTTTCAAATGATTTAATTTCAATTTCGTTATCAGAGGTCTCTATCTTTACTGTTCCTGGCTGTAAACTAAGTCCAGAAACAAACAACCAGGCAAAATCTGTGATAAAAGCAACTACCAAAATACGACGCTAGCACATCTCCTGTGATAGGGTAGGTAAGTCTCAATTTTTTTTTCATATTTTTGGGTACAAGTAATAACTAAAGAGAAAAAATAAATAAAAACATGTAACTGCTTATGAATGTGTATCATCCACTGTTCCATTAATGTCCTCCATGTATAGTGGTTTAACCACTAGTCCCTTATTTGGAGATCTGGATTGTGCAAATTTAAAAATATATACATCATAAGAAAAAAAAAGAATAATAAAATAATAAAATTAAAGCTTATGTACATAATCAATTAAAATTTTATGAAGCTATAAATACAGGATTAAATTAACTATGTACAATTATAAATATAAAATTACATGAACATTTAACATGGGGAAACTTTCCTTTACATGTAGACCAAACTGTTAAGCATGATGGAAAGTCATGTGATGGATAAGAGATCAGTTTAACATCCTGAGATGCCACTCATTTAGGGAGTTCTTGGTTTGATTCCTATTGTGACAACAAGAAAACCTACCCTCCTGCCCAATATCAGTCAGAGGGAGTACAGTTTCCCCATGAATTATTCCAGATTTTTCAGCCAGCACAATGTGCAAATCAGCCTACAAATAGTGGCATAGCTACCATGTAGGCAAGCAAGGCAAGGCAATTGTCTCTGGGCCCGGGCCCTTTAGGGGCCTGGCATATTTGGCTGTCTCCTGTTTTTGCAATTTTCATTAAGTAGGGGTCCGAACATGTTCTTTGCCTCCGGGGCCCAAAAAGAGTAGCTACGCTAGTGCCTGCAAATGCACACTTCTGCAGACAAATAACATTACAGATATGAGCGACAAGTGCCAGTTCTAAAAAAATAATAATAACAAAAATAATAAGCACTCTCTTCCTTCTGCATTGTTGGGAACCATTTTGTAATTCCAAAGTTTTAAAAATGTTTTAGCAGTTTGATCTGCATTACATAATTGGGGTTTGCTAAATACAAACACCCCCATTCCTATTGATATTGAAGTGCCTTGATTTATTGGTGCATCAGAAGGAATAGAAAGGAAGAAGTCATACTCTCTAGATTATGCATTGGTCATACTCATCTAATGCCCAATTAGTTGCTCACAAAAGATGGCCCTCCTAAAGCTATAATGCACTTATTACAGACTTTTGGTACACCTTTTTGGTTTTGACACGAAGGTTAAGATAAAATGGTATTTGCTGATCAGTTTTAGAAAAATGAAGAGATCATCAATATCCTCTCAATCTCCTAGAATATGTTATGTCAGCTGATCACAACAAAAAGAGAATGCTGTTTGCCACTCTTTTAGTTATGATGGTCATTCTAAGACAAAACGTTTTACTCTAGTAAGGATTGTCAGTTATTGCAGCGTGGAGGGCCATCTTTTGTGAGCAACTAATTGGACATTAGATGAGTATGACCAATGCATAATCTAGAGAGTATGACTTCTTCCTTTCTATTCCTTCTTAGGCTTGATAACCATTGCTTGGGCTCCCTTTTGTTTTCAAGTAATTTATTGTTCATTTTCTCTTTCCAAACAACGAACCATTTCTTTTACAGGTCTGTTATATAATGGGTTTATAGTCAACTTCAGGTATCTTGAAGGAAGATGAGACCGGGTTGTAGTCACTTTTGGCAGCAGAGTAGGCCTGTTCATTTCCTGGGATTCTAAGCATGCTCAGGGATTTGACTAAAAATTATGAGCTGATCATATGCACAAAGTTGTACTAACTGGTTTTGAATTTTTTGCAAGTTAAATAGTTAGTTTATATAACAGTTTGAGAATGCAACTAAGAGAATGTATTCTCTAAGACTAGTAAGATGGCATATAATTCCACTATGAAAATGCTCTTTTCCAGAGGAAGCTGATACTGGCTTGCAGAACTATAGCTGCATCAATTTCACACTCCAGTTTAGAGCCATCTGTGTATACTTGAGTGTAACTGCTATTCTGAAAATAGTGAGCGATGTTTAATTGTCTGATGTTCTGGGAATCAAATATTGATATCACCCTGGGCTAGCAGACAGATGGCTGGCTACATCTCTGGCTGGTGTGTTCAGGAGGCCTGGACCACCTCGGACCACCGGGCCATAACCTTCCAAACGTCTAGAATCCAACAGCAACCATTGAATCCCAAACTCACACTAAACAGATTTAAAATAGAAAATGATAACTGGGACAACTTCATAGCAGCTCTGGGCATCTCTGTCATGCAACTCCCAGCGGAGGACTGTAACTTGCTGGATCCAGCAAGTGCACCAGAGAACTGTTACCGGGGTCATTACAAATGCCTGTACCTTTAAATGAAAAAATCCACTCTCCACCACTGTTCCCTGATGATCCCCAGAGCTGCGGTGCCTCCGCAGAGAGGTAAATAGTAAAAGGAAAGCTTTCCAAAGAGCAAGATCATGGCTGCAACCAGAGGTGGAGGTCTTAAGACAACAATATAGAATAGCCAGGAACACCTATATGGTTCAATCATTATGTTTAAATAATGATTGATTTATCGAAAGAAATGAAAACGTAGCCTGTAAAATCAAGCAAATTATAATAATAGACAAATTATTTACAACTTACAAATGTTAAAGAATGTTTATTCTTCATCACCATTGACTAAATACCCACTTGTTGATCACTCATTATTGGCTCAGCACTCATTAGTTTGTTGCACAAGGAGTCGTCTTCTTCAGAAATGTTTCAAGAGGCGTTTGTTTCCAAGATAATCTCTTTTAATTATAAATTTCACGACTGCATGCATAAGCATTTTTTAACGGCACATACAAATTGCAACTAACACGATTCGCGTGGAGTAACAAGTTTACGAAGCTTAAAATAAAGGAATGAAGAGAAGATTCTGAAAATTTATTTATGTTTTTTATAGAATTGAAGATTTCAGTAAAGGGGAAACATTTCACCATAATAATGTAAAAAACCACACAATCCCAGCTATCGGCATTTTCGCAAATGCACGAAGTTGAGTTTACTACCTGTTTATAATTGCTTGCAGTAACAGAAAAGCCCAATAAACCAGAAAGTGCAAATTGTTTTTATTCTTTTATGGTCATGATCTCCAGAAATGTGCTTTAGAAAAATATCACAAAGCCGTTCAAAATTGGTTCTTATAACGGAACATATGATGATGATAAAAGTGTAGTGCATTTTAATGATTTGAATTGGTAACTAATACAATTTACAAACCACGCTCACAACCTTTTATATGGCCTTAAGGTCATGCTTGTGACCTCTAAAATTACATTTTAGAGAGATAAATAGCTTAGTTATACAGCGAAAATTTCAACTTCCGAGATCTTGAAACGAATTACCAAAAAACACAATGTGTTATTGGTTTCGCATTACGATATTTTAACGATACAATAGTGTCTCTGGAACTGATTAATATCGTAACACGGGGTACACTTGTATTGTATAGCTATGCACGTGGTTTGGAATGCGGTATTTATGAATGTTTAACATTCATTTTTTGCAATTAATGTTCATATTTTCGATTTTGTTGATACTTGATACTTGGGGGAAAAAATTCATAAACCCAGGAACTCATAAAGCGAGAACTGCCTGTAATTATAGCTGCCATATATTTTATTATCCTGTAATAAAAAAAATTTCTCTAAGTGAAATTCATTGGTGCGAAATGGGCCTAAAGAGAGAGAAATGTCACCTTTTGTTGCATTGATTATAAGTATTAAACAGAAAATAATATATAAGAAGTGGATATTCTCCCTTCAGCAGTTACATACAATTATACATAACAACATAGTGCATATTTTAACATACAGCTTATGTACATTATGACTAGCAATGGCGGAAAAAATGAAACTTTGCAATCTGTTATTACATGTAAGAAATTGATTGAATTTCTCCACAGCATAATTGCTATCTTTCTCATGTTGACTAACACATTAATTGTCTTTTCACATCATCATGTGATTTATGATTTCTTTCATGATAGACAGTTGTCTGTCATGAAAAAGCTAAAAGTTCCTTAACATTTTAGGTGAAAATTGCAAAAATTCTTTAGTATTAGACTTATAAAAATTTCTCTTGATTAATACTGCTACATTCTTAACTTGTACAGATACTTTGAACCCCCATTTTAAATCAAAAGAGATGTATTTTACTCCCTTTAACTTCAAATTAACCAGGTTTTACTGTGTCTCTAATTGGTAGTAAAATCTGAGCTTTCTCCTGAACTTCCTTCAAGTTCAGCTATATCATCAAACATTATTTATTAAACCATTGTAATAATTGAATCATATTTTTATCTAAATATTTATAGCAATTAACTGGATCTCTTCTTGTAAAATGTTTTTCAAGGCTAGTTTTTAGTTCTTTATGGCCTAGAGAATTCTGCAAAGATTCTTCTAAAATCTTCCATTTTACTTTGCAAAAATACCTAATGGCTTTATTCTAGTAATGTGATGGTTCCTGCTTTATACTCTTTTGAAATTTTCTTCTTAAAATAGTTGCACTAATTTTAAATTTTATTAAAATAATTTTACTTTCCAGATGAAACAGATTTGAACAAGTTGCTGAGAAAATCAAGAAGTAAGTTGTATTATCTCAATTATCGTTTAATAAAAATGAAAATTTCCTGTATGTAGTGTTCATTCAGATATAGTTTCCTGTATACATTCAGGAAACTTGAGTTAAACTTTTTGAATAAAAAAAAACTGGAAAATGTGTGTTACATATTAAACAATATATATATTTTTTAATTGCTACAAATTCTAGTCCCCCCCCCCCCCGTGCTTTTCGGCAACCATACCAACCCAACAGTCACTTACCATTATAATATGCCGCCAAATATATATCTTCTCTTATCTTCTCTATAATATGCCACCAAATGATATACAGTAAATCCCCAACTTACATAAGCCCAAATTATGTAAATTCAGACTTACATAATTTTTTTTTTTTTTAGGATTGTAAAATTTAAAACAGTAAAAAATTTAAAAAAAAGCAATCAGTAATGACGAACACAGCACGCACAAATTGCCCAAGTGAGATATGGAGTAACAAACTTAAAAATAGGAATGAAGTGAAGATTCTGAAAATATATTTATGGTTTTTTCATATGAAGGGGACACACATTTCACCATAATGTAAAAACCTACAGAATTACAGTTATCGGTATTATCAAATGCAATAAGATCAAGTTTACTACCCATTTATAATGAATTGCACCAACAGAAAAGCCCAATAAACCGGAAACTGCAAATTGTTTTTATTGTTTTATCACAGTAACCTCCAAAAATGTGCTTTAGTAAAATGTGAGCTTGCGTGAGGTGATAATAGTGTGCTTCCACCTTAACCTGAAAATTTCATTTTGACTATTATCATGGTGCCAACTAAGAGAATAAGTGACAGTGGTACTAGTAAATCTACCAATAAAAGGAAAGCGATCAATATGAATCAGAAAATTAAAATAATAAGGATATATGAAAATGGTTGAACATTAACAAGTATCACGTGGAATTTAGATTTGTCAGGGTCAACAGCGAACACAGTAATAAAGGACAAAGAATATGAGAAGCGGTAAAGTGTCAGCTCCAATGAAGTCAACTATAATAACCAAGGCTACAAAATACATATCAGTTTTTACCGTACAATAACATGCATTCTTTCTTTCTACCTTTTATGTTTTATTTTCTTATGTGCCACTCTGGCTACTTCACCGCTGTCCCCAGATAAAGTTTTTAATTGAACTAATTAAAAATATATAACTATTTTCTGTATATATAACTAATTAATTGAAAAATATATAACTATTTTTCTTCATTCTTCTGAGGATATTATGTGGTTTTTGTAATTTTGGCATACCACGGATATAGTAGAAATTTTATTAGTCATTTTATTAGTCATTCCCGAGTTACGTAAAACTCGACTTACATAAGGAGTCCTAGAATATCTCTCACGTATGTCGGGGACTTACTGTACACAAATATTTTAGGCAGATATTTTAGCAGCATTATACTTCCAATAGTTTGTATATACGTAGTTTTCATTGCAGGATAATATTATTTTGCTCCTTCACTGATTCCAGTGAAATTTTTAGTCAACAGAATTTACACATAACAGAATTTTCATCACTAATATTATAAATCATAGTTTTACAAGCTTCAAAGTCTGAATTTTTCCAAACCTAATTGAGAGGGGGTTTTTTTTGTTTTTTATCCCATATTGAAACATTCATTTAACTTTAATTTCTTGCTTTTTCTGAAAAATATCCACATACACAAATCAATCAAGTTTCAAATCTAAAAAAACATGTGGCCATGTGATTACTTCAAATTTTGCTGATGTTACAAAAGTTGAAATAAACAATAGCAAACAAGGTATGCTGCTTCAATAAAACCTGAATTATTTGGTTGGTCAGAAAAGTGCCTATTAATTAACCCTCTGTATTGTCCCATAAAAAAAATAAAAACTTAAAAATATAAATGTTTATAAGAATTATTATACCAGTATCAATTTTGTAATAAGAATTATTACACCAGTGTCAACTTGAGTATAATATTCACTTGTGATGTACATTAGTAACTATTTTTTAATTGGAGAAAGTATAGCCATAAAATAATTCTTTAATCATATCTTGTTTGTGCACTTTGTGCACAAACACTGTATGATTAAAGAATCACTGTCCATCTGCTTCAGTATTCATTTTCTGCAAAAGACTTAGATTTACTAAAGATGTTATTTGATTTGCATTGTCTACTATAGAGTCAGAATAAAGAATAAAATTACAAAATGCACCATTTCAACTAGGGACATTCCAGGGTGTATTGCTGTCATGGTGCAAACTTTTTTTTGTTACTACTTTATGTTTTAATTCTGACTCATAAAAATATTTGTTGAAAATAAACTGAACCATAAATGAAAATATAGTTTTTAGTATTAGTAAATGTTAAACAGGTACAATATTATTGAATGTAATAAATATTTATACATAAAGATTTAAAAATGATAATCACCACACCACCTTTTAGGTTTTGTCGCTGTGGTGCAGTGCACCACTTGAACCATTTGTTGGCATGGCCCTGATTTCATCTATTTCTTGCCTTTTATCCCAAAGAAGGGAAAAAAAATTAAATGATATATATAAAATCAATCTACTCTTGGATTTGTTTTTCCATACCCATTAGAGTTTGAAGTACAATATTGGAAAATGTGTGGTTTTAAGTCTGGGTGATAGTAATCCCAGATTAACTTATTACTTGATAAGCAACAAACTTAGGCAGTTAACATCCTTCTGAGCAGAACACCCATTCTATTAAACATATAGATCATAGATCTGCTGAAACAATGTGGTAAGTAACAACAAATATATCCTACAGACACCTCAGTTTTGTAAGTTGTAGAGGCTTGAGACCTAATGTCTGCATGATGACTTGACTGAGGTATTTAAGGCCTTGAAAAGCTTTAGTAAAATAAATAATGCGAATAATCTTTTTCTTTTGCAGTTAGCACAAACTAGAGGACCTCACATTTAAATTAAGGAAGAGTAGCTGTAAATTGGATAAGAAAATTCTCTTTGAGCCATAGTGCTAACTATTGGAATAAATAATGACATATTTTTTTAGAATCAGAGAGCTTATTATGTAAATTTTAGGAATGAATGGACCACATAATATTTACTTTTTCTTCTTTTTTTTTTTTGAAGCTGATGCTGAATAAGTATTTTAATTGCATCAATTTGCAAGTATTACTAAGGCCTTTAGTAATACTTCACTTAGTTGAATTAAACCTTTTTCAACATGAAGTTTATATACAAAATTTTAATTATATGAGGTGTGTCCAAAAAGTAAGGCAAACAGGTGTAGCAGAAACATATGCACAATATAAAGCAACATTTCATCACATCTTGATGAGTAATCATATGCACAGGAATAGGCAGAAGAGCACATAAGTATAATACACATATACATATGTGCAAACGGCCTGCGTAGCCATGTGGTCAGGAGCTGGAGAGCAGTAGCCCACGCTCTTTGAGTAGACCGAGGTTCAAGCCTCTGACTGCTAAATACAGTCAATCTGCCAACCCACACTGGACCAGTGTTGCAGATTATGGTCCATTTCCATCAGCATGAATCATTGAGGAGGCTTCCATTCTGCAGTGGATTGATAATGGCTGCAGTTTACTTATGTGCAAATGGCATCACTACAAATATATGGCAGCAATAATAGAAAGGTGAATCAAACTTTACAATGAGAAGCATTATCCATTTTTTAAATGTCAAAGGCAGCACATTCACAGAAATTCACCATAAATTAGTAGTTATGTATGATGAACAAACTGTGAGCAGAAAAATATATTGCTGTGGTACAATGTGCATTGATCTTCAAGATGAATGGTGGAATTCTTCCTGCAAGAAGAGATGATTAATGCCATCCAATGCTTTCACAAACTCAGTAAATAAGAGATGCTGTTTATTCGGGTGTTGATACTGTGAAAATGTGTGATCATCATTCTCCATAACAATGCTACACCACACACACACACACACACACACAGCCAGCCAGCCAGCATGGGTGGGATAATTTTTGTTATGAATATTTGTATTTATAGTTAAAATTTTTTTCTACATTTATTAGTTAAATATAATAATCTGATAATTATTACATAAGATTAATAACATTTGTGGTTATAATAATATTATTAAATACTGAAGACGATACTTTGATTTACACTTTGTTTATAATGTACATGGCAGTCTCATCTCTAGATTAATATACTTGCCTCTATGCAGGATATTAAAATAATTGCATTTTATTTTGTTTTGTAAATCTAATATTTAAGTTTATAAATTTTAAGTTTAAGTTATGCTTAAATGTTCTTATTTCGATAATTATATTAAATATTCTATTATTTTTATTTATTTATATATATATAAAAAAAAGTTATTTGTTTACTGATTGCCAACCTCACACATATAGACTGAACCTAGCCTTTGACAATTTTTGAACTTAGCCCCACAAATCCTAGAGCTGGCCCTGCACATACATACCACTCTGCAGACCTAATAGTGGTTCAGTCAGAAAGTCAAAAGTGGTTGAGTCTGAAAGTTTTGCTACTTCCACTGCATATAGGCATGGCCTGAATTTGTTTGTTAACCCCAGGTTAGATACTGTATACTGCCTTCTAGAATTTAATTTTTGTGTATTGGTGAAAGCAGAACAATTACCAGTTAGACGTTACTTTCATTTTTATACGAAACTGAAGACCTTTTAATGCTGATTCTGTAGTCAATTTCATAATTATATGATCTTGTTTATACTCCAGCATGATCACTAAGTCAGAGGAGTTTACAATAAATCACGAATACAATCATTAATCATATATAGCAGTCATGAGCTTGAACCATGGTTTGCTCAAAGAGCATGTGTTACTGCATTTCCACTCCTGACCACTCAGGCCATATATACAGTAAAATCTCGTTAAAAAAACTGATTTCAGTACATCATTTTGATGTACCAAAATTTCATTCTAATGAATGTGGCTGAAATTTCAGAAAAAATCATTATTTGTTCAGATAAATTCTATTGAACTTTTATAATATAAGGTGTGGCGATAAAGTTCCTGGACTGGTGCTGTTGAAATCACATTCAATGAGTCAGAAAATAAACAGAAGTGGTATGTTGTAGTGCAAACTTCCTCCAACAGATGGTGGTACATAGACTATCCAGTAGGCTGATAGGTTCCAAGTAACAACCAGTTTCATTAGTAGTGTTAATGATCCATGTCATGATTTTGCAAGAGAGCAACAAACAAATATCAAATTTTTTTTTGAACTGGGAAAATCTGAAAGAGAAACATATGAAACATTATAAACCAATTATGTTGAAGAAACATTAAGTCGTACTAGTGTGTTTGAATGGTATAAGTAGTTCAAAGATAGATATAAGGATGTTCATGTTGACCCAAGAAGTGGTCAATATGACCACTTCTTGTCATGTCAGTCAACCTCTCAAAATGAGGACAGAGTTGCAAAAATTCAGGAAGTTGTGGTAAAAGTTTCTCATTCAACCCTCAGAACGATGGCTGTTAATGATTCATCAAATTCTGCATGAAGATTTATGGAAAAGGAAGGTCAGTGCAAAATTTGTGCCACACAGCCTCATGAATGAGTAGAAGCAATGAAGAGTGTCATTATGCGAAGACTTCATCCAGACTTGTCAAGAAAATAATAATTTCCTGGACTGTATTCATGTTGACCCAAGAAGTGGACATCAGTCAACCTCTCAAAATGAGGACTGGAGATAAGCATTGGGTGTTTCAGAACAATCCAGAGATGAAACATCAGAGCATGCAATGGACTTCAAAATCATCGAGGCCAAAAAAGTTTCGTTTACACAAGTCCAGGATCAATATGATGCTGATCATGTTTTTCAACAAACAGGGTGTAATCTACAAGGGATTTGTACCTGATGGGAAGAGAGTCAATGCTGAGTACAGGTGCTTCAAAGGCTATTGAAGTCCATTTCCTGAGCGAGGAAATGGACTTCGCAATTTTGAAAGAAAGGCAGCTGGTTTTTCTTGCACAACCATGCCCCCACCCATTCTGCACTTGTGAAGACAGACATTTCTGATTAAATATGCATTGTGCAGATCAACCATCCATCCTACTCTCCCAATCTAGCACCAGCAGACTTCTTCCTCTTTTCCAAGGAAAGATATTTCAGGATGTTGAGGACATAAAGAAAAACATAATTGCTGAACTGAACATCATCTCTTTGGACAACCTCACTGACTTGTTTCCGAAACTTTTAGAACAGTGTAATAAATGCATTCAGTTAAGTGGTGATTACTTTGAATAAATATAAAACCATTTTTAAGCCCCTTCACTTTGTGTTCTTTTTATTGCACCAGTCCAGGCACTTTATTGCCATATTTCCACACCTTGTATACAGAAGTAGCAGGAATTTCAACTTTATTTTACATAAACATCAACTTTAAAATCAATAATAAATAAAATAACAAAATCTGTACTAACATAGTAAAAATGATAAGTAAAATGAAAGTATATTTAAGTTAAATTTTAGCTGAATAAAATTTTAGCTAAAACATAATTGAAAATGTGTGGATTCAGATTTCATTAAATTGATTGATTACTGATTCTGACCCATTTTTTGCTGAATAAGTGAACTATTACAGGAATGTTTCTAAAGTGAAAAATGTAATCATAAAAACACAAGGCCTCTTTCGTTATGGTCTCATATCTGCTTTTCATATGTTTTCTCTGATTTTCTTCTAGAAAACACAGGAGTGAAAAAAAGGAACGGAAAAAAATTATAGTACCTTTGAACACCACAACAGAAGAAAAATGTATTTTAGCATAATCACTCAAAAGTATAAAAAAAAAAAATAATGGTAGAGTATGTGGTACTGAATTCTTTTGCCATATCTTTCAAACTTCGTTTTTTTTCTTGTAGTGAATCCTCCCATAGCCATATATACAATATGATGTCAGTCAGTTTTTTTGCAAAGTTTTTCATTTGTTATCAACCAATACACTTTATGCAGTGGACTTCAAAAATAATGCATTGTATTGAATTTTTCATGAACCTGTTTCACTCAAATGAGACTTACAAAGTGCTAATCTTAAGGGAAGTTATCTGGGACTCAGAAATATTTTCATTATAGTGAAGTTTTGTTAAAATAGTATTCTTTGCAATAGGAGTTTACTATTTTTACATTTGTATATATTTACTGATTTAAGTAGTACTGCTGAGACCTTTTCATCTCAGACACCATTTCAGCCACTGAAACAATATCTTCTGTGGAAAAAATTTGTTACCAATCCACAATGATACCTACCGTTGTATCTCTGTATCAATAAATGGGCCTCATGTACCTTACTTTCTGGACATCTCCTTCCTTTGTAATTTTATGTCTGTCATTAAGATAAGTTTGGCAAGGGAACTGAATAAAATGGCAATGTTGTTTTCTTCGGTTACCTTGAAAGAATATTTCTCAAAATATTCTTTAGGCAAAACTAGGGTTTCCAGAAAAGATATTTCAGTGACTCAGAAAAAAATGGAGACATATAATTCATCTCACTAACTTATAATATGCTACATTTATTATCAGGAGTGAAGAATATTTGTATGTTGTTTGAGAAACTAATGTAATATTTCTTTTGTTTTTAGATATTCCCAAAATCTAGGGAGTATACCAGAGGGAGAGAGAGAGAAAGAGTGTAATTGACCAGTAGAAAGTCAGCCTGCATACCACTCCTTGAGGACCAACCCATAAACGTGCTGCCTTTTGAAGAAATGGCATTTTACAAGTGTCTAATTGTGTGTATTTGTGTGTGTGCATGCATGCATGTGGAGGGAATGGTGTAAACTTTAACAACACAGCTAGATGCACTGCTCCGAAGACAAGATGGTGTAGTGGTGTACCTCCAGTTCAGTGGACTTTGCTACACCTAAAGACATATCACCTATAACATCCCAACAATTATGGTATCAAAGGTGTGCTCTCCTTCCCCTGACAGTCCACCAATCTGTCCAATTTCCAGTAAAGTCAGCTTTCCGTGTTTTGTAGACAGGATGTTATCAGGAACTATACCCTCTTGGAATTTGTCTTATGTTAGGCAAATCATTATACGGTTTTACTGATGAACAGACATTCTGAATGAACATTAATATATACAACAAAGGTTGTAATTGAATGTCTGGGAATCCAGTTTTCATTTTTTTAATTACTGCACTTGGAAAAATTTGTAACTTTTACAATGTATGTACACAACTCCTTAGAAGTTTAAACTGATTATAACACATTTGGTTTTCATAAAAGCACTGTGAAAAGTGAAAAAAAAATATGTGTTTTTTAATCTACTTCAGATATGGCTTCATTCAGTGGTGAAGTAGATATTTTTGCAAGACAATTTGGAAGTGTATAGCTGTTTAAATTTATAAGATGTAATCAGTAATTTTGCTCATAATTAAAGCAGAATGGAGGAATCTCCTTTCAGAAATATCAGAGAGAAACTTGTAATGTATTCACTACCAGTCATCTGAATTGCCTTCATTGTGATTGCATGTAAATTTAAATATTATTTTAAATTATTTTCTGGATTTTTTATTTATTCCCAGAAATTAATTTTTTACAAGTACATTAAATGTTTAGTGATTTCTTGCTTGCACCGACCAAGTGAAAAGAATTTAATTAGTAAGTGAGAGAGTAACACATAAAAAACTGACACAAGGCACAGATATTTAGGAGATAACATATATTAAATTTAGAAAATTCAGAACATATATAGAAGCTTTTGGCTACTGTATATAGCCTTTTTTCAACTAATTGATCACTGGCAAGTGGTTGTTTTTATGTGCTGTAGCTGTACGTAAGCACGAGGTCATCACAGAGGAGGGAAGAGTGGTTTATGGGTAGTTACGAACGGTGACGAGGGAGAAACAGGAAGGGAGACAGTTGAGATGGGTGAATGCCGTCATAGGTGGCAGCCAAGCTCATGGACTATGAGAGGCTCAAAGACTGGATGTATGCGGGTGCCACGGTCCCTGTTGATCATATTCCAGGTGACACTGATGTGTGCTTATTCCAGCCAACGGGGATCCTGAAATTGCGCAAGAAGCCTATGATTTTTGCATCCTTGGGTTCTTCAGTCATGTTAAATGTTGCCCAACAAATTTTAAAATTATTTTAATTTTATTTATTTATTTTTTTTTTTTTTACTCATATTGACTTCCAAGGTAGGTGACCAAATTTTGGCTATAATAGCACTTTATGAATTGAATTGAATTAAATTAAATCACATTATTAATTTAATTTAGTTCAATTTGAAGTTTTTAACATTTTTTTTTTGTGTTCCATCTTTTCTAGTGTCACTTAGAACTATAAGTGTCACTTATAAATTTTATGTAATTTATTTAAATTATTGAAAAAGAGAACATCACTGCTGTCTATGAGATGCATGGCGACAAGTTTATTTTAATATTGTGTGCTGTTTCTCAAACTGTGTTCCATGGATCCCCACTCGTGTTTCATAAAACTACAGAGAACATCACAGTAATGATGGAGAGACAAAGTAAAAAAATTTTTTAATATGAATATTTATTTTTTAAAGTTTCACAAAGTAGAAAAAAGTGTCTGTGTCTTGTCCGGTCCATCCATCCATTACGGGTGATTAACTTGTGGAAGGGTTTGTATTAAACAGTCTTACTTATTTCTTGGTATACTATCTACTTAATGTTTACTTGTTATATTCTCTTGCACTGGCACAGCTCGTCTTTTATCAGCTGTTATTTAATTTGATATTTGGTTTTGGCTTGGTGTATTATTATATTGTCAGCAGTGTGCATGCTATTTTGCAATGTACTTGTTTATATATGTGGTGGCACTTCAGTCTTTGGAAGAAAATGCAGGTACAGTAGGCTTTCAGAATAATAGCACCTTCAAGGATTCAAGGTGCCATTATTTCGATTTTTCCGTTATCTAGAAAGTTTTATTTTTAATATATTAAATGCAGAAATAATGAGACTAAATAAGAAATAAAGAAATTAACTGCATATAAAATACATAAACACGATGACCCAATGTTATATGTTGCCATTAATACACCTGCTTATGCCCCATTCTATTTTCTTTATTATATCAAGTTTAGTCTGTGCAGTAGCACAGTAGTAATGTCACCATCCTCCCCACACCGAATTTCGAATTTCATCAATGACGCGAGGAACTTTTATGGGTTTTTTTTTTCACTCTATGGCTGAGTTAGTCTGTCTGAGGTAGCAAGGTTTTTTCCCTAGAAACGGTTTCCCTAGGTTCATTAACTTTAGGAGCCATGGTGAGGGGTTTTTAATTTAAAATAAATGTAAAAACGTGGTATAATCCATGATATCAGTACAGAATTCACTTTCAACATGCTGAATGTAAACAAACACAGTAATCACGTGACTTGCTGTTTTCTTTTTTTTTTTGCCACTACAAGACATCTGTGCTGTATGTAAACATCTGATCTCAATGTGCCATTAGCTTGAATGTTCCATTATATGGTGCACCATTATTTTGATAGTCAAATATTTGTATATGAATATTTGATTTTCACATTTTGTTTCATTATTAAATACAAGCGGTTGTTTTTATTATTTTGTATTTTTATAAGGTGTTTTACTTTATTAATAGAGATAAATTTTAACTGATAGCTGAAAATTTAGTGGGAACTTTAAATTAAATTTCAAATTATGTAAAACTCGCACTCTGGATTTTTATTTCATTTTGAAATAACAATATTTCACAATTAATTTTACATCTAACCATTTATAAAAGAATTAATTACTAATGTTTTACTGACATTCTCTATGAACAAATTGGTTATGCCAAATCAAAAAGGCTTAAAACAACAAGCATAGTGAATAAGCAGAAACTAGTACACTGTGAGAGTTTTAAACCTCAAAATTATAAATAGCTAATGCATACTTTATACGTTTCATACTTTTCACAATGAAAGTTTAAATTAAAACTATCTTTAGGCTAAAGATTATTGTGCAAAATATTCCAGAAGTGTGGTCTATTTGAAGTTCTAAAAGTTGCATTCCACACTGCGAATGTCTTCAGCAGTGAGTTCGCCAACTGTATATGGACTTAGCAGGCAGTTTCCCAGAATTCCATGAATTAGCAGCCATCCTGTGGACTGAGTTTCAGTCCACAGGATGGCTGCTAGTTCATGGAATTCTGAAGTTCTCTAAAAAAAAAAAAAAACTTTGTACCTGATTTTAAATATTAATTTGTTCTTATTTTGATTTGATTGCCCAACATATAAAATTCTAAAAAAACTTACCGTTATTGAATAATATTTGATGCATTAATTTCATCAATTTCTGGATCTGAATTCCAGAGAATTTCTTCAATTAAAGCCAGCTGAGTTAACAGGTATAATCTGTTGATTTTCAAACTTATTTTGGTGCTGCCATCTATTATCAGCTTTGTCGAGAAATATTTAGAAACACAAATAAGAGATTGCAGCACTCACTGGAAGATTTCAAGATAATTTGTTCATAAACAGGCACACTATTTGAAAAAAACCTTGAAAATGTAAATATATATACATATCATATAAAGCCCACAAAGATAAAAAAAAAATGTACACATACAGGACAAGTTATGAGGAGTATTCAAAACTTCAGGATGTAATTTCTAAGGTAAAGTAATAAATAAGAAACAGACACATCTAGTAAAATGTTTATTCATATTAAGTATACATTTGCTTATTCTTATTTTTTGTTTTTGTTTTTTACCATTGCAAATTCCCCATTCATATTTTTAAAATTCAACCAAAAAAGCAGAAAAATTAAAGAGACAAGATCTTTGGTTAAACTCTCACTGTGAACGTATGTAACTGAAGAATTTTCTAGTTATATGTTTTTAATAAACATTTTCAGATTTTGTTGTTTATAACTTCAGCATTAAAATATAAAAAAATATATAAACATTGTATGAGAAGATGTCTGCAGAGATGAAATTCTAATTGGGTGATCTGTAAGACTTCCGACAGCTCCCACATGATCTTTAATGCTCATACCTAACCAATTGTTGAGTGTCCCTGCAGTAGTAAACCTGGTGGCATGATAGTTTTACCACTGTTAAAATAGGAGATCTGTGGTCTTGAAAAATTAAGGAAACGCTGAATTATAGGATATTTAAGACAGAATCCTCTGAGTAAAATGAAATATTTTTATGTATAAACGTGTTCTTAAAATACAAAAGAAAGTAAGATATATAAGTTAGTGCAAATGCATCATGTTAAAAAAAAAGCCATAAATTAGGGTTTAATCTGAAAGTGCCTGCAATTCTGCCCAGACACGATAGGAGGGAGTATGTGATGAGAGCCTTGTTGATCAATTCGGCCCTGGAAAGATTGTGCAAGGCTCAAGGGGTAAAATTTTTTTCAGCCTGGTCTGTATTTGTTAACAGGAGAGACTGTTTCTACAGGGATGGGTTACACTTAAATAGAAAGGGTACAAGAATATTTGCTGATGGGTCGGAACACTGCTAGCTTGGGGGGATACAAGGACTAATAGACTTGCACTTCTTGCACTGCTTCTATTGGAATGATCAGAAGCCTGGAAAACAAGATGCAGGATATTTCAGAGACTGCTGGGAGTCATTGCGGTACAAGTAAACACATGGGTTGTGTTAGGGTAGCTAAGAATAGGAACAAGTGCATGTATACTTGCGTGTACACCAATGCTAGGAGTTTGGTAAATAAATTTGATGAATTTGAGGTATTGCTCAAAGCATCAAAGGCAGATATTGTTGGGATATCAGAGATGTGGTGTCACACAGATATAAGGAACTGTAATTTGGGGAGTACAATGTGTACAGAAAGGATAGACAGGATAGGAAGGGAGGAGGGGTTATGCTATTAGTTAAGAAACACATAAAATCCAAGGAAGTGAAGCCAGTTAACATCGCTGGACAGTGCAGTGTCGAGTCAGTTTGGTGTGACATAAGCATTGGGAGATCAAAATTGAGAGTGGGAGTGTGCTATAGGCCTAATGACTCTGATGGGTATAATAAGGAACTGTACAGAGAAATAGAGTGGGCCAGTAAATCAGAGAGTCTTATAATGGGGGATTTTAATTTCCCAGATATTGATTGGAATTTGTGGGTTGGTCACTCACACACTAGCAAGGCTTTTGTGGATTTATTGGATGATTGTTTTCTACATCAGCATGTTTGGGAGGCAACTAGAGGGAGTAATACTCTTGATCTGATTATCAGTAGTGATTCTTCATGCATTAAGAATCTGCAGATAAAGGAACCACTTGGTGGCAGTGATCACAGTGTGCTGAAGTGGGATTTACTCAAAGAGGTAAAGGGAAGGGTTTTTGCTTTCGTAAAGGTGACTACGATGGTCTGAGATAGTATTTAAATTCTATACAGTGGGTCCCAACTGATGATGTTATCAACAGCAAATTCAAAATGGGAAGCATTCAAAGAACTTATCTTGGAAGCTACTAGGCTTTACATACCAACTAAGAAATATTGTTCAAGGTTTAGGCCTAAATGGATGTCAGATGAACTAATGAGACATATGGCAGAGAAGAAAAATGCATGGGATACATATAAATTAACATGTGACACAGAAGCCTATGATAGATATTAGCATTAGCATTAGTAGAGGCATATGATGCAAGAAAGCAAGCTTACGCAGCATCAGCCAAAAAAAAAAAAAAAAAACGCTTCCACTTCACCCTTCCGTTTGTTCGAAATACCTGTCCAGCTGAGCCTTAAATTTATTTAGACTATCAACTTCCACAAGGGATGGAAGTCTGTTCCACCAACCAGCTGGCTTAAAGGCAAATTTCCACACATCTATCCTACATCTGTCTTTCCTCAATTTTAATTTATGCCCTCTCAGGTGAATATTCTCAGCAAGAGGAAGAATCCCATCAGCATTGAGCAGGCTCAACCCATTCAAGGCTTTATACACTTCTATCAGATCACCTCGCCGGTGCCTAGTCTCCAAACACTGTAATTTGCAAAACTTAAGCCTTTCTTCATAAGAAAGGCTTAAGTTTTGCAAATTACGTAAGGCACCTTGAGTACTGTATACAGGTGTGGAGGCCTCATTTCAAGAAACATGTAGAGCTGCTGGAAAGAGTAGAGAGAAGGCCAACAAGATTAGTGAATGGAACAAAGGGTTGCTCTTACGAAGAAACTGGAGACTAGGCAGCGGCGAGGTGATCTGATAGAGGTGTATAAAGCCTTGAATGGTTTGAGCATGCTCAATGCCAATGGGATTCTTCTTCTTGCTCAGATTAATCACCTGAGAGGGCATAAATTCAGATTGAGGAAAGACAGATGTAGGATAGATGTGTGGAAATTTGCCTTTAGCCAGCGGGTAGTTGGTTGGTGGAACAGACTTCCATCCCTTGTGGAAGTTGATAGCCTAAATAAATTTAAGGCTCAGCTGGACAGGTATTTCGAACAAACGTAGGGGTGAAATGGAAGTGTTTTTTTTTTTTTTTTTTGGCTGATGCTGCATAAGCTTGCTTTCTTGCATCATATGCCTCTACTAATGCTAATGTCTATATGCAGCAAATTAACTGAAGTTATTATAATGGCATCATACCAGGGGCTCACTTCTGGTGAATATGGGCTTGGCACACCCAGGGTCCTGAGCTGGATATCATCATTCTTCTCTTCCTTGTCGCCGACCGGGCTAGCCGAGTGGGTAAAGTACCTGCCCGGCAGCCCAAAGGTCGCGGGTTCGATTCCCGCCTCGGGCTTGGATCAAAGTACTGCAAAAACCTTGGGAGGTGCAATATGGCCACAGAAGCCGATGCGCCAACAACTACCAAATCAATCAATCAATCTCTTCCTTGTTGATTCCCTTCTATTTTTGACTCTTGTTCTCTCTCTCTCTGGGTAACACAGAATTTTTTTTTTTTGGCCGGTGCAGCAAAAGCCTCAGGCTTCCTTGCACCAAATGGCTAAGGATAATAATAATAATAATTTCACTATTTCTTATATAGTGAACAAATAACAAGTTGCCTATTTGGTTATACTTTGAATAAGTAATGTTTCCCCAATAGAGAAGACTACTGTTGCTTATTCTCAGTGGATACCACTACCCAGACAGCTGTTTCAGGGCTATTTGGCCCTTCATTGGTGGGTAGGTATGTATCCTGATAGTATAACAGCTTTGCATTACTTATTCAAAGTATAACCAAATAGGCAACTTGTTATGAAGGCAATCACAATATGAGATATAATGAAATGACACCAAAATAACTTTTAGTTAATTTACTGTTTACAGACATGATGCATTTGCACTAACTTATATGTCTGTAAATTTTCCTGAGTGTGAAGCTTTAGCCTTGAATTTTTATTAAAAAAGTAAGATAAATATACAGCTTGCCTTCATTTTGAAATAAAAGCAAAAATTTACATTTTGCCTTTGTTTGCAAACATTTTCACATATCTATACTAATGATTTGACAATTTTCTGGATAGCTGAACTTTGTTCAGATATCTGGAAAATTGTCAAAACTGAAAGAAAATTTCTGATGCATAACTCACTTTCATAGCTACTCTCACCTGCATTCACCTCTACCATAAATTGCTGTTATGTTACACCTCTGAAGATGAGCCTCGTCAATTCAGTCAACTCTCCCACAAAAAATTTTGAAATATATTTAAGTTTACCTGTTTAAATATTAATCATGAATAATTAATATTGCTGTAAATATACTTGCAATTGTACTTGCCTTGTCTGTCTCCAGTGGGGCATTTTAGCTAGCATATGAATGCATTCTTACATAACAGAAAGAGGAAAATGTGTACCATCCAGATAGCTAATGATGTAGTTTTTTTGTTTTGTTCTTGAATTTTATCATCAGTAAAATTTATAAGTTTCAAAAAGAAAGGAGAGGATAAGCCATTTTTGAAAAAGATGGATGATTCAAATGAGATGGACAATTTCCAAGAAACAGCGGTATCTCAACATGACACTGTTTTTATGCCCTCATGGGTAGCACAGTTGGTAGGATCCCCATTCTCCCTACACTGGGCGGAAAAGACATGAGTTCGAGTCCCGTCGATGTCGTGAGGAATTTTTATTGGCCTTTTTCACAACATGGCTGAGTTAGTCAGTCTCATGTGAGGGTAGCATGGTTTTTTCTCCCAGAAACTCAGGTTTTTCGTCCAGCAAACAGAAAATCAACCTCAGAACACATGCAATTTGCAGACAGTATACATGGAGCAATATGGCCTTAGTTGCTAATGCTCCTAAAACCCAACAACACCATTTTTATTAAGTGGATCACTGAAATTGTTTCTTTTAAAATATAATATTTTTTCAGTGTTAATCCTTTAAGTAAAAATATCATAAAATGTTATTTCAAATTTTTTTCGGAGTCAGGATTTTGATTGTCAAAATTTTCTCCAGACACCATTAAACTAATTTGCTCATGTATTTATATAAAGCCTTTTTTGATAATAGTTTTATATTAGTACAAAAACAGGCAAATTTCTTTTTTCGTTCTAGGGAAGGAAAGCTTTGATCATCACAACATAACAAATATGCACCTGATAAATACAAACAACCACTCTGCCATCTGGTTGGTTCTGTTCATGCTGCATACTATACTTGAAAAGTGTTATTTTTAGCCTACACAACATAAAAATATTCATATAAATTATAGGGTGCACTACAGCTAAAGTTAGCAAAAAAAAAAAAAATTCCAACAAATTCTAGTGCATAAAACCGTATTATCTACTACTATCTATCTTAAAAAAGAAAACCCAATATTTTTGTCAAGGTACCTTCATTGGAGGCTGATTAATTCAGTCATGAGAAAGAAAGCCCAAAAATTTTTGCCCTTTCCAATCCAGATTGACTTGATCCCGGCTTCAGAAAATCGAGCAATGAAAGTGTTAATGTAATATCAGTAATAATTAAGTAACTGATGGTGGTAATCAGTTAATAGTTATCAGTAATAATTAAGTAACTGATCATAATGTCTCTCTCTCTCTCTCTCCCCCCCCCCCTCCTCCAGTGTTTATCTCTTTCAGGGTTGAGTTTGCTGCATATGTGCCCCTTGCAGTGAATTTTCATAATGGAGATTGTTTTGTAGAATTTTGAGAATTTGTGAAAATGAAAATACATTAAGATAAATGCATTAAACTATTAATACCTTCTTATTTTGACTTTATTTCTAATACTACAGTAAAATTATTGTGAAAAACCATAAAAAATTTTGTAAATAAAACCTCTCATTACTTTTTTGATACAACAACTATTGCTTGCCTGCATCTGTTTATGTATTACTTGACTCAATTTTGTCAAATTATGGATTTATATTCCACAGAAATTCTTTGATTTCTGCTTTTCAAATTAGACAGCTAAAAGTCAACAGGTGGAACTTCTCCAATTTTCAAAAATACTTTCATGCTATTTGCTGTTTTAAAATATGTCTACAATTAGTTGGAAACACCGATAAGAGATGGCAGCATTAGTAGAAAAAAATTTCAAGACAATTTGTATATTAAAGGAATGTGTTGTTTAAAGTGACTTTCGAAACATGGGTCTATGTACATACTCTCGAGAGCAGCCCACACATGAAAATCATAGATCTACATATGTATTGCTGAAAAATTTAGGTTGTGTTACCTTAAATTATTTCCTTGATTAGCAAATGCGATTAGATTATGCTAAATTAAATCACTTGATTTCATTTTCAACACAAAAACTTTGATACTATTACAACTGCAACAATTACTAGCAAGCAATATGGATCTTTGCTCTGTAAACTGTTGATGAAAAAACTACGTGAAAATAAAACCAGGCAGAGATGCTTACCTATCTTTACCCACTAGTATGCAACTGCTGCCCTCATGGGTAACACAGTTGGTATAATCACCATCCTCACCATGCCAGGTGGAAAAGACCTGAGTTTAAATCCTGCCAATTGATGCAAGGACTTTTTAGGGGTCTTTTTCTCAATATGGCTGAGTTAATCAGTGTAAGGTGAAAGTAGCATGGTTTATCTCCTGAAAACTCAGATTTTTTGACCAGCAAACAGCAAATTGACCACAGAACACATGCAATTTACGGACATTATATACAGCACAATATGACCGAAGTTGCTAATGCACCTAAAACCCTACAACAACATATAATCAGTATAATTAATTAATATAGATAATATATAATATAAAGCAGTTAAGAGATAAAACTTTAAAAACACTAAGTGAAATTATATAAATTAATAAGATGTAAAAAGTTAAACATATCTAGCATGTTATGTCATCATCCGATAAAACCTGATTGAGCATATACAGCTCAGTTAGATACATAAAAGACAGGTGTTGATCATTAAAAAGATAATTATTAAAAGAAGCACATTAAACATAAATGAGCCAAATTGTTTTGAATAAGGTACCAAAGTATGTACACATAGGACAATCATTGCCACTCAACAGACAGGAATGAATCAGGTGGCAATGTCCTATATGGACCTCAGCAAGGACACTTCTTCCTGGTAAACTGTATGCTGATTGGACTGCCAATGCACAATTACAGGCTTTATTTTGATATAGCTTATTGGTAGTGTTCCTATGCCAAGATTCTTGCAATCATGAAAATTTATGAATTAAGTGTAGTAGTCTGTACATAGGTTATAGTGTTACAGGTCAAGTGGCACCACTAGTCTCCCCCAATTCTGTATTGTGTAGGTATGTGACACAATACAACCGGCGAAGTCTGAATTAATGTGTGGTTTCACAACTTGCACACAATGTGTGTGCAAGTTGTGTTAGGTCATGTTGGTCCATTATTCTTCTGGGCTCAGCCATAGAGACCTTGGAAAACCCAAAGTTCCCCACCCCCCCTTTTGCCCATCCACTACCATGAGGAGGGGGTCAGGAAGTAGGGTGAAAAGTCTCTGGCTGTCATGAACCCTGGCATCTTGAAATAAAAGATAAAAAAAACTTAAGATTTTGTTCAGATTACAGACATTTCTAGCTTAGAAGAGAGATGGAGGTGAACAAGGTGGAAGATTATTCATTCCTATCAGGAATGTAGAAAAATCGGCATGGAAGGTACACCCCTGTAGTGGTAACCCACCTTCCACAGGGGGAAATGTTAAGAACAGCAAAAGTAATTAGGGTGCTAGGGCCCACCAGGCAAAGTGTTGGGATGGGCAATTTTTAAAATTTTATAACTATTTACAAAGCAGGTGCTTAAAAATGGCACTCTCCCAGGTGAGTGCCAGTGAGCTAGATGACATCCATTATGAGGCCATTAAACATCTTTCATAAGAATTGAGTTCCCTAAGGATCAGTTCTGTGCACTTTTTGCTATCAAAGTTAATTCTATTACTCAACAACTTCCTTCAACTGTGAACAGTAGTCCCTTCCTTGATGACGTCAGAATTCATCCTGAAGGGCAGTTTCTGGACTCTTTGCATAAGGTCAATTGTCATTGCAGACCTAAGCCAGGAAAGGTCTGCAACTCCCGAATAACTACCATCCTATAACTCCTACCAACTGCTTGTGCGTGATCCTGGAAAGGAAGGTCAATGCTCACCTTATGTGGTATTTGGTTGCCAATAATTTTAAATCTACAAACCTGTATAACTGTATTTAATCTAATACTTTTAATTAATGCACAATTATTGTATATGTGTGTGTGTGTGTGTGTGTGCATACGCACGTCATGTTTAAATGTAATGTAAACTATTTTGAATTCCCAAGGGGAATTCAAAAAAATTCACTATAAAGAAATTCCTTGTATAGAGGTCCAATTGTACTTATTATTATTTATTATGATTTTAACAATTATCGAAAAAAGGCGCATAGCCACGAATTTGCCAAGGGCACCAAAAACCTAACTACGCCTCTGGCTAGTTTTACCACTAGAATGTAGCACAGTTCTGCAGTCACATGTCGAGAGAGGGGAGAGCAAGTTTGCTTCATTAAGAAATAATCTCACTCTGTAAAAGGCTCAGCTATCTATCAATTGTGCATGTTTTTAAAGAGCCTCTTGCACAGTGGCAAAACTATCATACCCCCAGGGCCAGCAATCACTGGAGGTCCTTGACAGTTTACTTGGTATGATTAAATAGCATAGGGGGAAACTAGAATTTAATTCTGTTACTGCTCTTTGGATTAACCTTTTCAATGAAGAAATGTTCAATAATACAGGTTGTTCATTACACTGAAAGGACAGAATTCGTGGGATACCTGGTTCCTGCCACCTATCTCGCTAGTGGACGAACCCAACGCTGTGCAGGTATATAGCTACACTGCACTCACGTAGACAGTAATTCGATGTCAGTCATGGATAAATGTCATGAGTTAACCGACTTTGAAAGAGGGATGATGGTGCCCGATGCATGGATCACTCTATCGTGGATGTGGTAAAAAAGTGTAAAGTGTGTTAGCCATCTGGACATCAGAGGTTCCCCTATCTCCTTGTTGTACACTCTGTTTGTGCATCACAGTACTCTGTGGAGGCCAGAGATTTAAAAGTGTGCGGGGAGTGGAATGTTGTGTAGTGTTTATTCTGTTGTTCTGACCATTTATCCGATGGGACCACCGTTGCCCCACTTTGCCACGAGGAGGCAGATCAGGCACCCAGTAGATTTTTAAGTACTCTGGCAGGCCCTGCCACCTAGTTTCCGAAGATTTCAGTGGCAAAGACTTATAGAAAAAAAAAAAAAAAAAAAAAAAAGGAGCATTGCGGTGAATTTACAGCCGAATTGGGAATAGGTTTAAGTGATGGGGTTAAATTTGCATTAGTTCAATTAAGTTACTTTATGGGCATACTCGGTAAGTTAAGTTGGAGTAGGGGAGAGAGACTGAAGGCTGGGGGAACAGATAGAGATAAGGGGACAATAGAGAAAGCATCCCCTTGAAGATCAGTGGGGACAGGCTCCACCAAGAGAAGAGTGGGGTGGGGGGAGGAGATGGGAACCGTCCACCCCCCTACCAGGGGATGGGGATTTAAAAGAAACCAGGTTAGGGCACCCTTGCACTATCCCCATTCGACGGTATCCAGGGTGTGTCGGGAATATGCCATTTCTGGAAAAACATCTCATTGTGGACAGCGCTGTGGCCAGAGAAAGGTGGTGGATGAACTTGGCCGTCAAAATCTGTCTCACGTTGTTCCAATCAACCGGAGAGTGATAGTGGCACAAATCACTGCCGACTTCAATGAGGGAGGTGCTAGAAACGTCTCCACCAAGACCATCAGGCGCTCATTAGCTGCAATAGGTAATGGAGCCGACCCTGCAGAGTCCCATTGCTAACACCCCGACACAGGATTCTACACCTCAGCTGGGCGAAAGAACATCGGCACTGGACCTTGGATGATTTGTAGATGGGTCTACCTGGTCCGACGAGTCCAGTTTCCAGTTTTTTCGAGCGGGTGGGAGGGTGCATATCTGGCAGAACCACATGAAGCTATGCACCCGTCATATCAACAAGGAACTGTTCAGGCTGGTGGACTGCTGGTAATGGTCTGATGCGTGTTCAACTGGCACACGTTGGGACCGCCCGATATGTCTAGATGCATCTCTAAATGGTCCAGGTTACATGTCCATCCTTGCAGACCATCCGGCATATCTTCATGGTCATTGTACACCCACAAGGCAATGGACTTTTCCAGCAGAACAATCGCACATCCCCTACAGAACCGTGGTGACTAGAAAATGGTTCGAAGAGCATTCTGCAGATTTTACGACTGTGGAGCATCTTTGGGATGCCGTGGAAAGGTCCGTTGAGCTTTGGATCCTACACCCAGGAATACGACGGAATTGTGGACGGTGGTACTGTAAGCATGGATGGAAATACCTGTGGAACAGGTTCGTGAAACTCAATGCCTGCCATTATCTAGGCAAAAGGTGGGCCTACCCCTTACTAGGTAGGTATCCTTTGATTTCTGTCCACTCAGTGTACTTAACTAAGTAAAGTGATTCTAAAATGCTTACATGAAGATTTTCTTTAGCCCGTATGCCAACAAATTCGTGTTTACTACAGAACCATTTAAGTGAAGATGACTTTGACCATACTGTGTTTTCTGCCCATTGGATTAGGAATCAGGACTTGACAGCCATTTT